>NC_090031.1:20972614-21289579 GCF_037176765.1 Anolis sagrei | reverse complement strand
GGGAAGTGTGGGCCTGCTTTTGGCTGATGAGATAGGATTGTTGCTGTTGTGTGCTTTCAAGTCGTTTCAGACTTAGGTTGACCCTAAGCGAGGGCCGGGTAAATGACCATGGAGGGCCATATCTGGCCATCGGGCCTTTGTTTGAGGACCCGTTATAAAGTCTACCAACAGGTGTAGGTTTGAGACATCCTGCGATTATTCTGCATGCTTCATTCAGTGCTATATTCACCTGCTTTGTGTGGGCAGACTTGTGCCAAACAGGGCAGGCATACTCAGCGGTTGAGTAATTGTCAGGTTTTACAATGTATTGCAATGTAATATAGCTGAGTCATGCACTGCTAATAGGCTTCTATTGGGAATGCTGAGTCATGCATTAACTATATATAGGGAATCATTTGGGGAATGTGTTCTGGCCTAGTCCAGGTGATTGTGAATGATGTAATCCTGGGTCTGAGTTAAGTTAATGAGTTGGGAACCAATCAGAGATTGCTATGTGTAATTGTATAGAATTGTATATAAGGAAGTCATGTACAGTGTATTCTCTCTCCTTGTGCTGTGATGTTGTTCATCAAAGGCTATATGTAATTAAAAAAACCTGTCTGCTAAGACAAGATATAACTGTATGCTGTGGTAAGTTTGTAATATCATCTAGACAGGGGGAAAGACAATGATTAAACTGACAATGGACAGGTATGACCTCAAGTGCCTGTAAAAGGTTCCAGAGTGACTGCAGACTGTGGGAGCAGTTGACTGAAAATATTGTGCAGGAAGAAGCTACTGGAAAGCTCTGAAGTTGTGCAACTGACCTGCTGCTGAATTGTGAAATTAATCTCAACAGTAAGACTAGGCCAATCTTATTAATTTTGGGTCTGCACCCCATGCAGTGTTCAATCTAATGAGACACTGAGATATTTAGGAGGGGGGGACAGTGTTTGAGCTCTTGGCCTTCCCAAGCGAACTTTCAATATCCTGTTGGCTTCACGGTTACGTACGTCGAAAGCACACTTGTGTCTAAATAAGATTTACTTGTGACTGCTCTTTCAGGGAAGGTAGCCTATCAAACTTCTTCCATATAAAACCTATCAGCCTTGGAGGTGTCATAAACTCTTGTTTGTCCTGATAATGGGGCTATGTGCAACATACTCTGGACATGTACTTATCTTATGTATTTACAATGGGGAGAAAGAGTAATCTTTCTGACTGGAGAGACACCACACACAGTGCTGAATAATAAACTGAAGGTCTTTTACTCAATCCTCACCAGCACTAGTCATGGCTGAAACATCCACCAAAGTGATTTGACAACCAGGAAGCTTTTAAAAATACTTACTGAAACGTTTTCCCTTTATACTTTGAATTGGCTGATTTGAGGTCAAGCTTGATGCTATACAATATTTTGTTTAGTTAACCCCTGATCCCAAAATATAGATCATTTCTAGTAACATGCTTGTTTTATCTACTGGATAAGCTTTCTAGACCGACTGCCAGGAAAGCTTATCTTCCATACAGTGCCAAGGTTTACTCTGAAAGAAAAGCAGCTTGGCAGCCTGTTTCAAGGATTACCATGGGCCATGCTATCATGGCTCTAAGGAATCCAGCTATTAATTTTCACCCGGACTGTAAAGTGAACTGGGTGAAAACTTACAGCTGCAAAGACCCGGCTCTGTTCACAGATCAAAGCAATTTTTACAAAATGATCACATTTAAGGCAATAAATAGAAGTTACAATTGCAAGCCAACAATCATCTGGGTAAGTACTACAGTACTACAGAAACATTAAACTAATGAGCAGACATGACAAGATCACCCTTCAGGGCAATGGCCCAAGGTTTAATCTAACTCAGCATGTGTACTCAAACAGTGGCTGCTCAAACACTAAATGCATATGCCTCAAATACCTTTTGTCTTCCTTAGCAATTACTGTATATACTCAAATATAAGCCTAATTTTTCAGCCCTTTTTTAGGGCTCACTATGCCAAGAAAGGAGAGGCTGCGCGCCTTCTTCTCCTCTCACTATGCCAAGAAAGGAGAGGCTGCGCACCTTCCTCTCCTCTCACTATGCCAAGAAAGGAGAGGCTGCGCACCTTCCTCTCCTCTCACTATGCCAAGAAAGGAGAGGCTGCGCGCCTTCCTCTCCTCTCACTATGCCAAGAAAGGAGAGGCTGCACGCCTTTCTCTCCTCTCACTATGCCAAGAAAGGAGAGGCTGCGCACCTTCCTCTCCTCTCACTATGCCAAGAAAGGAAAGGCTGCCTTCCTCTCCTCTCACTATGCCAAGAAAGGAGAGGCTGCGCGCCTTCCTCTCCTCTCACTATGCCAAGAAAGGAGAGGCTGCACGCCTTCCTCTCCTCTCACTATGCCAAGAAAGGAGAAGCTGCGCGCCTTCCTCTCCTCTCACTATGCCAAGAAAGGAGAGGCTGCGCGCCTTCCTCTCCTCTCACTATGCCAAGAAAGGAGAGGCTGCGCGCCTTCCTCTCCTCTCACTATGCCAAGAAAGGAGGGGCTTCGCGCCTTCCTCTCCTCTCACTATGCCAAGAAAGGAGAGGCTGCGCGCTTTCCTCTCCTTTCACTATGCCAAGAAAGGAGAGGTTGCATGCCTTCGTCTCCTCAATCCTTCCCACCTGAGTTTTTCCCCACTTTTCCTGCACCCCTTTCCCACCCCAGTCTTCCCTTTTTCTAGTTTTCCTCTTCCTAACCCAGTCTTTACTATCCCCAGCCCCCCCTCTTACTTTTCCAGCTCCCTTTCCATCCCAGTCTTTTCCAGGTTCCTGCCTCTCTTTCCCATTTCAAACTTGCCCCGTTTCCCACTGCTGTTTCCCACTTTCCCAGCCCCTCTTTCTCACCTCAGTCTTTCCAATTTCTCCACTTGCCCCATTCTCACTGCAATCTTTCCACCTATCCAGCCCCTCCTTTTGCACCCCAATCTTACTAATTTAGCAATCTTCCTTTCCCCATCCCATTCTTTTCCAACCCCCCCCCCTTTCCCACCCCAATTTCCCCGGCTTTTCCCAATCCTCCCACCACACTCTAGACTGGGGTCTTTCCCACTTTTCCAGGCCTCATTTCCATCCCAGCCTTTCCCAGTTTCCAGCTCCCAGTTCACACCTCAGTCATTCCTCTTCCCCCAGTTCCCCCCTTCCCACCCCAATCTGCCCTACTTTTCCAGTAGTTCTCAGTGCTAAATAAGCTTGTTTAATGTATCTGTTATGGCGGTTTGAGGCCAAAAAATGACTCCAAAAGCAACATTAGGCACTATATAAACATTTCTTACAGTTTGGTAGAAAAATAGGGCCTTCCAGATCATGTCTGGACTCCAGCTCCCCTCAGCCCCAGGCCAAGTATACTGGGAGCTGTCATTCATAATTATTTTCTAGAGAGCCACAAATCCCCCAAACTGGCTCATAATCAAGGCAAATAGGATCCAAGTATGTATATTAAGATATCCCTTACCTGTATAGGCATCCCAGATTTTGATACGCCCATTGGACAAGCCTGTTGCCAGGAGCAGCTGATCCTGGCCAAACTTGAACCGGTGCCATTCTATATTCACACATCGGCTCTGCTTCTCAGGGACAGAGGATCCAAACGCAAGGCTCCAGACGATGTCACCACAGTCTATAATCTGCTCACAGGGCTTACTTTTCTGGCTGTCATCACTGTTCTGCCTTGAAAGTTTGGAATGGCTGGAGTTGACAAAGTTCTTGACGCCATGCAGCGAACTGGGGGAGAAACAGCCAACACTTTAGGAAGACATAAAAGCTTTAAAAGCAACCTTCCCAAGCCTCCATTAGTTATTTGTCACGCATATAATTGCTTACTGTGTTGTATATGTGTGTATTGGTATGCAATTTCACCTTAACTCTTTGCTGTGGGAGGGGCTGAAGACCATGTGATCAGGTCTGGCCTTCTTCAGGACTCAGACTCCATTTTTAGTAACAGTTCAGTTTAGATTTCAGTACAGAGGCCATCAGGCTTCACTAGACTTTCAGATTAGACAGAGACTCTATTAGATTCTCAGAACAGAGAGATGCTTTAAATCAGGGGTCCTCAAACTTTTTAAATAGAGGGCCAGGTCACAGTCCCTCAAACTGTTGGAGGGCCGGAATATAATTTGAAAAAAAATTGAATGAATTCCTATGCACACTGCACACATCTTATTTGTAGTGCAAAAACACTTTAAAACAATACAATAATTAAAATGAAGAACAATTTTAACAAATATAAGCTTATTAGTATTTCAGAGAAGTGTGGGCCTGCTTTTGGCTGGTGAGATAGGATTGTTGTTGTTGTGTGCTTTCAAGTCATTTCAGACTTAGGCTGAACCTTAGTGAGGGTCGGGTAAATGACCTTGGAGGGCCGTATCCGGCCTTAGGGCCGTAGTTTGAGGATCCCTGCTTTAGATTATGGACTGTTGATTATGAGAACAATGACCTGTGTTATTTACACAGAGAAAGTACCGTATATTCTGTTGTATAAGTCTACTTTTAACCGAAGAAAATCTTCTCAAAAGTCAGGGGTCGTCTTATAGGCGGGGTCATCTTATACGCGGGAGTAGTCTTATACACTGGAGTAGTCTTAGCTGAAACTTCCAATCGGATTGGAGAATCTGTGGTTGCCGCATATGGTGGGGGGAGCTCAAAAATGGCAATGGTCGTGTCCCTGCTGTATGCAGTGACAGTATGAAAGCATTAAGGGCGACACTACACAAGTACGGTAGAAGAAAATCCGTTCATCAGGATTTGTGGACTTAATGCGGTCCCGATGGTGAGGTGAAGTGGCATCTCACCAGGAAGGTGTAAGTGAAGGGCGGAGCAAGCTGCAGGCATCCGGGGCGCTCGGGATATGGAAAAAAGAGATAGGATGGCTCTGGGCCCAGACAAGCACACCTCTTTTACCTGTCTGACCTTCTCCTCTGCCTCTCAGATCTCGCTCCTGAAGACTGCTGTGAAGCGGTGCAGGTGCACATGTGCAAGATCTGAGAGGCAGAGAAGGAGGTACAGTAATAGGAAAATTACCATATAGAAATCAAATCTGATGGGTTTTTTAAATAAAAATGGTGTGAGTTGGAAGAGGGGTAGTCTTATACGGCGAACATATCCCAAACTCTATATTTTAACTGGAAAAGTTGGGGGTCGTCTTATACACCCAGTCATCTTATATGCCGGAATATATGGTACTTCAAATCTACTTGTAACTGGATTGCTAAGCAAAGTACCTGTATGTCGAATACACAAAGTCTGTGAGTAAACCAACAATGTTACTTTTTTAAAAGTCTACTTATTTTTGTCTCTTGTGAGCATGATTTAAAGGCAGATATATTTTAAGGGAGAGTAGATGTTTTTTGGAAGATAAGAACACTTCTGAAACTCTGCTGAATATATAGATGATTGTGTGTTGCCATGTCTTTGTCCTTAACCGTTCAAAGACATAGGTACATCAGTTTAACAGCTGAGAGACCTAATTTGCCTTGCATGAATGCCATTTTCCCAAAATAATAATAATAATAATAATAATAATAATAATAATAATCTTTATTTGTACCCCACTACCATCTCCCCAAGGGACTCGGTGCGGCTTACATGAGGCCAAGCCCACAATACATCAATAAACAAAACATCAAATAAAACAATCAATGCAATACAATTCATATAAATCACATAAACATAAACATAAATAATTCATATAAATCACAAATGTTTATGACTCTAACAGGTCATGCTTTTACCAAGAGATTATGGCATCATTTTTCAAAAAAATTGTGACTTCTAACAAGGTCATGCCTTTTCAAAGATCATAAAATCTCCAAAAGGTTATGGGGATTTCCGTTTTCCTAAACTAGACATAATGGCTTAACATTCACATCAGCCCAGGCCAGCCTTAAAACATATGCGGAGTGCGACAGGCATGAGAAGGAAGAAATACTCTTTTTATTCAATCAGCCAAAACCTCAGAGACTGAACAAAATAAGATACCATCCATTCCTCTTTGTGATATGTGAGGAAATGTGATTAATTTTATCATTCCTGAAGCATTTTTAAACTGATATATATTCGAATACTGAAATAATTTGAGCCCTGTTTCCGTGTTCACATATTCTTTTAAGACGGCACAATTCTTGTTCTCAACTCCATACTGATTTATATTTAGACTCAGTCATACCCAAAGTATAACTAATGAAACAGACCAAATAATGTTTGACTCCCAACTCATCTTTTCTAGTATGGTGCAGAATGTTCCAGTTCCTACAATTGTAAGAGTCATGATTTAGAGGTGAAAAGGAACACAGTCCAACAGAGGCCAAACAGACGACACTCACAAGTTATGAATGCACTGAGACCAGGGCACAAGCTTCACTATGCGATGGCCTTGTGACCAAGCAAAGTAAGAGCCATCCGGAGCAAAGGCGACGGTCCAGTTTTCTCGCCCACACTTTTTATCGAAAGGCGACGTTGGGGCTAGAAGTTCTCCCACAATTCGAGATCTCCCTGAAAATTAGAAATACAGAAATGTTTAATGCAATATATCTCCGAATGTACAAAAGCAGATTGGCATAACCTGGGGATCACAACCAGATACAGTGAAGACATCTGCCCTTGCACTTTGCTACTCTGCTGCTGAGTACGCGTGCCCAGTGTGGAAAACTTCTCACCACGTTAAAACAGCAGATGTGGCTCTTAATGAGACATGCTGTATTATCACAGGATGTCAATGCCCCACACTACTGGAGAAATTACACTGTTTAGCTGTTATCGCAGCACCTGACATCTTCCGAGAAGTAGCAGCCAGCGTTGAAAGGACCAAGGCATTGACAACTTCGGCCCATCCTCTGTTCAGATATCAGCCAGCATTCCAATGCCTTAAATCCAGAAATAGCTTCCTAAGATTCTACAGAGATACTTGCAGGAACATCTCAGCAGGCGAGAGTTCAAAAGTGGCAGGCTTAAACCTAGCAACTCAATCAGTGGCGGCGACCAGATAAGAAACTCCCTCCTGGGCACAGAAAAGACTGGAGCACATAGAAGGCACTGAACAGGCTGCGCTCTGGCACCACAAGATGCAGAGCTAACCTTAAGAAATGGGGCTACAAAGTGACTGGACTGACCTTGAAGGAGCTGGGGGTGGTGACGGCCGACAGGGAGCTCTGGCGTGGGCTGGTCCATGAGGTCACGAAGAGTCGGAGACGACTGAACGATTGAACAACAACAACAACAAAGTAGAGTCCACGACATGCGAGTGCAGAGAAGAGCAAACCACAAAACCACTTACTACAATGCAACCTGAGCCCTGCCACATGCACAATGGCGAACCTTCTCACAGCAACCCCAGAGGCACTCCACGTGGCTAGCTTCTGGTCAAAGTACATTTAGCATAATGCAAAGTTCTTTTTTAAAAACTTTGTGTTTTAAAATCCATTTTTACTGTACTGTACTCATCTTGCTTCTGACACAATAAATAAATATCCACCCACTCTCATCTTCTTCTCTCTCAGGCGATCCCTTGTTGGCCAAGTAGGATAGTGTACTGGCAGTGGGTCCGTAGGTGACTGTGGAGCCCTATTCTTGATCTGCATCTTCTCCTGCAGTGAGGACATTGGTTTCCAGGTGGAAGGTGGTCCCAGGCGGAGTTGGCTTGACGGGCCTTCCTCTTGGAATGTTTCTCTCTTTCGCTCTCCATTCGTGCCTCTTCAAATTCTGCAGCACTGCTGGTCACAGCTGACCTCCAGCTGGAGTGCTCAAGGGCCAGGGTTTCCCAGTTCTCAGTGTCTATGCCACAGTTTTTAAGGTTGGTCCCCCTCAATGGACTGTCACCTTGTCGTGGTGAGGGGGCTTGTGTGCTCCAATGAACCTGCGGGCACAACAACTGGAGTCATGCACTCCCAGGAGTGGCCGCGGAGGAGGTTCCAGACCAAGCACAGTCCGAAGACCTCGACCGCGGAGCAGGCGGAGGATAACATGGTATATGTTACAACAGCTGTGAAGGCGGAAGAAGGCTGCAACAGACTGAGAAGCCATGGTCATTGTGTTAAACTACACCACCAGTGGAATCTCACTCTGTGAAGACTGTGTGTTGATCAGCTGTGCACTGACCTACTCACATTAAAAAAACACATGCACAGGTGTCTTCCACTCTCATATTCATGTTTGGTTAATGGTGTCAAAATATCTCACCCTCTCCTAATTTTAATCACTGGACAGTTTATTGCTTTAATGTTATTGGTTTGCTTTTTTGAGTTTTTATTGTTGTAATTGTTATGCTGTTGTTTTATTAAGGGCCTTGGCCTTTGTAAGCCGCACCGAGTACTTCGGGAGATGTTAGTGGGGTACAAATAAAGTTAATAATAATAATAATTAGGTTCTTGTGGGTTTTTTCGGGCTATAGAGCCATGTTCTAGAGAGAACCCATAAGAACCTAGTGATTCCAGCCATGAAAGCCTTCGACAATACAATAATAATAATAATAATAATAATAATCCCATGCCGGTTTACTAGGTCTTATTTTAATTTATTTGGATTGTTTTAGTTTCACTTTGTTTACTCACGCCACCCCTTTGACAAATACTACTTACTACTAATGTCAACATCCACAAACCTTGAATAAATGACACGCTTTCTTCACGATGGTTAAATGTACATATATTTTGTCTAACGCACAGTTATTACAAACATTGCACAAAAGCACCTTCAGGCTATGCATATAAAGTGGATTTAAAACACAAATAAATGTCGCTTATGTACTCCAAATCACAGAATCAAAGAGTTGGAAGAGACCTCATGGGCCATCCAGTCCAACCCCATTCTGCCAAGAAGCAGGAATGTTGCATTCAAATCACCCCCGACAGATGGCCATCCAGCCTCCGCTTAAAAGCTTCCAAAGAAGGAGCCTCCACCAAACTTCAAAACATATCTGAAACTTCAAACACTTCAGGTTCCAAGCATTTCACATAAGGGATATTCAAAGTGTACAAGATTTCACTTTGAGAGCATCAAATCTTTTTCTCCTGTTTAATTTTGCTTCTATTTCAATCCATATCTCCCAGTGCAAAAAGAAAAAAAACTGGATTTTCGAGCACAACTTATGCACTTTCTTTGGAAGAGAATGCGGCCGCAAGGAACCATGAGGCAACACACACACACCCCGCATGTGAGTTGGATGTGGTTTCTCACGTAAGCTCTGCAAAAGGGAGGGAGGAGGAGGCCACATGTCTACATGAGGAGCTCAGGCAGGACACATAATAGATGGCCGCTGTGAGCCATTTGCCTAAGGAGGGGGAGAGGTGAATGAATGCCATAAAACTGGAAGCCAACCCTTATATGGAAACAGAAAATCCACAACAGTACCCTCATATAGAAGAATACTGCAGAAACATGGTGGAGTTTAGCATTTTCCTCAACTAGATTCACTTCTCTATTAGGGAAAAAGTTTCATATGGTGAAAGGAGAGCAATCTGTCAACACACACAACGTACGACTATGCATCCGGCCATTTTAATCTACCATGGAATATCACTTCAGTTAAAGAACTGGTGCCGGCCAGACTGGTTTGGAAGAGCAAGCCTGTTCTAGATATGTATCTGCAACAGAGCTCCAAGTAATCCACTTCATTCTTTTCCACGAGTTTGAGGGAAGGTGTGGTGCCCTTCTCAAACAGAGACTGCTTATATACAGCCAAATCAAGATAAGAAAGGGTCATCATCTTGTGTCTGAATACAGATATATTTTGAATTTCACTGATCATTTCTATGAATTGGGGGAATGACCCTGGGAAAGAAAGTTAAGAAAATGCAATGGACAAGCAGTAGAAGACATTTTATGATTACTTTTGAAAAAGTAACCATTTTGTTGCCAACCTTTTATCACACAAAAAAGAACAAGAAGGTACTATGGGCAAGAGATACAACACAAGGTATCGATTTCACCGCATTGTGATCTTTCCTAAGAAACATTATTGCATTGTGTTGCTGTGAGTTTTCCAAGCTGTATGGCCATGTTTCAGAAGCATTCACTCTCTTGACATTTCACCCACATCTATGGCAGGCTTTCTCAGAGGTTGTGAGGTCTGTTGGAAACTAGGTAAGTGGAGTTAATATATCTGTGGAAGGTCCCGGGTGGGAGAAAAAACTCTTGTCTGCTTGAATGTTACAATTGGCCACCTTGGTTACCAGTGAATGGCCTTGCAGCTTCAAAGCTTGTCTGGTTGCTGTTTGGGGGATCCTTTTTTGGGAGTGTTAGCTGGCCCTGATTAATTCTTGTCTGGAATTCCCCTGTTTCTTGAGTGTTGCTCTTAATTTACTGTCCTGATTTTAGAGATTTTAAATACAGGTAGCCAGATTAGGTTCATTTTCATGGTGTCCTTCCCCCAGGCAGCAATCAGCTAGGCTTTAGAATCCTAGAGTTGGAAGAGACCTCATGGGACATCCAGTCCAACCCCTTGCCTAGAACAGGAATATTGCATTCAAAGCACCCCTGACAGATGGCTATCCAGCCTCTGTTTAAAAGCTTCCAAAGAAGGAGCCTCCACCACACTCCGGGGCAGAGAGTTCCACTGCTGAATGGCTCTCACAGTCAGGAAGTTCTTCCTAATGTTCAGATGGAATCTCCTTTCTTGTAGTTTGAAGCCATTGTTCCGTGTCCTAGCCTTCAGGACAGCAGAAAACAAGCTTTCTCCCTCCTTCCTGTGACTTCCTCTCACATATTTATACATGGCTATCATCTCTCAGCCTTCTCTTCTTCAGGCTAAACATGCCCAGCTCCTTAAGCCGCTCCTCATAGGGCTTGTTCTTCAGACCCTTGATCATTTTAGTCACCCTCCTCTGGACACATTCCAGCTTGTCAATATCTCTCTTCAATTGTGGTGCCCAGAATTGGACACAAATGGAAGCTGCAAAGCCATTAAATATTAAATGCTAACCAAGGTGGCCAATTGCAACATTCACACTTGCCTCAAAGAGACACAAATTCTTTCTCCCACTCTGGACATTATTTCACAGATATATAACCCTCACTTGCCTCTTTTCCAACAGGCCTCACAATCTCAGAGGATGTGGGAGAAACGTCAGGAGAGAACATAGCCATACAGCCTGGAAAACTCACAGCACCCATTACGTGGCAAACAGGGCCACATAAAAATGTTTTGTATAGTACAAACTACATCTGTTAACCTTCTAAGCAACTTTCTCCAATCTTGTGGCATAGAGATTCCAAATATCACCAGCCATCATGGCTCCTAGACCAACACAACCCATCTGGAGAACATGAGATGAGGAAGGCTTATTCCTAAACGATGGTAGTATATTATGCTTTATTTATTATTTATTTACGACATTTATATGCCATCCTACTCACCCCGAAGGGCGGTTTACAAGAAAAAGTAAATACAATATATTATATTTACAGAGCAGTTTACAAGTAAAAAGTAAATACAATATATTATATTCTCATAGCACAATATTAATATATATTACATTGTACTATAACATTATACTGTAGAATACTACAGTATAATGTTATAGTACAATGTAATATATATTAATATTGTGCTATGATAATAATTATATATTTTATATTAAATGTAATATTACTAATAATAATTAGTAATATTCCATTTAATATAAAATATATAATTATAATATCATTTTATTAGTAGTAGTAATATATTGTATTATATTATAATACTATCAATATTATATGTATATACAATATATTATATTATATTTGCTTTGCTATTTGCAACAAATTATTTCTATTGTACACACAAATACGCACAGACAGCTTCCTCCACAGAGCACACCTACCTGGTTCACACAAGCAACAGCTGGCATTTTGTTTTGTAACTAAGTACATACAGAGTTAGGAAATGTGTACATTACCAACACATACCAAAATACAAAGCAAGCATGTAACAACACGACATCTTCACTATCAAGACCTCACATCTTTCAGAATTCTCAAGATTACTTTGCACTTCCTAACTGATGTGTTAATCACACACATTCCTTATCCAGATCTCTCCAGAGAGGTATAACCACAACCTTGTTGTACATTTCATAACAAACTCCACCCTTAACTGCCAAGTATGTAGATGTGTGTGTACATGAACCTGTCGACTTGTGGCAACCTCATTAAACTCATAGTTTTCTTAAGACAGGAATCCTCAGAAATTGTTTTGTCATTCCTTCCTCAAAAATACAACTTACATCATGTGTTATTTCATGAGCTTCTCTTGCTTAGCTTCCAAGATCAGATCAGATTTGGTGTCAATAGAGTATTTAATTTGAGGCCAAGTAGACTTTTCTAAAAGTAGAAATATTTCAGATGTACCCACGCTGCAGTTCCTACTCTTCCTGGCAGAGCATGACGGCATCTGTAGTCCAATACAAGCACTTGGATGGAAGCTCTCCAACAGTTTACGCCCATCAACATCCCAAAACTTTATGTAACACTTGCCCACACAAAGCGCTCCACTCTGTCAGCACCATGGCATTCAGATCCTGCGCTGCAATTGCTAGGCGCCAAAAAACGCCCACTCCCTCCTGGCCTTCAACTCTCTTTATCACACAGCCCAAGCCCGTCTCACTTCCCAATCCTCGTGTTCACAGTGAAGAAGAATCTTGCTCAAGTCATGGAAAAGGATTCCTCTTTCAGAATGCAACAGAAGCAAGACTGAAATACTTAAAATGGATTTACAGTGACTTTATGAAGAGCTACACAAACGCTGATCTCCAACCTTTAATTTGAGCACTGTCCCAAAGCTCACCCCTGAAAATGTCATATATATATATATATATATATATATATATATATTAATTATATATATGGAATTCCAAAATACTCTCAAATTGAAATAGCGACACCTCAGCTTTCGGGCAGCTCAGTGCAAAGGAACTTCACCTTATTTATTATCTATTTATATTTGACATGTATATCCTGCCCTTCTCACCACGAAGGGGTCTCAGAGTGGCTTATAAGTTGTACGTACAATATATTATTAGCATACCACAGTATTAGTATTGGAGCGCGGATGAGCTACCTCTATCAGCTCCAGCTCCGCACGCGGGGACATGAGAGAAGCCTCCCACAAGGATGGTAAAAGATCAAAAACATCCGGGCGTTCCCTGGGCAACATCCTTGCAGATGGCCAATTCTCTCACACTGGAAGCAACTTGCAGTTTCTCAAGTCTCTCCTGACGCAATAAAGTATTATATGTTGCATCTGAACATGAGGAAGAACATGTTCAGATTCCATCTGAACATGAGGAAGAACTTCCTGACTGTGAGAGCCATTCAGCAGTGGAACTCTCTGCCCCGGAGTGTGGTGGAGACTCCTCTTTGGAAGCTTTTAAACAGAGGCTGGATGGTCATCTGTCAGGGGTGATTTGAATGCAATATTCCTGCTTCTTGGCAGGGGGTTGGACTGGATGGCCCATGAGGTCTCTTCCAACTCTTTGATTCTATGATTCTACTATATTGTACTATACCACTATAGGTAAAGGTGTACATTAGGTGTACAAAGGTATACATTAAGTCCAGTCATGTCTGACTCTGGGGTGTGGTGCTCATCTCCATTTCTAAGCCGAAGAGCCGGCGTTGTCCATAGACACCTCCTAGGTCATGTGACTGGCATGACTGCAAGGAGCGCTGTTATACCACTATACTGCAACACTATTAATAATATTACATGTAATATATAATATACAATGATTATATTATTCTATTGTATTATTAGTATTGTATCACTACTATGTGCACATTCAATATATTGCATTATTAGCATAGCACAATATTATCATTATATACTATTATATTGTACTATACCACTATACTGCAATATTATTAGTATTACATGTAATATATAATATACAATTATTATATTTTATTATTATTAGCACTACATTGTATTAGCCAAACGTAAAGGTTTTCCCCTGACATTAAGTCCACTCTGGGGTGTGGTGCTCATCTCTATTTCTAAGCCAAAGAGCCGGTGTTGTCCGTGGACACTTCCAAGTTCATGTGGCCGGCATGACTGCATGGAGCGCTGTCACCTTCCAGCCAGAGTGGTACCTATTGATCTACTCACATTTGCATGTTTTCAAACTGCCAGGTTGGCAGAAGCTGGGGCTGACAGTGGAAGCTCACGCCGCTCCCCGGATTTGAACCTGC
Source organism: Anolis sagrei (assembly GCF_037176765.1). Taxonomy (NCBI): domain Eukaryota; kingdom Metazoa; phylum Chordata; class Lepidosauria; order Squamata; family Anolidae; genus Anolis; species Anolis sagrei. Next base: position 21,275,423 of record NC_090031.1, on the reverse strand, counting down.
AACATTTCAGTCAACAAGCTCAACTCACTGCACCACCGGGGTCTCCTCGTATTGTAGAATAATAATAATAATAATAATAATAATAATAATAATGATAATAATATTATTAGCAATATTATTATTATTCTACAATAATATTATTGTAGATAATATTAAAATAAGCAGACACAATTTGGGGCATTAAAAATCAATTTTGAAATCAAGACTACAGTATGAGAGTTAAAAGCAGGTTCAAACCATATATACTGTATACAGCAAGCCTGGGTCAACTTGGGCTCACCCTCCGGGTGTTTTGGACTTCAACTCCCACCATTCCTTCTCAAGACCACCCATATATATTGTATACAGGAGTATATTGATGGGAAGCTTCCCACTGGAGTAGAAATCGTCTATCCGACAGATGGCAAGCTATTTAACCTCAGCAGACTGAAAGCCAAAACCAAGGTTAAAACAACATCTATTATAGAACTCCAGTATGCTGATGACAATGTCATCTGTGCGCATTCAGAAAAAGACCTACAAGCCACTCTAAACACCTTCACAGAAGCATACGAGAAGTTCGGGCAGTCATTAAACATCGAGAAAACCAAAGTCCTCTTCCAGCAGTCACCAGCCAACCCCTTTCGAATGCCAGAAATACAACCTAGTGGTGTTACATTAGAAAATGTTGATCATTTCTGCTATCTTGGCAGCCAACTCTCCACAAAAGTCAACATTGAAATACTGAAATACTGAAATACAACACTGCCTGAGCTCTGCGAGTGCAGCTTTTTTTCCGAATGAAGCAGAGAGTGTTTGAGGACCAGGACATCCGTAGGAATACCAAGATGCCTGTTTATAAAGCTATTGTCCTCCCAACCCTGTTATATTCCTGTAATATAATATAATATAAGTATATATTGTAATATATTATAATATAATTATATAATATAATAAATATAATATATAATAGCGATGGTCCTCCGCCATCAACTCCACTGGACCGGCCACGTTGTCCGGATGCCCGACCACCGTCTCCCAAAGCAGTTGCTCTACTCTGAATTCAGGAACGGAAAACGGAATGTTGGTGGACAAGAAAAGAGATTGAAAGATGGGCTCAAAGCCAACCTTAAAAACTGTGGCATAGACACTGAGAACTGAGAAGCCCTGGCCCTTGAGCGCTCCAGCTGGAGGTCAGCTGTGACCAGCAGTGCTGCAGAATTTGAAGAGGCACGAATGGAGGGTGAAAGAGAGAAGCATGCCAAGAGGAAGGCGTGTCAAGCCAAACTCGACCGAGACCGCCTTCCACCTGGAAACCGATGCCCTCACTGCGGAAGAAGATGCAGAGAAAAAATAGGGCTCCACAGCCACATATGGACCCACAAGAATACTGGAAGACAATCCTCGGAAAACGAGGGATCGCCTAAGTAAGTAATACTCCTGTGAAACGTGGACTGTCTACAGACGTCACATGCAACTCCTGGAATGATTCCATCAGCGCTGCCTACGAAAAATCCTGCAAAATTCTTGGGAAGACAAGCGGACAAATGTCAGGGAAGCGTGCTAGAGGAAGCAAAGACTACCACCACTGAAGCGATGCTCCACTGCCATCAACTCTGCTGGACTGGCCACGTTGTCTGAATGCCAGATCACCATCTCCCAAAGCAGTTACTCTATTTCAAACTCAAGAACGGAAAACAAATGTTGATGGGCAGGAAAAGAGATTTAAAGATGGGCTCAAAGAAAACTTTTTAAACTCTGGCATAGACACTGAGAACTGGGAAGCCCTGGCCCTTGACCGCTCCAGTTGGAGGTCAGTTATGACCAGCAGTGCTGCAGAATTTGAAGAGGCACGAATGGGGGGTGAAAGGGAGAAACGTGCCAAGAGGAAGGTGCATCAAGCCAACCCCGACCGAGACCGCCTTCCACCTGGAAACCAATGCCCTCACTGCGGAAGAAGATGCAGAGCAAGAACAGGGCTCCACAGCCACATACAGACCCACAAGAACACTCTCTCGGAAATTGAGGGATTGCCTAAGTAAGTAATATTCCTGTGAAACGTGGACTGTCTACAGACGTCACATGCAACTCCTGGAACGATTCCATCAGCGCTGCCTATGAAAAATCCTGCAGAATTCTTGGGAAGACAAGCGGACAAATGTCAGCGTACTAGAAGAAGAAAAGACCACCAGCACTGAAGCGATGGTCCTCCACCATCAAGGACCGGCGATGTCGTCTGAATGCCCGACCACCGTCTCCCAAAGTAGTTGCTCTACTCTGAACTCAAGAACGGAAAACGGAATGTTGGTGGACAGGAAAAGAGATTTAAAGATGGGCTCAAAGAAAACTTTAAAAACTCTGGCATAAAGCCCTGGGCCTTGAGCGCTCCAGTTGGAGGTCAGCTGTGACCAGCAGTGCTGTAGAATTTGCTTAAGCGGCTGAGAGGGGAAAGGAAGGGGCCTGAGGCTGTTAGGAATGGTGGGCCCAAGCCTACTCTACACTGAACCCTCTGAAAGTAACAGATTTGCTCCCTCAGCGACCAGCCCCACCTCTTATGGTCATGAAGAGAGACCTTATTATGAATTAAAAACCCGCCCATCTTACCAATTAGCTTCTCGTTAACACTCGGGGGAAAGCTGGCCATCTACGGAGCCGCCTCTTCGATCGGCTCTGAATGAATTGGTCCTCAGAGTGTGGTGGGAAAGGAAGGAACAGGCACCCGAGAGGCTTCCCGCTCTCCAGAAGAAAGGCAGACTGACACAAAATGGCGGCCGCCCGGATGTTTATATAGGAAGAGGCGGGGCCGTTTGCGGCAAGCCACGCCCCCTGGGGAGGCGGGGCCAGAACACTCCCGCTTAAGTCAGCCTGCCTATTCAGGTTCCCTCCCCGCCCCTTTTCCCTCTGTAATGGAACAGTCCAAAGAGCGCGCGACGCTTGTGGAAGAGACCATTCCGTGGAGGAAACGGGGGTGTTCATAAAATCATAGAATCAAAGAATTGGAAGAGACCTCATGGGCCATCCAGTCCAACCCCATTCTGCCAAAAAGCAGGAATATTGCATTCAGATCACCCCTGACAGATGGCCATCCAGACTCTGTTTCAAAGCTTCAAAAGAAGGAGCCTCCACCACACTCCTGGGCAGAGAGTTCCACAGCTGAACGGATCTCACAGTCAGGAAGTTATTATTAATTATTATTATTATTAAACTTTATTTATACCCCGCTAGCATCTCCCAAGGGACACGATGCGGCTTACAAAGGCCAAGGCCTCAACACAACAACAACAAACAATAACAATACAACTCAAAGCAAATTAAAAAATTAAAAACATAAGCAATAACAAACATTACACCATTACACAATAAAACCAGGGCTGGGCCAGTTATGGGTACAGGTTAAAAAGTGCTGGGTGTGGCAGGTGGTATATTGGATTTCTGGGCAAGTGCATGTGCAGAGAGTCTTAAACTCTATTAAAGTGCTTCTGGGACATAGAGCTGGGGGTTATCCTATTCCGGAAAGGCACATCGGAACAGCCAGGTCTTCAAGTTCTTCCTAAAGACTGCCAACGTGGGTGCTAGTTCTTCCTCGTGTTCAGATGGAATCTCCTCTCTTGTAGTTTGACGCCATTGTTCCGCGTCCTAGTCTCCAGGGAAGCAGAAAACAAGCTTGCTCCCTCCTCCCTGTGGCTTCCTCTCACATATTTATACATGGCTATCATATCTCCTCTCAGCCTTCTCTTCTTCAGGCTAAACATGCCCAGCTCCTTAAGCCGCTCCTCATAGGGCTTGTTCTCCAGACCATTGATCATTTTAGTCGCCCTCCTCTGGACACATTCCAGCTTGTCAATATCTCTCTTGAATTGTGGTGCCCAGAATTGGACACAATATTCCAGGTGTGGTCTAACCAAGCCAGAATAGAGGGGTAGCGTTGCTTCCCTAGATCTAGACACTAGGCTCCTATTGATGCAGGCCAAAATCCCATTGGCTTTTTTTGCCGCCACATCACATTGTTGGCTCATGTTTAACTTGTTGTCCACGAGGACTCCAAGATCTTTTTCACACGTACTGCTCTCGAGCCAAGTATCGTCCCCCATTCTGTCTCTTTGCATTTCGTTTTTTCTGCCAAAGTGGAGTATCTTGCATTTGTCCCTGTTGAACTTCATTTTGTTAGCTTTGGCCCATCTCTCTAATCTGTCAAGATCGTTTTGAATCCTGCTCCTGTCCTCTGGAGTATTGGCTTTCCCTCCCAATTTGGTGTCGTCTGCAAACTTGATGATCCTGCCTTCTAACCCTTCATCTAAGTCATTAATAAAGATGTTGAACAGGACCGGGCCCAGGACGGAACCCTGCTTCAGGCACTCCGCTCGTCTCTTCTTTCCAAGATGAAGAGGAAGCATTGGTGAGCACCCTCTGGGTTCGTCCATTTAACCAATTACTGATCCACCTCACCGTAGTTTTGCCTAGCCCACATTGGACTAGTTTGTTTGCCAGAAGGTCATGGGGGACCTTGTCGAAGGCCTTATGGAAATCCAGGTACGCCACATCCATGTTGAACACAGCGCGGGAAAAGTTTGGAAACTCCTGTTATGGTTATCAAAAGCAATAGTATATGTAATACAAAATATACAATCATTATATTATTATATATTATTATATTGTTATACCAAAATATTTATAATACATTACCAGCGTTGTTTTTGTTTATTTTGAAGAACAAGTCCTATGAGGAGCGGCTTAAAGAGCTGGGCATGTTTAGCCTGAAGAAGAGAAGGTTGAGAGGAGACATGATGAGGGCCATAGATCAATGTGTGAGAGGAAGTCATAGGAAGGAGGAAGCAAGCTTGTTTTCTGCTGCCCTGGAGACAGTGACTTCAAACTACAAGAAAGGAGATTCCATCTGAACATTAGGAAGAACTTCCTGACTGTGAAAGCCGTTCAGCAGTGGAACTCTCTGCATCAGAGTGTGGTGGAGGCTCCTTCTTTGGAAGCTTTTAAACAGAGGCTGGATGCCCATCTGTCGGGGTGCTTTGAATGCAATTTTCCTACTTCTTGGCAGAATGGGGTTGGACTGAATGGCCCATGAGGTCTCTTCCAACTCTAGGATTCTATTATTCTATTCGTTCAGTTGCTTCCGACTCTGGAATGATCAAGGGTCTGGAGAACAAGCCCTATGAGGAGCGGCTTAAGGAGCTGGGCATGTTTAGCCTGAAGAAGAGAAAACTGAGAGGAGACATGATACCCATGTATAAATACATGAGAGGAAGTCACAGGGAGGAGGGAGGGAGTTTGTTTTCTGGTGCCCTGGAGACTAGGACCCAATGAAGCAATGGGTTGTTGTAGGTTTTTTCGGGCTATATGGCCATGGCCTAGAGGCATTCACTCCTGACGTTTTGCCTGCATCTATGGCAAGCATCCTCAGAGGTAGTGAGGTCTGTTGGAACTCACGGTCTGTTGGAACTAGAGGTAGTGAGGTTCCAACAGACCTCACTACCTCTGAGGATGCTTGCCATAGATGCAGGCAAAACATCAGGAGAGAATGCCTCTAGGCCATGGCCGTATAGCCCGAAAAAACCTACAACAACCCAGTGATTCCAGCCATGAAAGCCAATGGAGCAATGGCTTCAAACTACAAGAAAGGAGATTCCACCTGAACATTAGGAAAAACGTACAACACTTGCAAAAAATACAACACCGCCTGAGCTCTGCAAGTGCAGCTTTTTTTCCTTCGAGTTTTAAGAATATAATTTTAAGGAAACAGTTGATTGTCAAAATCCGAGCCTCGCTGTTGCCGCTCTGCCGCTGCCTTCGCTGGTTTTCCGTCCCTTGCCCTGGAGACTTGGTGCGGCTACCCCACGAGGCTTTCAGGGAACAGCTTGACCTTGAGGCTTCAGCTCTTGGAGAGAGCTGCTCATTAAAATTCCCAGGTATCAGATTGTTTTCCAAACCCAAATCTTGAGAGCTCGCAGAGAGAGGGAGTGAACCATCATTGCTAGGCCCAACAGGAATATTCTCATGAGAAACTGCCCTTTGCACTGGGGCCTCTCTGTCATTGTCTGCCTGAAAATCATTAACCAAACCATTTCCATCTTGTACCTTAGCCTCAGCACCATCATTTCTCTCATCATTTCCCATATCAGGATCCTGAAACACAAACACAGGCTGATTCCCAACACTTGTGCCACAAACACCATCTGCCTACGACAAAGAACTGGTGGGATCACAAGCCAGAAAAAGAACACGTCAGGCTCCTCTGGGACTTCCGAATTCAGACAGACAGAGTTCTGGAGCACAAGACTCCTGACCTCACAATCATGTTAAAAAACAGAGTGTGGATCGTCAATGTTATTGTTTGAGTTTATTTACTGCTGTATTGTTGTTGTCTTGTTTATTGTTGTATTGGGTCTCGGCCTACTGTAAGCCGCACCGAGTCCTTCGGGAGATGTTAGCGGGGTACAAATAAAGGATTATTATTATTATTATTATTATTATTATTATGTTGCAATCCCAGGTTTTGTGTTGTTGTTTTTTTGTCGTGTCAGGAGTGACTCCTGGTGTGAGAGAATTGGCCGTCTGCAAGGACGTTGCCCAGGAGACGCCTGGATGATTTGATGTTTTCAATCCCAGGTGACAGCAGGATTGAAGAGAAACAACTGGAAAAGATAACACGATATGACGATTTAAAGATTGAACTGCAAAGACTCTGGCACAAGCCAGTCAAGGTGGTCCCAGTGGTGATCGGCACACTGGGTGCAGTACCTAAAGACCTTGGCCTGCACTTAAACACAATTGGCGCTGACAAAATTACCAGCTGGCAGCTGCAGAAGGCTGCCTTACTGGGATCTGCACGCATTATTCGCCGATACATCACCCAGTCCTAGACACTTGGGAAGTGTCCGACGTGTGATCCAATACAACAGCCAGCAGAGTGAACTTGTCTGCTGTGGACTCACCTTGTTGTGTTTCAAATAATTAGAAATATTTATTAAAATACATATAACAAACACCTATTCTATCTATCTACAGTTTCTATCTATACACATATTTTATCTTCTATCTATACACATAATAATAAAAGTGAAAATAAGTATGTGTGTATGTGGCTGGGGTGCCCACTTACACAGACAAGCTCCTGCCCCCACAAACAGCTATAGATCCCTTAGGAGACATCAAAGGCCGTCCCTCCAATGACATTGCAAATCCCCAACCTGGACTTGAACTGTTGACTTTATTTACAATATTTATTTACAGTATTTATATTCTACCCTTCTCACTCTGCAGGGGACTCAGGGCGGATTATAATGTATATATACATGGCAAACATTCAATGCCATAGACACACAACATATATAGACAGACACACAGAGGCTATTTAACATTCCAACCTTTTCATGAGGGTATTCTGGCCACCAGGGGAGCTGTTTCTTCACTGTCCATCTGCGACACCGATGAAGTACTTCCTCATTCTTTGCATGCTTGCTGGAGATTTTTATGGCCCCGTAAATTAATTAAGTTAGCCTCCGCACATAAGCGATACCTAAATTTCTGTTGCAATCCAGAGCAGGGAACGAGGCCCTAAGATAACTATCCACCACATTTGGCTGTGAAAAACAATCCTTTTTTATTGAAGAAAAATGGTTACAAAATAAAGGAAAAATGCAAGTCAAAAGCCACAGCAAAATCAGCAAACATGAATTTAAATGGACAAAGCAAAACCAAAAGCCTCACTGGGAAAATACTGGAATCTGTTAGCAATCCACTAACCGTACTTGATATCCTAGAAATCTTCCCAAACTATGACCAGGGAACCGGGAGAACTGCCAAGGTCTTCATCAATTCTGAAACGATGCCTGAACTGAGGCAATCAGCCTGGCGTATTGCAATTAAAACTCAAGAATCGGTTCCGTGAACCGCCCTTCTGTTTTGAAGCCAATTTTTTTAATTCTTGAATTCGGGAGGATCGACGCAAACTGAGTGTTTTACTTCTGTCTTCCCAAATTTGGCCCCTTCTGTTGTCATTACAGTTAACAGGTGCAGAAGGGAGGGAAAGTTCAAGGTCTCCCTCTGAAACATTCTCAGGAACACTGGTACTTTCATTTTCCAAATCTACAGAAGTTCCTTCCTCACTAATTTCAGGAACATTGGCATTTTCCAAACCTACAGCAGTTTCTTCCTCACTAATTTCAGGAGCATTGGCATCAAAAGGTACATTTCCACTAGCATCAGTAAATATACTTTCATTAGCATCAGGAGGAACAAACAGAGAATTAGGTTCAAGTTCAAACTCAGGCTGAACCCCAACAATTTCCAACTGTCTTTCAGGCTGCAAAGGTTGACAGCAAGCTACACAAATTGGTCAGAAGTTCACTCCGACCTGAGCTGGGTTCGAACTCATGACCTTTCGGTCAGTAGTGATCTTAGTGCAGCTGCGCCACAATCCCGGTGCGTCACAGTCCTGGATTTTTCAATTGGCAAGATTTTCTGTAGTTGGCTGTTTTACCTGCTGTGCTAAAACCCAGCCCATACACAGAATTAACACTAATTCTAATAAAACATAAAGCTAAAATCCATAGTACTGAAATAAATAGGTCTTAAGTCCTTAAACAAGGCTTTCTCGCTGTAATCTTTCATATAAAGCAAGGCTTGAGTGCGGCGTAGAAAGAGGAAAAGTTCAGAAGTTTATTGCTCTTATTTGGTTACCAAATTTAGGTCATAATTAGGGTTTCTGGACTTCACAGTTGTTTCGGACTCAATGTGCCAAATTATAGCAACATCTGCTTAGGTCTATCGGGGTTTGGTTCCCATTATATACAATGGCAAAATCAAGGTCAGCCTTTCCCAGGTGAGATCACCTTCCCTATATTATCTGGAAATACCAAAACCTAAGGCCAACTTCTGCAGTGAGCATCCCCTCTTGAGAAAATGAGCCAGTGCCCAGGGATGGCTCATTTGAGAACTATGCCTGCTATTTCCCCACATTGCAGCTCAATGACTGCCGGAGACTGATCGTGAAATCCTGGTGCAAACGTGTGCAAAAGTCATCTTCTCCCCACGGTGTCATCTTCCACGTGATTTTGGGAGTCACTGTCCAAACATTCACTGGGATGAGTCACAAGCCTCTGGAGACTGACAAAGGCCAGATCGTATGCCCAGTTTGATTAACTTCTGGATGGAGAGAACTCAAACAAAGGCTGGGATTTTATTTTGTCGTGTCAGAACAACCAGTCAAATTATATTACATTTCTAACAGAGCAAAGCAAACAAGCAGATTACAAAATGTGTGAGCTTGGTAGTTGATTAAATGTCCTTTGACCAGTATCTGGCCACTCGGAGTGCTTCTGGTGTTGCTGGAAGAAGGTCCTCCCTTGTGCGTGTGGCAGGGCTCAGGGTGCATTGCAGCAGGTGGTCAGTGGTTTGCTCCTCTCCACACTCGCATGTCGAGGATTCCACTTTGTGGCCCCATTTCTGAAGGTTGGCTCTGCATCTCGTGGTGCCAGAGCGCAGTCTGTTCAGTGCCTTCCAGGTCGCCCAGTCCTCTGTGTGCCCAGGGGGGAGTCTCTCATTGGGTATCAGCCACTGGTTGAGGTACTGGGTTTGGGCCTGCCACTTTTGGACTCTCGCTTGCTGAGGTGTTCCAGTGAGTGTCTCTGTAGATCTTAGAAAACTATTTCTAGATTTGAGTCGTTGTTGTGCTGGCTGATACCCAAACAGGGGATGGGCTGGAGATGTCTCTGCCTTGGTCCTTTCACTATTGGCTGCTACTTCCCGGCGGATGTCAGGTGGTGCAATTCCGGCTAGACAGTGTAATTTTTCCAGTGGGGTAGGGCACAGACGCCCCGTGATAATGCGGCATGTCTCATTAAGAGCCACATCCACTGCTTTAGTGTGGTGAGATGTGTTCCACACTGGGCATGCGTACTCAGCAGCAGAGTAGCACAGCGCAAGGGCAGATGTCTTCACTGTATCTGGTTGTGATCCCCAGGTTGTGCCAGTCAGCTTTTGTATGATATTGTTTCTAGCACCAACTTTTTGCTTGATGTTCAGGCAGTGCTTCTTGTAGGTAAGAGCACGGTCCAGAGTGACTCCCAGGTATTTGGGTGCGCTGCAATGCTCCAGTGGGATTCCTTCCCAGGTGATCTTCAGAGCTCGGGATGCTTGTCTGTTCTTGAGATGAAAGGCACATGTCTGGCTGGGATAAGAGACAGGCAAGGCTTCCTTTCTTAAGAGAGCAAAGTTGCTCGTTCTGTGCTGAAATGTGTTATGTTATTTTGTCACCTCAAACTATTCCTGTTTGCCAGTGGTGTCATGTGCATTCAGAGTTCAGTGGCTTTGCAGGTTAGGTTCTTTCCTAGGCCTATCCAAACACTGGCAGGGATTTGCATCCAAAACATATTGTTGTTTTTGTAAAAACTCAGCTGTTATCAGGACCTCAAAATCGAACTGCAAAGAATCATAGAATCAAAGAGTTGGAAGAGACCTCATGGGCCATCCAGTCCAACCCCATTCTGCCAAGAAGCAGGAATATTGCATTCAAATCACCCCTGACAAATGGCCATCCAGCCTCTGCTTAAAAGCTTCCAAAGAAGGAGCCTCCACCACACTCCGGGGCAGAGAGTTCCACTGCTGAACGGCTCTCACAGTCAGGAAGTTCTTCCTCATGTTCAGATGTAGTTTGAAGCCATTGTTCCATTGCATCCTAGTCTCCAAGGAAGCAGAAAACAAGCTTGCTCCCTCCTCCCTGTGGCTTCCTCTCACATATTTATACATGGCTATCATATCTCCTCTCAGCCTTCTCTTCTTCAGGCTAAACATGCCCAGTTCCCTAAGCCGCTCCTCATAGGGCTTGTTCTCCAGACCCTTGATCATTTTAGTCGCCCTCCTCTGGACACATTCCAGCTTGTCAATATCTCTCTTGAATTGTGGTGCCCAGAATTGGACTCTGGCATAAACCAGTACAGGTGGTCCCAGTGGTCATTGGCATATTGGGTGCTGTGCCAAAAGATCTCAGCCAGCATTTGGAAACAATAAACATTGACAAAATCACAATCTGTCAACTGTAAAAGGCCACCTGACTTGGATCTGCGCGCATCATTTGAAAATACATCATACAGTCATAGACGTGTGGGAAGGGTTCGATTTGTGATTTTGTGATACGAACAGAGGCGGCCCTAGGTAATTTTCAATGGTAAGCAAACGGTATTTTGGCGCCCCCCCCCCCCAACCAATCATTGATATATATTTTTTGCTCGTCGTGGGAGTTTTGTGTGCCATATTTGGTTCAATTCCATCATAGGTGGAATTCAGAATGCTCTTTGATTGTAGGTGAAGTATACATCCCAGTAACTACAATTACCGCACTTGCTCCCTTGCCTGGCTCACTTTGGGTCCGGTCCCCTTGGGAAGAGGATTGCCCAGCAGCGAGGCAAGAAAGCTGAGGCTCCCCCCGGACTACTAGGGCTGTTGTGAGCTGAGGGGGTGCTCCTCAAGTGGCGGTCGAGGGGCATTTACAGAAGCACCTCTGCGCCCCTGGCAAAAAAAAAGTGTTCTGCGACCTCTTACTTCGCGTAATGGATGAGCCGCCCCTGGATACGAAATACAGCATATATGCTGGTCATAAGGGCCCTGTGTGCCAAGTTTGGTCCAGATCCATCATTGTTTGGGTTCATAGTGCGCTCTAGGTGTAGGTGAAGTACAACTCCTATCAATCCCTCCAAAGACCTCCAGTATGTTTTGTTGGTAATGGGGGTCATGTGTGCCAAGTTAGTTCCAGGTCCATCATTGGTGGAGTTCAGAGTGGTCTTAGATTTCAGGTGAACTATACATCCCAGGACCTACAACTCATGTAAATCATGGGGAATTTCCCCCTAACGTCTCTAGTATGTTCCGTTGTTGATCAATTCCTCTGTTTGCTGTGTGCCATAGAAAGGCTTTGGAAAGGGTTGAGGGAGAGGCAGTGGGCGGGATCATGCAAATTCCACACCAATGGAAAGAGTAAGAAACACTGGGATGCCTGTGGTGGAGGAAAAACAGAAAATCTAGGATGGAATTGTCCCCGTATGAAAGCCTTCACTTGGATGGTGAGCAGGATGGTGTTGGTGGAGGACATTGGCAAGGCTCTTGTATATGTTCATGGCGCTCTCTGTAACCTGCATTGTCATTGGAGGGAGGGCCATTGGTCTCTTGAGTAGCGGGAGCTAGAGCGATTTGTGGAGGCAGGAGCTTGTCTGTGTAAGGGGTCACTCTAGCTACATACACACATACATATTTTCACTTCTGTGGATAGATAGATAATAATATAGTGGCTATTTTATACCCTACTAGCTGTCCCCTGCCACACGTTGCTGTGGCCCAGTCTGGGGATCTGGAAAATAAAGTAATGAGAAAGTGTTGGTTTCTAATATATGTAATTCCTTTCTGCTTGTAAGTAAACAGTATTTCTTGTTGTTTCTTTGTCAGTGTTGATGTGGAGAGTGTCTGGTTTGCCTACTCTGGAATATGCAACATATCATAGTCCTTCTTTAAGGGTCTCTTTCAAATCTATGATAATATATCTCTCTGTGTGTGAGAGAGAATCATATCTATCTATCTATATTTATGACTGGATGGCTCTCTGTCAGGAGGGCTCTGATTACATTTTCTTGCCCTGGTGAAGAGAGTTGGACTGGATGGCCTTAAGTATTTTCTGTTGGTTATGGGGGTTCTGTGTGGGAAGTTTGCCCCATTTCTGTCGTTTGTGGGTTTCAGAATGCTCTTTAATTGTAGTGAACTATAAATCCCAGTAACTACAACTCCCAAATGTCAAGGTCTATTTTCCTTAAACTCCATCTGTGTTTATATTTGGGCATATGGAATATTTGTGCCAAGTTTGGTCCAGATCCATCATTGTTTGAGTCCACAGTGCTCTCTGGATGTGGGTGAACTATAATTCCCAAACTCAAGGTCAATGTCCACCAAACCTTTCCAGTTTTTTCTGTTGGTCATGGGAGCCCTGTGTGCTAAGTTTGGCCCAATTCCATCATTGGTGGAGTTCAGAATGCTCTTTGATTGTAGGTAAACTATAAATCCCAGCAACGACAATTCCCAAATGACAAAATCATATTTTTTTGAGTGGAGGACATAAATTGGACTGTTAGGTGTCTTGTGTCCAAATTTGGTGTCAATTCCCCCAGTGGTTTTTGAGTTCTGATGGTAGCACGAACTCACATTACATTTTTATTTATATAGATTTTGTTTAATAATTTATATTCATACATTTTTGTATTTTTGAATGACATATTTCCCATTTTCACCCAGAGGGCTGTCACCCAGAGTTTTCAGTTAATGAAGGAATAGTCCATTAGTCAGCCATCTGCCTTTCATCCCAATAAGTAATTGATTAAATAATTTAGCACAACGTTAAAAGTTCAAGTTATGCACTTTGGACGGTTGGAAAGAAGTGTGACATAACCTGTTGGTTATGGGTTTAAACATTAACAGAAAAAATCCTACATTTTATCCGTGTTCTTAATTCCGTATTAGGCTACAACAGCAAAAAAACAAACAAACAAACAAAACAAAACAAAACTTTGGGTGCATTTACATTCTAGAGTCAATGTGGTTTGATACCACTTTGACTGACATGGCTCAGTACTGTGGGAGACTGGAAAGATGCCCATTTGATTTCTGTTTCAAGACCTTCATAGAAGGAGATAGGTAAAGGTTAAGGTAAAGTTTTTCCCCTTGACATTAAGTCTAGTTGTGTCTGACTCTGCTGCTCATCTCCATTTCTAAGCCAAAGAGCCGGCGTTGTCCATAGACACCTCCAAGGTCATGTGGCCAGAATGACTGCATGGAGTGTTGTTACATTCCCATCGGAGTGGTACCTATTGATCTACTCACATTTGCATGTTTTTGAACTGCTAGGTTGGCGCAAGCTGGGGCTAACAGCAGGAGCTCACCCCACTCTCCAGATTTGAACTTGTGAGCTTTCAGTCATCAAGTTCAGCAGCTCAGTGTGTTATAGAGCTGGAATTTAGGGGTCTTTGTCAGGAGGCAGAGACCAATCAGACTCATCAAAGAGTTCGTTGCCCTGGTGAGACAGGAAAGCACCCAATATTTTTTTCCTGATTTTCCCAATAAAAGGTCTCACCAAGTTGAAGGAAGTGCCACCGAGGTTTATTAGCGATTCAGCTGAAAAGGATGCAAAGCAGCAATCATTCGCCAAGAAGAGCATGTGGTTACAGAAATAAATGGCATTTTTATAGAAAATACAGAGTTGTGGGTTTTAATTCTCCCCGCTCCCCGCCCTCCGCCTGGCTGAAAAATGATTGGCTGATGCCCCGACAGCTGGGAGGAGGCTTCGCCGCCCTCTGAGTGCGTGGGCCAATCAGAAGTCTCCTGCCACTTCGGCGTGTCGGCGAATCAGGAGGGAGGGAGGTGAGACAAGGGAATACAATGCATTCTTGAGTGGATTATGGAAACTCAGGAAATGTCTAAATGCCTGGTGAGTCCTAGTTAAGCTAGTCTATTGGCCTGTGATGGGTGGCAATAAACATAATCTGGGTTTGCTTTAACAGCACAGACAGGGGAACAATGGGGGCAAACTTAGGTGGGTGTCTTTAGTAAGAGGTTGAATGGGTGACAGGTTGGGAGGAGGAAACTTTTCGAGGGTTTCCCCTTATCCCATGGAGATATGACTAAGAGTTTGCTAATTGGTGACTTCCTTGGTGGTCAAGTACCTCCGAAGTCAAAGAATATCACCTTTTGTCACTGTCCATGCAAGGGATGTCTCTAGATAAGAGTTCTTTGTGATGGCTAATCTCTGCCCCTCCAGGATCAGGGCAACTTCCTTACATGTTTTTCCTCAAGGAGATGGGAAGGGGGCAAAAAGGGTCAGGGCAAGGTCAAATACATGAAGGGAAATATAGAAATACAGGAGAAAATATGAAAATATAGAAATCATAATACAGAGAGTAAACCCAACTACCCTCCCCCAGTGTCCATAAAGGGAAATATCCATGTGGGGGAAAGAGAGTCCCTTGTTTGTGAGATGGGGGACCCTCAGGAGCCCAAGTGTGTCTCAGATGGAAAAATTCAAATACTTTTGTGGCATGATTTTCAGTAATAAATTGGTTACCTTCTGCTGTAAACATATGAAAATAGGGCACAAAGCCTTGATTAAATGATACACACCAAATTGACCAAGGCTTAACCCTTATTATCCAGTCTGGTGTCCTTGCCCTTAGCAAACTATAAGTTACTATCTCTAATGGGGGGGGGGTCATGTTCGACTTCAAGTGGTTTAGCCCACTGCGCCACTGGTTTCACATCCTTTGAATGCAAGAGGGGATCCTTGGGTAGTAAATCCCCAGCATCCACGGAGATTAGGGTCCCCGATGGAACCAACATCAGTGGGTGCTGAAGCCTCATGATACGTAGCAGTGTTGTAAAAATGGTGCCCCTGATATAAAATGGGAAAATGCTGTTTTGGAATGTTTGTTTTGTGGGTAGTCGAATCCGCGGATACGGAGGGCTGGCCTCTGCTTGAAATGGGATTGCATTGCTTAGGGAGGCCTGACACCCAGTGACCGAATGCGGTACTGCAGGAATGGAAACTGAGCAAATAGGAACATGCCCCACACACCTGAAATGTATTAAAATTAATGAATGCATTAAAAAACAAACAAGCAAACACAACACAAATAGGCCTGACTTAGGTTTTCCATTTATCCCAGATTATCTGGCAGTGCGGACTCATATAATCCAGTTTAAAGCAGAAAACCCGGAATCAGATCCCGGGATTTAGGGCCTGTCTGGAAGGGCCCTAATACTATTTATCGCTTGCCTCCCAAAACAAGAGGGTTTATAGAAAATAAGCAACAGGAGTGGATGGGCCCTTCCACACTGTACTTTATCCCAGGATCTGATCCCAGATTTTCTGCTTTAAACTGGAATATATGAGTCCGCACTGCAAAAAAACGTCCTGGGAGAAACATAATCAGATCCTGGGATAAAGGGACAGTGTGCAAGGGCCTGGTTTTGAAATCGAGCAGATTTAATGGTTACAGATAGTGAAATCTGGACCGCGGATAACGAAAACCAAAGCACAGATACTGAGTTTCATTAAGCAGTTCGCTGGTATTGGAAGCTGACCGCTTGTGGATCTGGTGAGACCAAGAAGCTATAAACCCAATGGGTTGCTGTGAGTGTTCTAGGCTGTCTGCTCATGTTCCAGAAGCATTCTCTCCTGACGTTTCACCCACCTCTGTGGCAGGCATCCTCCGAGGTTGTGAGGTCTGTTGGAAACTAGGCAAGTGGGGTTTATATATCTGTGGGATGTCCAGCGTGAGAGAAAGAACTCTTGTCTGGGTTGCTGTGAGTTTTCTGGGCTATCTGGCCATGTTCCAGAAGCATTCTCTCCTGACGTTTCACCCACATCTATGGCAGGCATCCTCCGAGGTTGTGTTGGAAACTAGGCAAGTGGGGTTGATATATCTGTGGGATGTCCAGCGTGGGAGAAAGAACTCTTGTCTGGGTTGCTGTGAGTTTTCCGGGCTGTCTGGCCATGTTCCAGAAGCATTCCCTCCTGACGTTTCTTCCACATCTATGGCAGGCATCCTCAGAGGTTGTGAGGTCTGTTGGAAACTAGGCAATCTGTGGAATGATGTCCAGGGTGGCAGAAAGAACTCTGGTCTGCTTGAGGCAAGTGAGAATGTTTCCATTGGCCATCTTGATTAGCATTTAATGGCCTTGTAGTTTCAAAGCCTGGCTGGTTGCTCCCTGGGAGAATCCTTTGTTGGGAGGTGTTAGTTGGCCCTGACTGTTTCCTGTCTGGAATTCCCCTGTTTTCTGAGTGTTCCTATTTATTTACTGTCCTCATTTCAGAGTTTTTTAATACTGGTAGCCAGGTTGTGTTCATTTTCATGCTTTCCTCCTTTCTGTTGAGATTGTCCACATGCTTGTGGATTTCAATGGCTTCTCTGTGTGGTCTGACATGGTGGTTGTGAGAGCGGTCCAGCATTTCTGTGTTT
The DNA here is from genome assembly GCF_037176765.1 of Anolis sagrei. Lineage (NCBI taxonomy): Eukaryota > Metazoa > Chordata > Lepidosauria > Squamata > Anolidae > Anolis > Anolis sagrei. Next base: position 21,258,441 of record NC_090031.1, on the reverse strand, counting down.
TCAAATAATATCCTGTGTCCAGGTTTGTTCATCAGGTGCTCTGCTATATGGCTGACTTCAAGGAACATAAGAGGCACTGCAGACTAATTCAATCAGAGAAGTCAGCCATAGCAGAGCACCCGATGAACCAACCTGGACACAGCATAATAAAGTTTAGTTGTTGTTGTGATACATAATGAGATTAGTACACAGCAAACAAGATCACTATGCTGGCTTTTGTATTCGATCATGTGGGCATGCGTACTCAGCAGCAGAGTAGCAAAGCGCAAGGTCAGATGTCTTCCCTGTGTCTAGTTGTGATCCCCAGGTTGTACCATATTATAAAGTAACTAGCCGTTCCCTGCCATGCATTGCTGTGGCCCAATCTGTGTATATGTGCTTTGTGTGTGTATATGTGTGTATATATTTGTGTATATGTGTATATAAGTGTATATGTGTATTTATGCCCATGTATTTTAATGTTGTATTAATTTATTTTTTGGCTTTTAAAATCTTTTCTGGTGTGTTTTTCAGTGTTTTTATGAGTGATGGTCACTCGTTGGCCTGGTAGGCGTATTGTGTCCAAATTTTGTGTTAATTCGCCCAGTGGTTTTTGAGTTATGTTAATCCCACAAACGAACATTACATTTTAATTTACAGTATATAGATTATAAGGTGCTGTTTTCCACAATGTCCACGCGAGGGCAGCACAGAGGCGCTTTCCTACTTATTCTTCTCTTTTCCTTTGGTGAGAAATATAATACACTTTACTTTATAATACGGAAGTGCTGTTTTCCACGGTGTCCACGTGGTGGCAGCACAGAGGCGCCCTCCACGACTCGAAGGTGCACTTCCCGATATGGCCACTTGATGGCGGCAAAGGATTACAGAACAGAATCTCAAGGCAAGTGCAACTATTCCAGTGTACGCAAGAGGGCGACAAAGGGAAAAGCCAGGAGGGCTTCACCTGCCATATCATTGATATCATTCAGCCATGGTTATATTCTCTCTCTCTCTCTACTTTAAATATATATATGGCATTACAGTAATTTTGTATATCTATATCTATATCATCTATATTTTCAGTATATCTATACATATAATAAAAGTCAAAGTTTGTATGCGGCGGAAGTGTGGCGGTGTATGTGCCGGCTTTCTGATTGGCTGTCCCTGTGGTGCTATTTGCATATGGTCTCTGATTGGCCGGGTTCAACAGGAGCCCCTGGTGGAGAAAAGGGTTCATGACAGAAACGGAGACATGAGAGAAGGAAATTTGCATATGGTCTCTGATTGGCCAGCCTCAAATCCAAAGAGAGGAAAGGAAAAGGCCAGGGGCAGCCTCAGAAAATTACCAATACAGACCAAACTTGGCACACAGAGCCCCCATGACCCACTCTACATCCTACTGCAGTTTGGAGGATGAACCATGGATGATGGGACTTGCAGTACCATCACTCACATTCTGAGACCGCTGTTAACCTCATCCAATGACTGATCAGGACCAAACTTGGCACATAGATCTTTCATGACCCACTTTACGTCCTGGTGTGGTTTGACCAGGGATGGACCATGGATTATGGGACTTGCAGTACCTTTGCTCAATTCTTGAGACCACTGCAACCCTCATCCAATTACCGATAGGGACCAAACTTGGCACACTGAGTCTCCATGACGCACTCTACATCCTGGTGTGGTTTGGAGGAGGATGCACCATGGACGATGGGACTTACAATACCTGCACTCCCTTCCTAAGACCATTACAACTGCCAACAGTGATGGATCAGGACCACAATTTACACAGAGAGCCCGCATGACCCACTCTACATCCTGGTGCGGTTTGGAAGAATTTGACAATGGATGATGGGACTTGCAGTCACTTCACTCACTTCCTGAGACCACTGAGACCCTCGTCAATGACTGATCAAGACCAAACTTGGCACACAGAGTCCCCATGACCCACTCTACATCCTGGTGCACTTTCGAGGAGGACAGACCATGGATGATGGGACTTCAAGTACCTCCACTCCCTTCCCAAGACTGCTGCAACCCTTACTAATGTCCGATCAAGACCACACTTGGCACACAGAGCCCCCATGACCCACTCTATATCCTGCTGCTGTTTGTAGGAGGATGGGCCATGGATTATGGGACTTCAAGTACCTTCACTTACTTCCTGAAAATAATGCAGCCGTTATCCAAAGACCAATAAAGACCAAACTTGGCGTACAGAACCACCATTACCCACTTTCTCTAATAACCCGGGCAACGCCGGGTCCCCAAGCTAGTATATATATAACCATGGCTGAATGATTATTATATATGATGTGGCAGGTGAACCCCTCACGGCAAGTGCTTTGATTGTGCTTTTCCTGCCTGGCATAAAGGGGGTTGGACTAGATGTCCCCTGAGGTCCCTTCTTCCAACTCTCTGACTCTCCCCTTCTTCGCCTCTCCCATCCCTTCCTGCTGCCCATTGCTTCTCATTGACTCGGACGCGCATGCGCATCTCTTTCCTATTCCCGATGGCTTTTTTTTTTAGTTGCCATCTGCGCAGGCGCGGCTCCCCCACCTCCTTCCTCCTCGCCGCGCGCGCATGTTCCCCCTTTCCCCTCCTGGACTGCGCATGCGCGTTTCCCTCACCCGCCCGGGCTGTTGTTGGGGGCGGACTCGGGTTCCCGCTTCCGGTGTGGTGTCATGGTGGCCTGTGGGCTGTGATGGCTGAGGAGGAGGAAGGGAGGGCGAGGGGAAACAGAAGAAGGAGCGGCGGAGGCAGCTGAAGACGAGGAGGAGGAGGGACCAGGCCTGAGAGGGGACATGGCGGCCCACAAGCCGGTGGAGTGGGTGCAGGCCGTGGTCAGTCGCTTCGACGAACAGGTGAGGGGAGAGACCCGGTGTGGAGCCATATTGGAATCTCAGGGAAGGATGGGAGGGAGGGATATGGTCTGGGGAAGGCCTTTGTGGGGAAAGGGAAAGGGAAGGACTGGGCATACAGTATAGACCAGGCATGGGCCAACTTGGGCCTACCTTCCAAGGGTTTTGGACTTCAACTCCCACCGCTTAAGCGGCTGAGGGTGAAAAGCAAAGGGCCTGAGGCTCTTAGGAATGGTGGGAGTTGAAGTCCAAAACCCTTGGAAGGTAGGCCCAAGTTGGCCCATCCCTACTGTATACAGTATGGTCTTGAGAACGCTTTGGTGGGAAAAAAGATTACGAGTCTCTTATTACTTCATCGCATAGCACTGCCTGAACATCAAGCAAAAACTGGGTGCTACAAACAATATCATACGAAAGCTGACTGGCACAACCTGGGGATCACAACCAGATGCAGTGAAGACACCTGCCCTTGTGCTGTGCTTATGTATTTATCTATCGTGTCATCAGCAACCATTGTATCACAATTCTAACACAGCAAAACAAACACACAGATTAAAAAGAAAAAGGAAAAAAAAACCACACAGATTTTGCAAATTTGATATTGAGTTAAATGTCCTTTGACCAGTTGGAGTGCCTCTGGATTCTATGTGATTTATTTATTTGTCGTGTCAGGATAACCAGTCAAATTATTTTACTTTTCTAACACAACAAAGCAAACAAACAGACAAAATACAACATGTGTGAGTTTGGTAGTTGATTAAATGTCCTTTGACCAGTATCTGGCCACTTGGAGTGCCTCGGGTTGCCGCAAGAAGGTCCCCCATTGTGCATGTGGCAGGGCTCAAGGTGCATTGCAGCAGGTGGTCAGTGGTTTGCTCTTCTCCACACTCGCATGTCGTGGATTCCACTTTGTAGCCCCATTTCTTGAGGTTGGCTCTGCATCTCGTGGTGCCAGAGCGCAATCTGTTCAGCACCTTCCAAGTCGCGCAGTCTTCTGAGTGCCCAGCGGGGAGTCTCTCATCTGGTATCAGCCATGAATTGAGGTGCTGGGTTTGGGCCTGCCACTTTTGGGCTCTCACTTGCTGGGGTGTTCCAGCGAGTGTCTCTGTAGATCTAAGAAAACTATGCCTTGATCTAAGTCGTTGACATGCTGGCTGATACCCAAACAGGGGATGAGCTGGAGATGTCTCTGCCTTGGTCCTTTCACTATTGGCTGCTACTTCTCAGCGGATGTCAGGTGGTGCAATACCGGCTAAGCAATGTAATTTCTCCAGTGGTGTAGGGCGCAGACACCCTGTGATAATGCGGCATGTCTCATTAAGAGCCACATCCACTGTTTTAGTGTGGTGAGATGTGTTCCACACTGGGCATGCATACTCAGCAGCAGAGTAGCACAGCGCAAGGGCAGATGTCTTCACTGTATCTGGTTGTGATCCCCAGGTTGTGCCAGTCAGCTTTCGTATGATGTTGTTTCTAGCGCCCACTTTTTGTTTGATGTTCAGGCAGTGCTCTGACCTACAAGAAACACTGCGCTGTGCTACTCTGCTGCTGAGTATGCATGCCCAGTGTGGAACACATCTCACCACGCTAAAACAGTGGATGTGGCTCTTAATGAGACATGCCATATTATCACAGGGTGTCTGCGCCCTACACCACTGGAGAAATTACACTGCTTATGCGGTATTTCACCACCTGACATCCACCAATAGTGAAAGGACCAAGGCAGAGACATCTCCAGCTCATCCCCTCTTTGGGTATCAGCCAGCACGCCAACGACTTAAATCTAGAAATAGTTTTCTAAGATCTACAGAGACACTCGCTGGAACACCTCAGCAAGCGAGAGTCCAAAAGTGGCAGGCTCAAACCCAGAACCTCAACCAGTGGCTGATACCAAATGAGAAACACCCTGGGCACACAGAAGACTGGGTGACTTGGAAGGCGCTGAACAGACTGCGCTCTGGCACCACGAGATGCAGAGCCAACCTTCAGAAATGGGGCCACAAAGTGGAATCCACAACACGCGAGAGTACAGAAGAGCAAACCACTGACCACCTGCTGCAATGCAACCTGAGCCCTGCCACATGCACAATGGAGGACCTTCTTGCAGCAACACCAGAGGCACTCCAAGTGGCCAGATACTGGTCAAAGGACATTTAAGCAACTACCAAACTCACACATATTGTATTTTATCTGTTTGTTTGCTTTGTTCTGTTAGAAAAGTAAAATAATTTGACTGGTTATCCTGACACGACAAATAAATAAATCACATAGAATCCTAGAGTTGGAAGAGACCTCCTGGGCCATCCAGTCCAACCCCATTCTGCCAAGAAGCAGGAAAATTGCATTCAAAGCACCTCCAACAGATGCCCATCCAGCCTCTGTTTAAAAGCTTCCAAAGAAAGCGCCTCCACCACACTCCAGAGCACAGAGTTCCACTGCTGAACAACTCTCACAGTCAGGAAGTTCTTCCTAATGTTCAGGTGGAATCTCCTTTCTTGTATTTTGAAGCCATTTCTCCATTGCATCCTAGTCTCCAGGGCAGCAGAGAACAAGCTCCCTCTCTCCTTCCTGTGACTTCCTCTCACATATTTATACATTATTATTATTATTATTATTATTATTATTATTATTAAGAGCAGTGTTTCTCAACCTTCCTAATGCCGCGACCCCTTAGTACAGGTCCTCATGTTGTGGTGACCCCCAACCATAACGTTACTTTAGTTGCTACTTCATAACTGTAATTTTGCTACTGTTATGAATTGTAATGTAAATATCTGAAATGCAGGATGTATTTTCAGTCACTGGACCAAATTTGGCACAAATATCCGATATGCCCAAAATTTGAATACTGGTGGGGTTGGGGGTGATTAATTTTGTCATTTGGTAATGCTGGAGTTGTTGGGATTTATAGTTCACCTTAAATCAAAGACCCTTCTGAACTCCATCAATGATGGAATTGAATCAAACATGGCGCACAGAATTCCCGTGACCAAGAGAAAATACTGGGATGGTCTGGTGGATATTGACCTTGAGTTTTGGAGTTGTAGTTCATCTACATCCAGAGAACACTGTGGACCTAAGCAATGATGGATCTGGATCAAACTTGGCACAAATACTCAATATACCTAAATGTGAACACTGGTAGAGTTTGGAGAAAATAGACCTTGCCATTTGGGAGTTGTAGTTGTTGGGACTTATAGTTCATCCACAATGAAATAGCATTCTGAACCCCACCAATGATAGAATTGGACCAAACTTTTCACACAGAACCCCAATGACAAACAGAAAATATTATGTTTTCTGATGGTCTTTGATGACCCCCTCTGACACCCCCTCATCTCTCTAATCTGTTAAGATCATTTTGAAGTCTGCTCCTGTCTTCTGGAGTATTGGCTATCCCTCCCAATAACACTAGAGAAGGAATCTACTTTTATTTATTTATTATCACTAGCTGTACCACCACACATTGCTGTGGCCAACCTTCCTCTTGCTCTCCTTTCTTTCTCTCTTTCTCTCCTTCCTTCCTTCCTTCCCTCCCTCTTTCCTTCCTTCCTTCCCCTTTTTTCTTTCCTTCTCTCCTTCCATCCATCCATCCTTCTCTTCCTCTCCCCTTCCTCTCTCCCCTTTACTTTCTCTTCCCCTTTCTCCCTTTTCTTCCTTATCTACCTATTCTTGGACTGCAACTCCCAGTAGTCCTCCTGATCGAACTACCTACCTATCTATCTCCATCTAATCTATCTATCTATCTGGAGGATTGCTGGGAGTTGCAGTCCAGAAATTGGAAATATGCAGGAATTGGGATGCTCTCAAAGAAATCCACAGAGAAGAAAGCCTGCATCTTGGAAGCAGTACATTTGGATCCTCCTCCTCTCCTAAAGGGCCTGGTTAGGGGGTGGTGGGAGCTGTAGTCCAGAAGAAAGTGTGGATATGCTATTGTGTGTTTTGTTTGTCGGGGAGTCATTTTTGCACATGCACTGTAGCATCTTTTTGCTTTTTTGGCTTTTAAAGTCCCTTCTGCTGTGTTTTTCAGTGTTTTTATGAGTGATGGTCACTCATTGGCCTGATAGGTGTGTTGTGTCCAAATTTGGTGTCAGTTTGTGCAGTGGTTTTTTGAGCTATGTTAATCCCACAAATGAACATTACATTTTATTTATATAGACTAGCTGTCCCCTGCCATCCATTACTGTGGCCCAGTTTGGAGATCTGGAAAATAAAGTAATGAGAAAGTGTTCGTTTTTAATATATGTAATTTCTTTATGTTTGCCGGTAAACAGTATTTCTTGTTCTTTTTTTGTCAGTGTTGATGTGAAGATTGTCTGGTTTGCCTACTCTGGAACATGCAACATATAATTGTCCTTCTTCATTGGTCCCTTTCAAATCTATTGGGGGGGACGGGACTTAGGGCGGCTTACATCCGGCACAATTTGATGCCTCTACATATAAATAATACATACAATAATTACATATAAATGATACAGTAAGATTAATTAAAATTAATTTAAAATAAAAAGTACATTAATAAAAACTACAATAATACTGGCTGTCCAGTCTTATGTAGAAATGAATTCAGTGAGCACAACACAATCAGAAGCTTATCCATAGTCCATTTTTTGTAACATTATCATCATTGCCATTGTCAGTTATCTACCAGCTACCCAAAGGTCTGGCTCCATAACCATGTTTTCAGTTTCATCCTGAAGGCAAGGAAGGATGTTATTGACCTGATTTCTCTGGGGAGCGAGTTCCACAGGCGGGGGGCCACCACCGAGAAGACCCTGTCCTTCGTCCCCACCAGGCGTGATTGCTCCAAAGGCGGGGCCGAGAGCAGGGCCTCCCCACAAGATTTTAAACTTTGAGGTGGGACGTAGAGGGAGATAGGTTTGGACAGGTAAGCTGGGCTGGAGCCGTATAGGGCTTTATAGGTCAAAAGCAGCACTTTGAATTGTGCTCGGAATTGGACAGACAAAGAAATATTTATTTATTTACCATATTTATATACCGCCTTTCTCAGCCCAAAGGCGGTTTACATTTGACAATTCGTATTGTGCCAAATGTATAAAATACAATTAAAACCATTAGCATATAATAATAATAATAATTATTATTATAATCTTTATTTATACCCCGCAACCATAAGCCCAAAGATACAATACAGCAAAATAAAATACAAAATGCAAACAACAAAAAGCAACCAAAATTACATTACAATAAATACATATAGTATCAGAATAAACAAAGCAAAATAGCAATATAAAATCAGACACAATGGGCGGGCCACATGGACAATGGAAAATGATAAAACCCTGGATGAGGTAGAAGTAGAAAAAGTGCATTTGAGAGAAGCCCGAAAGGATGAACAGTGGGGTTAGGCTCTCAGGTTAGGATGGGAGAAAGTGCATCATAGGGGCAACGTGTAGGTGGAACAAGCAGAAATGGGGTGAATGGTCACTCCAAAGGCACATCGGAAGAGCCAAGTTTTCAGATCTTTCTTAAAGGCTGCTAGGGTCATAAAAAGTCAATAGAAACATAAATCCTCAGCGTCTCCTTACTGAAATCACTATTCAATCACATCCTCAGTTGTTCCGTGGTCTAGCATTGCTACATTGCATTTGCAAATGCCCGCTCAAAAAGCCAGGTTTTAACCTTTTGTGGCATGTTAAGAGGGAGGTGGCCAATCTAATATCCCTTGGAAGGGCGTTCCACAGCCGAGGGGCCATCACTCAGAAGGCCCTGTCTCTCGTTCCCATCAAATGCATTTGAGACGGAGGTGGGATTGAGAGCAGCCCCCCCCCCACCAGACGATCTTAAAGTCCTAGATGGTTCATAAGGGGATTCGTTTGGACAGGTAAGCTGGACTTCAAATAAGGACTTTAAATTTGGTCTCTGCCTCCTTCAGAATTCTAGGGTTTGTAATCTGGTGAGGCTGTTAAAGGCTCCTCCCTAAACTACAATAGCAACAACAACAATAACTACTTTATTTTTTGGAGATCCTGGTGCGTTAAACTGCTGAGCTGTTGAACTTGTTGACCAAAAGGTCAGCGGTTTGAATCTGGGGAGCGGCGTGAGCTCCCGCTGTCAGCCCCAGCTTCTGCCGACCTAGCAGTTTGAAAACATGCAAATGTGAGTAGATCAATAGGTACCGCTCCGGTGGGAAGGTAACGCTGCTCCATGTAGTCATGCCGTCCACAAGACCTTGGAGGTGTCTACAGACAACACTGGCTCTTCAGCTTAGAAATGGAGGTGAATACCAACCTCCAGAATCAGACATGATTGGACTTAATAGCAAGGGAAAACCTTTACCTTTATTTTATTTTTATACCCTGCCTCCATCCTGTGTCTGAGGCACAGGAGCATCAGAAGCTGCCTCTCAATGAGTCATAGAATCATAGAGTTGGAAGCGACCTGGTGGGCCATCCAGTCAACCCCCTGTGAAGAAGCAGGAAAATTGCATTCAAAGCACCCCCAACAGATGGCTATCTGTTTAGCCTCTGTTTAAAAGCCTCCAAAGAAGGAGCCTCCACCACACTGCGGGGCAGAGAGTTCCACTGCTGAACGGCTCTCACAGTCAGGAAGTTCTTCCTAATGTTCAGGTGGAATCTCCTTTCTTGTAGTTTGAAGTCATTGTTCCATTGCGTCCTAGTCTCCAGGGCAGCAGAAAGGGAGCTTTTTCCCTCCTCCCTATGATTTCCTCTCACATGGCTATCATGTCTCCTCTCAGCCTTCTGTACTTCAGGCTAAACATGTCCACCTTGTTAAGCCGCTCCTCATAGGGCGTCTTAAAGAGATGTCCACCAGTCAGACCCTGTTGGCCATCTAGACTGGTTTTGTCTTACTGGAAGCAGTGGCTCTTCATGGTTTTGGGCAGGATTTGTTTCTGAAGATCATTGATATACTTTGGAGGTCTCCTGGTGAAGTATGAACCAGGTCTGACTCCACTTAGCTTCTAAAAATGCACTGCGGTGACTTTGATGAATCTAGTTATATGGCTCTTTCTACAGTGCCATATAAAGTCCAGATTATCTGCTTTGAATGGGATTATATGACAGTGTAAACCAGGGGTCCACAAACTTTTTAAACCAAGGGTCAGGTGGGTTATCTGATTTGATAATCTGGGTCATGTGGTAGTGTAGAAGGGGCCTCCATCTCCATCTAAGCAGGATTTTTCTCTGGATAATGAGGTCCTGCTCTTGGGAAAGGGATGATGGAAGGGTACAAGGTACTGCATGAGTGTTTCTCACTGGCCCCCTCTAGGCTGCTTTATAAAATCCAGATTATTTGCTTTGAACTGGGTTATATGGCAGTATAGACTCAGATAATCCACTTCAAAGCAGATACCAACACTCTACCTCCTCTATCTTGTTCATGCCCAGCATTATTTTTTTAACTTTAATTACATTTGGCCCAGCCATAGATTTTAAATGTGTTTTGTGCTATTGTTCAATGTTTATGCTATTTATGTATGAGTTTTATTTTATTGCTTTGTACTAGTATTTGTATTTTGCTTTGTATTGTGATTGTTATTGCATGTATTGATGTATTGTGGGCTCGGCCTCATGTAAGCCGCACCGAGTCCCTTGGGAGATGGTAGCGGGGTATAAATAAATTATTATTATTATTATTATTATTATTATTATTATTATTATATGACAGTGTAGATCTAGCCACTGTTTGTGGTCTCCTTTCACAATTTAGGGATGCTCCCCAATCTATTTGTATGCTGAGATAAAAGGATCACAGTTCTTTGTGGAACTGATGTATTCACTGTCTCGCTTCTTGGACAGTTTGGTCTGCATGTTTTTGCTCTGAGCCCACGATGGAAGACAGCTACTTGTACCAATTATGTTTCAACTCATGGGAAGTAAGACAGAGGTGGATATTTCAAAGTGCAGATGCGTGTATGAAAGCAGATCTTCCAGTTCTTATGTGAGGGAATGAAGAAACTGAGGTGTCAGCCTTTGGGCCGGGTCATGTGTGTAGGCGTTACTTCTTGAATGAGGAGAAAAATGAGACTTTGCTTTGACCACTTGCTAACCCCCCCCCCCCCCCCCACTTATGAGTCAGTACATACATTTTTGTGTGGGGAAAGGAAATGCTTTTGCCGAATGCCTTGAAACTCATCTCTAGTGAGATGAATCCACTTTCCTTTTGCCTCCTCTCAGCTGGAGTGTTTTGGACAGAAAATGTCAACTGACTTGTGTGTGCGAAGGAGGAAATGAGATGATCTAGCTTGGTTTCCCTCCATTGGAATGGCTGGACGATGGATGGACGATGTGGGTATTTGTGGGTGAGGAAAGGGTTGAAAAACAGCTGGATGGAAAACCTGCAGTTCATCTCTGTGTGGGGAAAAAAGGTCTGTAGAGAAGAAGAGTTGATAATTGATTGCACCAAAGAGACTTGTGGCACTTTGGAGACCAATTACAGAATACATTATGCATCTTATTTATTTATTTATTTACAGAATTTATATTCCGCCCTTCTCACCCCACAGGGGACTCAAGGCAGGTTATAATGTGCATATACATGGCAAACATTCAATGCCATAGACACACAATATATAGACAGACACACAGAGGCTATTTAACATTCCAGCTTTTTCATGAGGGCATTCTGACCACCAAGGGAGCTGTTGCTTCACTGTCCGTTTGTGACACCGATGTAGTACTTCCTGATTCTTTGCATGCTTGCTGGAGATTTTTATGGTATTGTAAATTAGTTAAATTAGCCTCACTTCATACTCAGTACATACATTTCCTACTGATTTATCGTGTCATCAGCAACCATACCATTGTGTTACAATTCTAACAGAACAAAACAAACACACAGATTGTAGTGCCTCTGGTGTTTCCGCAAGAATGTCCTCCATTGTGCATGTGGCAGGGCTCAGGGTGCATTGCAGCAGGTGCTCAGTGGTTTGTTGTTCTCCGCACTCACATGCCGTGGATTCCACCCTGTAGCCCCATTTCTTAAGATTGGCTCTGCATCTCATGGTGCCAGAGCGCAGTCTGTTCAGCGCCTTCCAAGTCGCTCAGTCTTCTGTGTGCCCAGGAGGGAGTCTCTCATCTGGTATCACCCATGGATTGAGGTTCTGAGTTTGGGCCTGCCACTTTTGGACTCTCGCTTGCTGAGGTGTTCCAGCGAGAGTCTCTGTAGATCTAAGAAAACTATGTCTTGATTTAAGTCGTTGACGTGCTGGCTGATACCCAAACAGGAGATGAGCTGGAGATGTCTCTGCCTTGATCCTTTCACTATTGGCTGCTACTTCCTGGCGGATGTCAGGTGGTGCAATACCGGCTAAGCAGTGTAATTTCTCCAGTGGTGTGGGGCGCAGACACCCTGTGATAATGCGGCATGTCTCATTAAGAGCCACATCCACTGTTTTAGTGTGGTGAGATGTGTTCCAACTGGGCATGCATACTCAGCAGCAGAGTAGCATAGCGCAAGGGCAGATGTCTTCACTGTGTCTGGTTGTGATCCCCAGGTTGTGCCAGTCAGCTTTTGTATGATGTTGTTTCTAGCGCCCACTTTTTGCTTGATGTTCAGGCAGTGCTTCTTGTAGGTCAGAGAACGGTCCAGAGTGACTCCCAGGTATTTGGGTGTGCTGCAATGCTCCAGTGGGATTCCTTCCCAGGTAATCCTCAGAGCTCGGGATGCTTGTCTGTTCTTAAGGTGAAAGGCGCATGTCTGTGTTTTAGATGGATTAGGGATCAGTTGGTTTTCCCTGTAATAGGCAGTAAGAGCACCTAGAGCTTCAGAGAGCTTCTTTTCAACCATCTCAAAGCTCCCTGCTTGAGCGGTAATGGCACGATCATCAGCATAGATGAAGTTCTCTGTCCCTTCTGGCAGTGGCTGGTCATTTGTGTAGATGTTGAACATGGATGGAGCAAGGCAGGTTATAATGTGCATATACATGGCAAGCATTCAATGCCATAGACACACAATATATAGACAGACACACAGAGGCTATTTAATATTCCAGCTTTTTCATGAGGGTATTCTGACCACCAAGGGAGCTGTCGCTTCACTGTCCATTTGTGACACTGATGAAGTACTTCCTGATTCTTTGCATGCTTGTTGGAGATTTTTATGGTATCGCAAATTAGTTAAATTAGCCTCACTTCATACTCAGTACATACATTTCCTACTTGACAGATGCAACTGTCTTTTGGGCTGCAAAGGTCAACAGCGAGCTACACAAATTGGTCAGAAGCTCACTCTGACCCGGGCTGGCTTCGAATTCATGACCTTTCGGTCAGTAGTGATCTTAATGCAGCTGGACTTCCAGCCAGCTGTGCCACAGTCCCATTACTTGTTACACAAGAATGAGTGACACTTTATTATTCTGCAGGTTATATCTTGGTTTAAATACCGTGGTAATGCTTTTTTATTCACATTTACCAACCCCCCAAACAGAATAATAGAATGCCAAACAGAATAATAGAGGTTGTGTAACTGCACAAAACATGCCTCTAAAGCAGACAGCCAAGACTTCAAGATAAACCCAATAAGGATGAGAAGCAAAGTGTTAAAAGCCAGAACTCATTGTTAGTATAGAGTGGGGAACTATTTCAATTAATAGGGCCAAAGCTATTCTCTTCAGGTGAGGAAGAAACTTTGGGAAGGGGCTCACCCTCCAGCGGGTGGTTCGGTTTTCCAAGTGGCTCCAGCTGCACCCTCTTCTATATCTGGAAAAGAAGACTTCCAATCACAAAAGCTGCTCTCATATTAAAATTATTCAGAATTTCAAAAGATACTATTTCTTCTTGGCAGTGAATTGATGGAGTTTCTTAATGCAATAGTTCTCAACCTGTGGGTCCCCAGATGTTTTGGCCTTCAACTCCCAGAAATCCCAACAGCTGTTAAACTGGCTGGGGCTTCTGGGAGTTGAAGGCCAAAACACCTGGCTGAGAACCACTGTCCTAAGGTGTGCACAAGGTTTCTTGTTTTTATTTTGAAATGACATGTGGATGTTACCAGCTAAATCACTTGGTTTGCACTCAGTGGGAACAGAACTGGAATCCTATGTGTGTTTTATGCAAGTATATGGAAGAAGTTGGGCATTTTTAGTGCTGCTGTGGAACCGTTGTGTTCAGTGCACGGTTGCAGAAGTGGAAATGCAGTATGCATGGTTGCGCAATACTCATGGGTGCTCATCCTCACATTATACATTGTAAACACACATGTTTCATTGTAAACACACATATTTCATTCTGCATAACTGCATAACTACTGTAGAATTCCAGCAGAATTCAAAGTGTGGTTTTGACCTATAAAGCCCTAAATGGCTCCGGCCCAGTTTACCTGTCCGAACGGATTCTCCCCTATGAACCATCAAAGCTATTAAGATCTTCGGGGGGGGGGGCTGCTCTCGGTCCCACCACCCTCGCAATCACGGTTGGTGGGGACGAGGGACAGGGCCTTCTCAATGGTGGCTCCCTGGCTTTGGAACTCCCTCCCACTTGAGATCAGATCGGCCCCCTCCCTCCAGACGTTCAGGAAATTATTAAAAACTTGTCTCTGGAATGTGGCATTTGAGGACTGAACCTAGAACCTCTCCTTGTGATGAATTATGATGAACTGTGACTATGAGTTTGACTATGACCATGACTGGATTGACGATTTGGCTTAGGTAATTGTAATGATGATGTTTTATTGTACTGCATTGTACTATTTTAATATGTAATGACTTGTTGTTCTTTATATGATTGTATTTTATACATGCTGTAAACCGACCTGAGTCCCTCGTTGAGGTGAGAAGTCTGGTATAGAAAACGTCTAAATAAATACACAAATAAATAAATAATAAATAAGTGTAAAATTATGCTCTTGTCTCTTCAGTTTAGAACAGTGATTCTCAACCTGTGGGTCCCCAGATGTTTTAGCCTTAAATTCCCAGAAATCATAACTGCTGGTAAACTGGTTGGGATTTCTGGAAGTTGTAGGCCAAAACACCTGGGGACCTATAGGTTGGGAACCAATGGTTTAGAATCTCATCCAGGGAGCTCTATGTGGAGAGAAGTTAGAGCAGAGGTTCGCGACCTGGGATCCCCAAATGTTTTTGGCCTTTAACTCCCAGAAATCCTAACAGCTGGTAAATCGGCTGGGATTTCTGGGAGTTGTAGGCCAAAAACTTGGGTAGAATCGTGCATAGGTTAGAATCCACAGCCTGCTTTTGTGTTCAATGATACAGAGTTTAATTTGTCGGCTGGTTTGTCCAACATACATCAAGGAGCAGGGACAAAAGATGATGTAAATGACACCAGTAGTTGTGCATATAGCAAAATGACGCGGTTGATCTATCAACTGCGTCATTTTGCTACATGCACAACTCTTAGTTTGAACATTTTGAAAAACTTTGGCTTGAATGAATTGCGGACATATGGCACAACGGTGACAAGGGAAATTTCCTACCAAATTGGGTCTAGTCCTCCTAATGTGTGGATTATAGTTGATATTTGAGTGTACCAGCATATCTCTCAAGTTTTGTGTTCTTTTGTGTGCTATCATAGGATGCTTTTCACAGCCTGGTATGTCCCTTAAAAGTTAATTGTATTCCTTACTGTTATCCACTTAATGTGTTCCCTTTAGATCCTCATCATTGTTTATCTTACTTGAAGAATTGTCCACTTTAAAAAAACTTATTACTACCACGTGAAGAAGACTGCATATAGTCGAAACCGGTTGTGGTTGATGAACTGTGATTTGAAAAAGGATTTTGAAAAAGGACTGATAAACTATGCTTGACAAACTGTGATTTTGGAAAAAAAGGACTGATAAACTGTGTGTTGCCGTGGACAAACTTTACTTAAATCAAGAAGCTCTGGATTAAGAGACTTGTAAAAAGATTCACAAACTGTGTATTGTTATTGACAAATTTATTTTCAAAAGAACCTTAAAACAGCTGTATATCTTGCTGTAAAAATCCGTTGTTTATACCATATAAGATAAATAATTTTTGGTTTAGAGAACTGTATGCTGTATAACTTCTACTAGATTCCATACGTTGAATACGTTGTTTCCATACGTTGAATGTTTGGTCTTGGGGACCTTTTGCCTTTTGCATTTCAGGGAACCCCTGCTCTCTTTTTTTTGTGTTCCAGCGAGTGTCTCTGTAGATCTTAGAAAACTATTTCTTGATTTAAGTCGTTGATGTGCTGGCTGATACCCAAACGGGATGAGCTGGAGATGTCACTGCCTTGATCCTTTCACTATTGGGTGGAGAATACTAAAAAAATTACTAAAAAATAGTCTTTCTGGGGAAAATCCTTGTTTTGGTATATGTACTTTTGGGTTAGAAACATTTCCAACCTTTGGGATTAGAATCAGTGGTTCTTAACCTGTGGGTCTCCAGGTGTTTTGGCCTACAACTTCCAGAAATTCCAACCAGTTTATCAGCTGTTAGGATTTCTGGGAATTGAAGGCCAAAACATCTGGAGACCCACAGGTTGAGAACCACTGGATTAGATGAACAGAAGTGTATTGTTTTCACTGAATGGTTCATTTGGGGGATGTAGGGGTTGAGAATCCATGGAACTAAACCAGTGGTTCCCAGCCTTTTTTTGACTAGGGACCACTTTGACCAGGGACCACTCTCCAACATTAGTACCAAAGGGGTTACAAATCAGTTTTTGGCCAACTTTAGAGTTGGTTTGCTTATTTGGGGTGCTGATTCAGAAAACTGTATTGAATAGACCACATCAGCTCTAGTTTCTGATACAGAAGATGTACCATCCAGTAGTTCCATTGCATTGAACGACTACATCAGCTTTAGTTTCCGATACAGAACGTATACCATCCAGTAGTTGCCATCTCCTCACCTTCAATTTTTTAAAAATTAGCCTTGGTACTATAAGAGGGTTTTGTGAGACAGGTCACTGTTGTTGCAACTGTGTAGTAACGGTGAGGCTGCAGACCATATTTTAGTTCTTGCGGACCAAGTGTGGTCCATGGAGCACAGGTTGGAAACCACTGAACTAAACCAATCAAACAAATAGCCAACACCTCTGGGGAAAAGGTCCGCAAGGCTAAAGCAGAAAACGAGCTCAGACTTGCCAGGGACATTAAAAACAATAAAAAGGGCTTCTATTCTTATGTCAGTAGAAAAAGGAAAAACAAGGAGGTGATAGGACCTCTTCGAGGAGAAGATGGGGCAATGCTGACAGGGGGTAGGGAAAAGGCAGAACTACTTAATGCCTTCTTTGTTTCGGTCTTCTCACAAAAAGAGAGTCTTCAACCTCAGCAAGATGGAGTGGATGAGGGATTGGAGGACATCCAACCCCAAATTGGGAAAGAAGTCATCCAGGAATACCTGGCCGCTCTTAATGAGTTTAAGTCCCCAGGGCCAGATCAACTACACCCCCGAGAATTGAAGGAACTAGCGGAAGTCATTTCGGAACCATTGGCAACCTTTGAGAGTTCTTGGAGAACGGGAGAAGTTCCAGCAGATTGGAGGAGGGCCAATGTGGTCCCAATCTTCAAGAAGGGAAAAAAGGATGACCCAAAGAACTACCGTCCGGTCAGCCTCACGTCGATACCGGGCAAGATTCTGGAAAAGATTGTTAAGGAAGCGGTCTGCAAACACTTAGAAACAAATGCAGTCATTGCTAATAGTCAACATGGATTTATCAAAAACAAGTCATGCCAGACTAATCTGATCTCTTTCTTCGATAGAGTTACAAGCTGGGTAGATGCGGGGAATGCCGTGGATGTAGTGTACCTGGATTTCAGTAAGGCCTTCGACAAGGTCCCCCATGACCTTCTGGCAAGGAAACTAGTCCAATGTGGGCTAGGCAAAACTACGGTGAGGTGGATCTGTAATTGGTTAAGTGGACGAACACAGAGAGTGCTCACTAATGCTTCCTCTTCATCTTGGAAAGAAGTGACAAGTGGAGTGCCACAAGCAGGGTTCCGTCCTGGGCCCGGTCCTGTTCAACATCTTTATTAACGACTTAGATGAAGGGCTAGAAGGCATGATCATCAAGTTTGCAGACGACACCAAATTGGGAGGGATAGCCAATAGTCCAGAGGACAGGAGCAGAATTCAAAACGATCTTGACAGATTAGAGAGATGATGGGCCAAAACTAACAAAATGAAGTTCAACAGTGACAAATGCAAGATACTCCACTTTGGCAGAAAAAATGAAATGCAAAGATACAGAATGGGGGACAATGCCTGGCTCGAGAGCAGTACGTGTGAAAAAGATCTTGGAGTCCTCGTGGACAACAAGTTAAACATGAGCCAACAATGTGATGTGGCGGCAAAAAAAGCCAATGGGATTTTGGCCTGCATCAATAGGAGCATAGTGTCTAGATCTAGGGAAGTAATGCTACCCCTCTATTCTGCTTTGGTTAGACCACATCTGGAATATTGTGTCCAATTCTGGGCACCACAATTCAAGAGAGATATTGACAAGCTGGAATGTGTCCAGAGGAGGGCGATTAAAATGATCAAGGGTCTGGAGAACAAGCCCTATGAGGAGCGGCTTAGGGAACTGGGCATGTTTAGCCTGAAGAAGAGAAGGCTGAGAGGAGATATGATAGCCATGTATAAATATGTGAGAGGAAGCCACAGGGAGGAGGGAGCAAGCTTGTTTTCTGCTTCCTTGGAGACTAGGACGCGGAACAATGGCTTCAAACTACAAGAGAGGAGATTCCATCTGAACATGAGGAAGAACTTCCTGACTGTGAGAGCCGTTCAGCAGTGGAACTCTCTGCCCCGGAGTGTGGTGGAGGCTCCTTCTTTGGAAGCTTTTAAGCAGAGGCTGGATGGCCATTTGTCAGGGGTGATTTGAATGCAATATTCCTGCTTCTTGGCAGGGGGTTGGACTGGATGGCCCATGAGGTCTCTTCCAACTCTTTGATTCTATGATTCTATATACCTGAAGTAAGGATAAAGTGAGGAGAACTGTCTTTATGGAACATACAGGAACAACAAGTGGTTATTTTGCAGATCATTGGCAGGGTCCTTTGGATGCTGTGAAGGTTCACTTTTGTTGAATCAGTATAGGGAGAAATTGTGTGAATGAAGATCATTCCTCCTCATAGTTTATTGTTTATGGAAGTCTTTGAACAAGCATTGTGTGTGAGTTGCAACTTTAGAACTGGAATATGAACAGACTTGTTGGCCCAAAGGAACTGGAGAACTGGCCCGTCTTGAGTGGTCTGCATGAACATTTTGTTTGTGTGCGTTTTAAAGGAAACCATTGAAAGAAATCTTTTGATTGTGACTTTCCGGGCAGAAGTGGGAAGCATTTCTGAGCCTCAGGCATTGAAAGTTTTGAAGCTTCTTTATATATAAATAGGCATTTGTGTCACACACACATTCTCCAATCAGCTTACCACTTTTCTCTGTGCCTTCTGATAGCGATGAAGAATAGTTATTTGTGTCTTTTAATTTTTGCCTGGTAGGTGGTTCTGTATCTATTTTGGATGAGTAGGCTTCAGAACTCATCGACACAGTTACACCAACTCAAACCTCGTGCAGAAGGCATTAATTTAGGACTAAATATTTCTGAGTCTAGGGGTTTGTTCAGAGTCCCAGGATTGAATAATTTTGGTCCTTCTGCACAAAAATCCTGGTTTCCCCACACGTTTTAATTTCAACAGGAGGAATCATTTTAGGGCTTCTCCTGCTGAACAGTTGGGAGTCACCAATCCGAACTTCCATGCATTGATCAGAATTCAACAAGTAGAGTCTAGACCTCACAACCTCTGAGGATGTCTGCCATAGATGTGGGTGAAATGTCAGGAGAGAATGCTTTTGGAACAACACCATACAGACCAGAAAACTCACAGCAACCAGTGGTTCTGGCCATGAAAGCCTTCGATAACTATCAGTGCTTAAACTGCTCACCTTTTGTTGCCATCATGCCTTTTTAAAGAAATGTTGTATATATCATTTAATACTTTGAAAGACTGAAGCATTCTAATGTTTTGGCTTCAAAATGAGAGGTATATTCCCCTCCGATCAAATAAACATTAGCCAATGTACAACCAGATATATATATATATGAATGAGAGAGAGAGAGAGAGAGATTTAGGCACTATTAGTCATTCAATTTTTTTTTCAGCTGGTTGAAAATCACTGTTTTGAAAGAGCAATGCTCATTATTTGCTAGACCACTTGTTTACTTGCCAATAAATTCCAGTGTTTTTTTAATAGATGTTTTCCACAAAAAGGTCTGGGCTGGTATTGTTGGCAGATAAAGATGATCTTGTTTTGATAAATTGGCAAAAATGTGGAAAATAAGTTTCTTTCCCCCTCTCATTAGTTTCCTAGCTATCTCCCTTTTCAGTGGTTAGAAATTTGACATGAGGTTCTGGAAAGCCAAGTTCAAAGATCTGCCTTAGATGTCCTTTCCTTTTCAGCCTCAATGCTCCATCTGTGAAAATAGGAGCAATGACTATCATTATGACTATAGAAGAATAAAAGAAGAATTCGGTGTCACCTAAGCCTCATAGCCTTCGCTGGTTGTTTTTTTGGATTTAACTATTGGCAGATGAGATGTTTTAAAGTACCTTCACTGGAAATGAAATTCGGGGCTGTCTAGTAATTGGGAGAGATGGAACATATGTGTTTACCAAATTCCACATTAGCATTTAACTATTTTGATACTAGAGGCTTTGGCTATTATTGATATTTTAATAACAAATAGTAGTGATAAAGCAGTGTGCTGGAGTCATAGAATCAAAGAGTTGGAAGAGACCTCATGTGCCATCCAGTCCAACCCCCTGCCAAGAAGCAGGAATATTGCATTCAAATCACCCCTGACAGATGGCCACCCAGCCTCTGTTTAAAAGCTTCCAAAGAAGGAGCCTCCACCACACTCCAGGGCAGAGAGTTCCACTGCTGAACGGCTCTCACAGTCAGGAAGTTCTTCCTCATGTTTAGATGGAATCTCCTTTCTTGTAGTTTGAAGCCATTGTTTCGCATCCTAGTCTCCAGGGAAGCAGAAAACAAAATTGCTCCCTCCTCCCTGTGGCTTCGTTTCACATATTTATACATGGCTATCATGTCTCCTCTCAGCCTTCTCTTCTTCAGGCTAAACATGCCCAGCTCCTTAAGCCTCTCCTCATAGGGCTTGTTCTCCAGACCCTTGATCATTTTAGTCGCCCTCCTCTGGACACATTCCAGCTTGTCAATATCTCTCTTCAATTGCGGTGCTCAGAATTGGACACAATATTCCAGGTGTGGTCTAACCAAAGCGGAATAGAGGGGTAGGATTACTTCCCTGGACCTAGACACTATGCTCCTCTTGATGCAGGCCAAAATCCCATTGGGTTTTTTTGCCGCCACATCACATTGTTGGCTCATGTTTAACTTGTTGTCCACGAGGACTCCAAGATCTTTTTCACACGTACTGCTCTCAAGCCAGGCATTAGCCCCCATTTTGTATCTTTGCATTTCGTTTTTCCTGCCAAAGTGGAGTATCTTGCCTTTGTCACTGTTGAACTTCATTTTGTTAGTTTTGGCCCATCTCTCTAATCTGTCAAGATCGTTTTGAATCCTGCTCCTATCCTCTGGCGTATTGGCTATTCCTCCCAATTTGGTGTCGTTTGCAAACTTGATGATCATGCCTTCTAGCCCTTCATCTAAGTCATCAGATGGTGTACTTTACTTACTTAGGTGACCTCTCGTTGTCTGAGTATGATGGTCTTCGAAGTATAGTGTCTTGGCGGTGGATACGTAGGTGATATGGAGTTCTATTCTTGATTCACATGTTCTTCCACTGTGAAATCATTGGTTTCCAGGTGGAAGGCGGTCCCGGTCAGGTTTGGCTTGACGCGCTTTCCTCTTTGCATTTTTCTTCCTTTCCTCCTCCATTCGTGTGTCTTTGAATTCTGCAGCACTACTGGTCACAGCTGAGCTCAAGTTAGAGCATTCAAGGTCCAGTTCTCGGTGTTATGCCACAGTGTTTAAGGTTAGCTTTAGGCCCATCTTAAAAGCTGTTTGCCTGACCACCAATATTCCATTTTCTGTTCTTGAGTTGGGAGTACAGTAACTACTTTGGGAGATGGTGATCACGCATTTGGACAACTTGGCCAGTCTGGCGGAGTTGATGGTATAGGAGTATTACTTCAGTGCTGGTGATGTTTGCTTCTTCCAGCATGCTGAGATTTGCCCACTTATCTTCCCAAGAGATTTGCAGGACTTAGCAATGCTGATGGAATTGTTTCACCTTGGTATCCCTATGGATGTCCTGTTCCTCAAACACTCTCTGCTTCATTTGGAAAAATGCTGCACTTGCAGAGCTCACGTAGTGTTGTATTTCAGTGTCAATGTTGATTTCTGTGGAGAGGTGGCTGCCAAGGTGGTAGAAATGGTCAACATCTTCTAATGTTACACCATTAATCTGTATTTCTGGCATTGTAGGGGGACTGGCTGGTGACTGCTAGAAAAGCACTTTGGTTTTCTCAGTGTTCAGTGAGAGACTGAGCTTCTTGTATGTTTCTGCGAAGGTGTTTAGAGTGGATTGTAGGTCTTCTTTGAAAACACATGAACTACATTATCATCGGCATACTGGAGTTCTATAACAGATGTTGTTGTGACCTTGGTTTTGGAGTGGTTTAGTGGTTTGAATTTGAATCTCTGTTCTGCCAAGGAAACCTGATGAAAAGAAGGCAAAGGCAAAATCCCCTCTGAATAAATCTTACCAAGAATCTCCTGTGATTGGGTCTCCTTAGGGTCGCTAGAAATTGGGAGTCATTCGAAGGCCACAACAAAAGCAATTAAGCAAGCTGGTAGTAATAGTAAAGCAAAGCCAAGGAAAGTTTATTGATTAGTCTACTGACCGTATCAACATTAAAAACAAAAACAGAAATGTACACAAATAGACAATAATCACTATCCTAAGTCTCCCATAATAGTGAAATAACATACATACAAACTTGATTAAGTTAAAAGATAATTGTGGTAGTAGTAGTTTATTTGTAAAGTACTTCTCATAGTAAAAGTAATACTTTACTTTGCAATTACAAACAAAAATTTTGAAAGAGAGGTTTTGCAATGGGTTGTGTACATGCTAATTCAGCTTTTTGCTATTGCCTTCACTATTCGATATATGCCCCAACTTCCAAGAATTGTAAAAATGTCTGTGTTTTAAACACATCTCTTTAAAAAAATCATTTCTCATGTATAGCTACATACTAAATCCCACCTATTTGCGTGGCTCAAAAATTTTAAGTGGAAAATACAAACATTTTCTATATAGAGATTAATATATGCACAAATATTATATTGTTCCTTGGCACTAGATGATTACTAGCTTGGTGTTCTTGTTGGTTGATACAATACTATGATTGGTGCTAGGACTAAACATTGGATTTCATAGGATAATTGGTCTGGTGAGGATTTTGTAGGGCATCTTGACCATTGGTTCAGTGATTAAGGAAGCCTACAAGTCTAGATATTTTTGCTTCAAACTCATGCAAATTGTTGGAAAGTAACAGCTCTGGATTTTGAACATTAGCAAAGGTATCCATTGAGAGTGTAGCTGAAACTCCTGGAATATGCTGTGACACTTTGCATCACTCATGAGAAGAGATAGTTACGGCACAGGTCATTGTATTTAGGGATTTTACTAAGAATCTGGAAGAAAATAATTACGTCTTTGGCACTTAACCATCGGTATTTCATGAGAAATGTGCATTTTTCCTAAATGTGGCTTGCAGATGTGCCATTTCTGTGTCATTTTGATCAAAGCAAAACTTCCTCAGACTGGATTTTTCAGCAAGATTTTGTTCCACTCTTGAGTTGCTTGCAACCAACTTACTGCTAAATGACGCATGAGGAAAATGATTGGTCTATGACCTTTTGAAGAATTTGTGGATGCCCCTTGGAACAAAGTGCTTAGTGTTCGTGGAGCAGGACTACTTTCTTAGAGACATGGAGTCATTTCTAGCCTTATCTGTCTTGCTTTCGAAAGCTTCAGATGTGAATTTTAACTCATATATTCTTCTTCTTGCCTTTCTGAATTTATATTGGGAAAAGACACTTGTGGGGCAGTTTGTGCCAGGTGGAAGAAGTCACCACTGAATTTTTAAATATAATTTTGGCAATAAAATTTACCTGACAACATCTGATTACTTCTTTGAATTCCTTGAAATACATTTTTGGGCTGAAGCAGAGATAGACAATGTGATGACCACCAGGTCTTTTGGACTTCCACTCCTGGAAACCCTAGCCAGGTTGACCAATGGACAGAAGCACTGTAACTTGAAAGGTTTGGAGAACGCCAGGTTCTCCTGAACTAAACAGAACATATTCTTAAAGCCAAATCAGTTACTATTAGACAGAGTTTGTTCATTACACCTGAGAGCTCCTGAACTCTTCCTTGTGGCTGTGCTAAAGGCTGGAGGAAGTGTATGAGCCTGAGGCTTCTTCTGTCTGGACTTCGTCATGCTTGACTTTAGTGTGTTGTTGGAATCAGGCCATGTGATTTGCAAGCCTTTAAGGTGCCAGTAGATCTCCTGCATTTATTTCCCTGAAATCTGTCAGTGATGATTCTGTCTCAGCAACCATAAAGGGAATCATAGGGTGTTTCTTTTTTTCGCCTAACATTCCCTATTGGATATATAATGATGTTGCTGTTGTTTATTTGTTCAGTCGCAACTCTTCATGACTTTCTGGACCAGCCGAGGCCAGAGCTCCCTCTCAGCCATCACCACCCCCAGCTCCTTTAAGGTCAAGCCAGTCAATTTAAGGATACCATCCATCCGTCTTGCCCTTGGTCAGCCCCTCTTCCTTTTTCCTTCCATTTTCCCCAGCATCATTGTCTTTTCTAAGCTCTTCTCATGATGTGGCCAAAGTTCTTCATATTTGCCTCTAATATTCTTCCTTCCAGTGAGCAGACGGGCTTTATTTCCTGGAGTATGGACTGTTTTGATCTTTTCATGGTCCAAGGCACTCTCAGAATTTTCCTCCAACACCACAGTTCAGTAGAGTCTGTTTTCCTTCACTCATTCTTCCTTATGGTCCAGATCTCTCATTCATTGGTTACTATGCGGAATACCATTGCCTTAACTATGTGGACCTTCGTTTCCAGTGTGATGTCTCTACTCATCACTGTTTTATCAAGGTTGGTCATTGCTCTCTTTCTAAGAAGTAAACATCTTCTGAATTCCTGACTGCAATCTGTGTCTGCAGTCATTTTTGTACCTAGAAATACAAAGTCTGTCACTGCCTCCATGTTTTCTCCGTCTATTTGGCAGTTATCAATCAGTCTGGTTACCATAATCTTATTGGGTTTTTTTTTTGCAACCCAGCTTTTGCCCTTTCTTCTTTCACCTTGGTTAGAGAGCTCCTCCTCACTTTTGGCCATCAAAGTGGTATCATCTGCATATCCAAGGTTGTAAATGTTCCTTCCAGCGATTTTAACTCCAGCCTTGGATTTCTCAAGCCCTGCCCAGTCTGTTCATGATGAGTTTGCAAGCTTGGTAGTTGATTAAATGTCCTTTGACCAGTAGCTGGCCACTTGGAGTGCCCCTGGTGTTGCTGCAAGAAGGTCCTCCATTGTGCATGTGGCAGGGCTCAGGTTGCATTGCAGCAGGTGGTCAGTGGCTTGCTCATCTCCGCACTCGCATGTCGTGGATTCCACTTTGTAGCCCCATTTCTGAAGGTTGGCTCTGCATCTCGTGGTGCCAGAGCGCAGTCTGTTCAGCGCCTTCCAAGTTGCCCAGTTTTCTGTGTGCCCAGTAGGGAGTCTCTCATTTGGTAGCAGCCATTGATTGAGGTTTTGGGTTTGAGCCTGCCACTTTTGGACTCTCGCTTGCTGAGGTGTTCCAACGAGTGTCTCTGTAGATCTTAGAAAACTTTCTTGATTTAAGTCGTTGACGTGCTGGCTGATACCCAAACAGGGGATGAGCTGGAGATGTCTCTGCCTTGGTCCTTTCACTATTGGCTGCTACTTCCCGGCGGATGTCAGGTGGTGCAATACTGGCTAAACAGTGTAATTTCTCCAGTGGTGTAGGGCGCAGACACCCTGTGACGATGCGGCATGTCTCATTAAGAGCCATGAAGCAACCAGAAGCGACTTGCAGCATGCAAACAAGCAAGCAAAACAACGACTGGACTTAATGTCAGGGGAAAACCTTTACCTTACCTTACAGTCAATAAGACAGAAATAGATGTTATGATTATAGAAGTTAGGAAAGACGATTTTGAACAGTGAGATGTTGGACAGAGAATAGTATCTTTAACTCTATTCTGTATTTCTTCAGGATTAGCTGAATTTGCTGCAGATTGATTCTGAGCAGGGAAATGACTGAAAAGAAAAATGTTGGGGTGACTGCTCCCTGTTTTTAATATACAGATGTCATCCCCATATTCTCTTAATACAGAATGGAATCAGGGAGTTGTATGCAAAGTGGACATTTTCTTTATGCTCATTGTCCTTTGGATACATTTGGGATACCCTTCAGTTTTAGGTAAGGGATGTGTAGGCTCGCTTGCTGTTGGAAGGACTGGCATGCCAAAGTGAAGGCTAAGTACATTTGGGTAGAATTACCATTCCACCCATATCCTGAAATACTAGTGTTTTAGGCAGCTGTATCAGATGCTTATCATTAGCTTACAGATTCCCCCTTGCTACTCGTAACTTCCTTGCAGACTTCAAGCATCTCCAATTATACACTCCATAGTTAGTGGACTACAGTTCTTTGCCCTGAAGAGGCTGCACTCATGAGGAGACTCATGATCAGCATTGTCTCAAAATAACAGCTAAAACTCATTCTGAAGGGTGGGTTGTGTTGTTGGTTGCACACCTTGCTTTGAGGGCTTTCTCACAGGTCGCTCTTGGAAGCAGAATGGACTCTTAGACCCGTTGCAAACTAGGTTCCTGCGGGAGCAAACCTTGCTAGCACGTCCCTGACGTCATGAGACTCCGCCTCTCGCCCCGCCCCTTTCTCCGCCTCTTTCTCCGTGCGAGAGTGGTTTTTCCTTTGCTAGGGCAGCATTCCCAGCGTACTCTCTCAGTTGGCAGAATTCAACTGAGAGAAAATGCGGGCAATGCTGCCCTAGCAAAGGAAAAACCACGCTGGCACGGAGAAAGGGGCGGAGAAAGGGGCGGAGAGAGAGGCGCAGTCTCATGACGTCAGGGACGTGCTAGCAAGGTTTGCTCCCGCAGGAACCTAGTTTGCGGCGGCTCTTAGTATATGGTTGCTTAACTTGATACCTCACACTCTCCTTATACACAAGCTATAGATTTTGATGCTGAATCTTTCTTACTGATGTCTCAGTTTCTTTCTCCTTCTGTAGCCATTTCCCAGAGTCTTTTCCAGAGAAGTCAATGCTTTCTGCACCTTACCATGCCTAGCCTGGTGTTATCCCCATCATTTCAAATAATGATTAGCAATTAGAGTCCTGCACTTCATAATTTATGTGGTGTCAGCAAGCAGGAAGCATTTTTCCTTTTGGTTTTAAATCCCATTAAGTTTTAATCGCTTTGGGCTCTGTAGTTGGGTTGGGTTTCTCTAAATTGCATGCCTGCACTTCTGTACTGATCTACAGAGTGTTTACTTTTGTGGGAAGAGGGGGCTTTGTTAGTAAAATGAAACTGTCCCATACAGAAGATACAACTAAGATTCTGAAACACGGACTTCGCTTTCACTGAGTTTCAGTGATAATGCTTGTTTCACCCTATTTGTGTGTTAAAGCTTCCTCTGCTCATTTTAGAGATGCTTGTGAAATGCCAATTTAAGTGCTCCAAAATTGCTCCTTAAGTATGTCTGTGGTTTTAGATATTGAGAGCTTTTGTTATGAACACAGCAAGTGTACCAGTGACAAAGCCTTGCATATCAGCTGGCTCCCTGTACTATTTCTAGGCAAATTCTGGGACACTGTTTTCTTTGTGTATGTGAATTGTAGCTTTAGAGCAGGGGTCCTCAAACTACGGCCCGTGGGCCGGATACAGCCCTCCAGGGTCCTTTACCCGGCCCTCACTCAGAGTCTGAAACGACTTGAAAGCACACAACAACAACAACCACCTTAATTCATAAACCAAAAGTAGGACCACATTTCCCATTGAAATACTACTAAGTTTATATTTGTTAAAATTGTTCTTCATTTTAATTATTGTATTGTTTCAAAGTGAGTTTTTTTACACTACAAATAAGACATGTGCAGTGTGCATAGGAATTCATTGACTTTTTTCCAAATTATAATCCAGCCCTCCAACAGTTTTGAGGGACTGTGACCTGGCCCTCTGTTTAAGAAGTTTGGGGACCCCTGCTTTAGAGTGTGGAGTTGCATCTTTTGGCTTCAGATAGACTTCGTGATAGCAGTTGATATTCCTGACCATGCACCAGGACCCATAACTTACTGGAGTCCCCAGACCAGCTGGAGATACCAGGTCTTTTGAGCAGTGTGGTGCAGAATAGTCTATTGCTGAAGCCTCCCACAGTTACATGGTTGGAATTGGGCCTTACAGGAAAGTGCTGATGTTGGCGGTTGCTCCTCTTCTTGTGTGATGCTGTTTGCTTTCCTTCTCATTCTACTTTTCTCTAATCCAGTGGTTCTCAACTGTTGGGTCCCCAGATGTTTTAGCCTTGGACTCCCAGAAATACCAACAGTTGGTAAACTGGCTGGGATTTTTGGGAGTTGTAGGCCAAAACACCTGGGGACCCATAGTTTGAGAACCACTGCTCTACTTGATTGAGACTTCTTTGTATGGACTTCAATCAGAAACAGCACTACCATGAAGGAGCACTACAGAGGGAAAGGACAGCAATGATCAGTGGTGGGGAGAAGGAGATGGGAAAGATTGCACTGGACCTTATATACAGCTGGCCCTCCACATTTTGCAGGTATATGGATTTGATTATTATGGTCTCGTTTGGAATCTTGAGGCCATCTACATCCAGTGGTTGTGTAGGATTGTGTTCACTAGT
This sequence comes from Anolis sagrei, assembly GCF_037176765.1. Lineage (NCBI taxonomy): Eukaryota > Metazoa > Chordata > Lepidosauria > Squamata > Anolidae > Anolis > Anolis sagrei. Next base: position 21,229,711 of record NC_090031.1, on the reverse strand, counting down.
GTGGCTTAAAGATTCAAGCAAATTGGAAGCTTATCTGATATACTATTTTATTTTAGTATTAGTAACGGGTTGTATTTACTTTATGTTGTTTTGTGCCTTCAGGATGGTTTGAGGGCTCTCAACAAGAAACCCCGACGACCCTAGCACAGATTTGTTTGGAAGGGTTTAGCCTTGCCTCACTCTGAAGCTGAGATTGCCTTGCTTAATGTCGACGGGTTTTCATCCTGAGTGGGGATTCACATTCTGGTGTGTCTCAGTCCTGATCCAATACTCAAACTAGTACATTATGGTGTCTCTTGATATTACGTTGCTGAAATACAGTAGGTGAAGCAAGAAGTTGTATTCTGTTGAGAGTACTTCGGTTGTATTTTCTTGCCTGATGGAATAGGGTTGGACTGGATGGCCCTTGTGGTCTCTTCCAACTCTTATGATTATATCGGAAATGATTAATATATTGAGAGTTGTTTTAAAAGTTCACAGGTTGAAACAATCTTCAGTTCAACAGCTTGACTTGTCTTTCATGGGAGTGCTTACCAAATCTTCATTTTCATTGCAGCTTCCAATCAGAGTCAGCCAACAGAATACCCACACCAAAGTCAGCACGGACCATAACAAGGAATGTCTCATCAACATTTCCAAGTACAAGTTTTCCCTTGTCATCAGTGGCCTCACCAACATCTTAAAAAATGTTAACAACATGGTGAGTGATTGTCTTTTACTTGGATATGGGCTTGGTGGAGCATTTTTCAAACTATGGAGATTAAAATGTGTTAGCTTCCCAAACTTCCGGTGATTATTTGGGAATTAACGTATATGCTTAAGTATTAGCTGAGTTTTTCAGCCCTTTTTTAGGGCTGAAAAAAACCCCTCAACTTATACTCGAGTGACGGTCCTGGCGGGAAGGTGTGGGGCTGAAAGAAGCCCTTCTTTCTTGCCAGGACCCCCACCTCTGTACAGCAACCCAGCTCTTGCCTCTCTCACACACTTGCCTTCATCTCCCCCCCTCGCGCCTTCTTTCCTCTTCCCCTCTCCTGCGTGCTTGATTTCTTCTTTCCCTCTCTCTCGTGTTTGCCTTCCTCTCCCCCCTCTTGTGCGCTTGCCTTCCTCTCCCCCTTTCTCACATGCCTTCCTTCCTCTTCTCGCTCTCTCACACGTGCCCTCCTTTCCCCCTCTCTTGTGCACCTTCCTTCCTCTTCTCTTCTCTCGTACGCTTGCCTTTCTCTTCCCCTCTCTTGCGTGCCTTCTTTCCTCTCCCCCTCTCTCGTGCTTGCCTTCCTCTCCCCCTCTCTTGCATGTCTTCCTTCCTCTCCCCCTCTCTTGCGTTTGCCTTCCTCTCCCCCTCTCTCTTGTGCTCATCCTCCTCTCTCCCTCTCTTGTGCATCTTCCTTCCTCTTCACTCGCACGCCTTCCTTCCTCTCCCCCTCTCTCTTGTGCTCATCCTCCTCTCTCCCTCTCTTGTGCATCTTCCTTCCTCTTCACTCGTACGCCTTCCTTCCTCTCCCCCTCTCTCTCACGCTTGCCTTCCTCTCCCCCTCTCTCGCATGCCTTCCTTCCTCTTCCCCTCTCTTGTGCACCTTCCTTCCTCTTTCCCTCTCCTGCGTGATTGACTTCCTCTTCCCCTCTCTCTCGTGTTTGCCTTCCTCTCCCCCTCTCTCACATGCCTTCCTTCCTCTTCCCTCTCTCGCGTGCTTGTCCTCCTCTCCCCCTCTCTCTTGCGCTCACCCTCCCCTCCCCCTCTCTTGTGCACCTTCCTTCCTCTTCTTTCCTCTCGTATGCTTGCCTTCCTCTCTCTTGCGCGCCTTCCTTCCTCTCCCCCTCTCTCTTGCGCTTGCCTTCCTCTCCCCCTCTCTCGCATGCCTTCCTTCCTCTTCCCCTCTCCACACCTTCCTTCCTCTCCCCCCCTCTCTCGCGCTTGCCTTCCTCTCCCCCTCTTTTGTGCCTTCCTTCCTTTTCTCCTCTCCCTCAGGCTTGCCTTCCTTCCCCCCTCTCTTGCATGTCTTCCTTTCTCTTCCCTCTCTTGCGCTTGCCTTCCTCTCCCCCTCTCTTGTACACCTTCATTCCTCTTCCCCTCTCTCAAAGCTCTCACTCCTCTCCTCTCTCTCTCTCGGTGGTTGTGGCCCCCAGAGTGGGAGGGAGAGAAAGGGGCACATCGCTGGCACCACCATTCTCCTTTGCAAAGGTGTCAGTTCCTCAGAAGCGGCATCTCCCCATTGATTTCAGAGAGTGATGTATGGAGTATTGGCGGTAGAAGGAGCGAAAGAAAGAAGGCATGGGCAAAGGAAGGAAGGAAAAGAGAGGGGGAAGGAGCGAGAAAAGGAAGGCGGGAGGAAAGTTAGGGAAAAAAGAAAGATGGGAAAGAAAGGAAGAGAAGGAAGTAAATTAAAAAAGAAGGAGGGAAAGAAAGAAAGACTGCTGCCTTGCTGTGCCAAGAGGGACACTTTCCTCTCCCTGATACTTTTATTTCTGGTGTGATGCTGCCTTTTAAAAATACCTTCTCCTCCCATCATTTGTTATAATGAGTTTTCTTAAAACAGGACCAAATTGATCAATCATGTCTAACTAGCACAAAATCACATCCTTTGCATTTGTCTCCAAAGGCACAGGCAAATGGTGAGCATTAAAGCCCTGGGAAAACAAAAGTGAACATGGTGGGGGCAGAGTAACAGGATCTCCCATACTTTTCATACTTGTCCTTCAACCAGTGGGAGTCAACAGATCTACCATTATGTTGCAGTTTAGGAAGGGAACTTTGGAAATTGCATTTGTTTACCATTTAGTTTCTCTTCCTCCCTATCGAATTTTGAAGGAAATTTTATGTATACTTCCTGTGTCCATCAGCTTATTCTACAGATCCAATATATATGCTGTTATCCTGGTTCTAGTCTGATTTGTAAACCAGACATATTGTTGTATTGAGTGATGGGCTCCAAGTCTGTTTTCCTAAACACGACATGATTGTTTTCCTTTCTAGAGGATCTTTGGAGAAGCTGCTGAAAAGAACTTGTATCTCTCTCAGCTTATTATTTTGGACACATTGGAAAAATGTCTCGCTGGGGTGAGTACCTTGCTGGATTTCCTTGGTGAATTGCACACGGACAACCTGCTTTTCAACTGGTTGAGGAAGTTTATGTTTTTGTAGGGTGGAAATGGCAGCACAAAGTGTATACCTTTGCTTCCAACTCAGGCTAGTGCTGGAGAAAAAAAGAATGTTAGATTTGCAGCTAACATTCAAAGAGATAAGTTTTAATGTCTTAAGTAAATGGGTTTTCCTGTTTTTCCCCCAGTTTGGAAAAGTTCTGCACAAAGATAACAGAGCTTTCTCTTCTCCTGCTAAAGATGACTTCTGCAGGTGTTTCCTTGTTTATGTTAGTAAACTTAGTCTAAACTTCAATGGGAATGTAGTCCTGAAGGTTTTTATGGGGGGAGAGCTTTCTTATTTCCACTTACTGTATATACTCGAGTATAAACTGAGTTTTTCAGCCCATTTTTAGGCTGAAAAAGCCCCCCTCGGCTTATACTCAAGTCAAGGTTATTTACTATTTTACTCTGTTGTTGTTGTTATTATTTATTACATTTATTATTTACTCATTATTATTACATTTATTATTTTATTCTATTTATTATTATTATTATTATTATTATTATTATTACATTTATTATTTTACTCTTATTATTACATTTACCGTATATTCTAGTGTATGACTACTTTTTAACCTAAGTAAATCTTCTCAAAAGTCAGAGGTCGTCTTATACGTGGGAGTAGTCTTAACGTGGGAGTCGTCTTATACGTGGGAGTCGTCTTATACACGGGAGTTGTCTTATAGAGTGGGTGCTGAAACTTCCAATTGGATTGGAGAATCTGTGGTTGCTGCATATTGTGGGGGGAGCTCAAAAATGGCAGTGGCCGCGTCCCTGCTGCATGCAGCGACTGTATGAAAGCATTAAGGGCGACGCTGTACAAGTAGGGTAGAAGAAAATCAATTCATCAAGATTCGTGGACTTAATGCGGTCCCGATGGTGAGGTGAAGGGGCACCTCACCGGGAAGGTGTAAGTGAAGGGCATTGCAAGATGCAGGTGTCCGGGGCGCCAAGGGTATGAAAAAAAAAGATAGAGTGGCTCTGGGCCCAGAAAAACACAACTGTTTTACCTGTCTGGCCCACCATTGTATTCTATTACCTCCTTCTCTGCCTCTCAGATCTTGCTCCTGAAGACTGCAGTGAAGTGGTGCACATGTGTGAGATCTGAGAGGCAGAGAAGGAGGTACAGTCATAGGAAAATTACCATGTTGAAATCAAATCTGATGCTTTAAAAAAATTTATTTGGTGTGCGTCGGAAGAGGGGGCTAGTCTTATATGGCGACTATATCCCAAACTCTATATTTTAACTGGAAAAGTTGGGGGTTGTCTTATACACCCAGTCGTCTTATATGCCGGAATATACGGTACATTATTTTACTTATTATTTTATTACATTTATTGTTTTACTCTATTATTATCATTACATTTATTTTACTCTATTATTCATTTATTTTACTATCTTTATTATTATTGAAAAGATACGTAAGCACATTTACATTGAAGAAGGTTAGAATAATGGTTCAATCAGAGTTGGGCAGTCTTATCTTAAATTACAGTTTTATTTAAATATTCAAAAATATATAACCTACTGATGCCTCAGTAACAGCGCTGCATGTAGTCATGCTGGGCACATGACCTTGCAGGGGTCTATGGAGATTTCTGGCTTTTCGGCTTAGAAATGGAGATGAGCACCAACCCCCAGAGTTGGACATGTCTGGACTTAATGTCCATGGAAAACCCTTTACTAATTTACTGATGCCTCAATTATTGTAATTTTATTGGTATCTATTTTTATTTTGAAATTTGCCAGTAGCAGCTGCATTTCCCGCCCTCGGCTTATACTCAAGTCAATACGTTTTCCCAGTTTTTTGTGGTAAAATTAGGTGCCTTGGCTTATATTCAGGTTGGCTTATACTCGAGTATATACAGTAACTTTAAATCAGGTTTGAAGTGATTACATGATGAATTGAATTCTTTTAGCAACCAAAAGACACCATGAGGCTCGATGAGACGATGCTGGTCAAGCAGTTGCTGCCTGAGATCTGCCATTTTATCCACACCTACCGTGAAGGGAATCAACATGCCGCAGAGCTTCGTAGTTCTGCTTCTGGGGTTCTCTTTTCTCTCAGCTGCAACAATTTCAATGCTGTCTTCAGCCGTATCTCCACCAGGTAGGTTTAACAAACAAATCTTAAAGCAATAGGCCGAACTGCCTTTATAGTCGTGAAATTATCACTTTGTAGTGGCTTCATACTTCGTTGTGGGTGCAAACCTTATTGTCCACTAGCTTGGGTATCCGACGTTGCCACATCATTTGACAAAGTAAATCTTTTAATTATACATAAGGTTGTGGGTGAACTACAACTCACATCATACCAGGTTAGACCCGAGAAACTCCCATCAGTTTGTTATGTTGGGCAAGTTTGCTGTAGATGCATCATTGGTGGGGTTCAGTTTGCTCTATGGTTGTATGGTAAATTACAACTCCCACTATGATGAGTCGGTCCCCTAAAACCCCTCCAGTAGGTTGAGTTAGTCATGGGGGTTCTGTGTGGCAAGTTTGGTCCAGGTCCATCAGTCTCGTTGTGGTGAACTACAACTCCCAGAAAGGAAGGTCAGTTCCCCCCAAACCCCTCCAGTCATCAAATTTCGGCATATCAAGTATGTGTTTCTAGTTTGGCCCAGATCCATCGATGTTTGGATTCACAGTGCTCTCTGGATGTAGATGAACTGCAACTCCCCCAAATCAAGGTGAATTTCCCCAAAGACCTCCAGCATTTTTTTGCTGGTCATGGGGACTCTATCTGCCAATTCCCTCTTCGGTGGAGTTCAGAGTGCTCCTTGGTTGCAGATGAACTATAAATCCCAGTACCTACAACTCCAAAATGTCCCGACCAATTCCCCTCAAAACTCAACAGTAGTCAAATTTCAGCATATCGAGTATGCATGCCAAGTTTGGTCCAGGTCCATCATTGTTTGAGTTCATAGTGCACTCTTGGTGTAGGTGAACTACAACTCCTATACATCCCACCAAAGACCTCTGGTATTTTTCTTGATTATGTGGGTTCTGTGTGCCAAGTTAGTTCCAGGTCCATCATTGGTAGAGTTAAGAGTGCTCTTAGATTGCAGGTGAACTATACATCCCAGGACCTAAAACTCCTATAAATCAGGTGAATTCTCCCTAAAGCTCTCTAGTATGATCAGTTGCTGATCAATTCCTGTTTGCCTTGTGCCATAGAAAAGGATAGGAAAGGGTTAAGGGAGAGGCAGTGGGTGGGTCATGCAAATTCCACACCAGTGGAGAGAGTAAGAAACACTGGGGTGTCTGTGGTGGAGGAAACACATAAAATCTAGGATGAAATCTTCCCCGTATGAAAGCCTTCACTTGGGTAGTGGGCAGGATGGTGTTTCTGGAGGATATTGGCAGGGCTCTTGGACATGTTCTTGGTGCTCACTATAACCTGCAATGTCATTGGAGGGAGGGCCAGGTGTCTCCTGAGTAGGGGGGAGCTAGAGCTGTTTGTGGAGGCAGGAGCTTGTCTCTGTAAGTGAGCACCCCAGCCACATCAACATATACAGATTTCCACTTTTATTGTTTATATAGATTTTGAGGAAGGTATTAATTATTTTCCAGATTGCAGGAATTGACAGTGTGCTCTGAAGACAACGCCGATGTTCACGACATCGAACTCTTGCAGTACATCAGCGTAGACTGTGCAAAATTGAAACGTATATTGCAAGGTAAGCAGAAAAGCTTTTTATTTTTTTCAGTTGGAGGTTTGTGGGTCGATGAGGGATGGCTTGAGAGAGGCTTGGGATTTCCTCCTGTTGATCTTTCTCCTTGTTGATGTTATTACAGAGACGGCCTTTAAATTCAAAGCCCTCAAGAAAGCAGCACAACTGGCAGTTATCAACAGTCTTGAAAAGGCAAGTTTCTTCTTCACTTGTAATTGCTAAGGCTCGTATTCTTTTTAAATTAGTAGTTGTGTTTCTTTGAGTCATTTTTTTAAAGTTGTTTTTATTTAGAATATGTTGCTCCTTGAGACTGGAGAATGCTGGGTTTTCCCTTGGAAAGAGTGAAAGTAAATAAAATGGATTGTGTATATATAGAGAGATATATATATATCTCACAATAAATAAAAAATGGGGGTGTAGTGGGTAAAATACTTCCAGGATCCTCCAGGTTAGAAAAGTTATCATAATTTTTATTATCTTCGTGTAATTAAATCGTCGGCTTCTTGGTGGTAATCCTTCAAGATTCATTCAAAAAGTTCCAATATAAATTTCTTTATATTCTTTTTTATATATTCCAACATGTTTTTCCAGTCTGTTCTGGGGTTTTTTACATTATTTTGTGAAATTTTATGTGTAAGTATATCCATGTTCATAATATCCATTGTTTTTAGTATCCATTGCTCCACTGTGGGTATTTCATTAGATTTCCAAACTCTGGCAAGGATCATTCTCACTGCTGTTGTAAAGTAAAAGAAATTTTTTCCTGAATTTTTGTCTGTTATGAAGTCTGTAATCCCTAATAGCATTAATTCTGGTTTATATTTGAGTTTTATATTCAGGATTACTTTAATCTTCTTATATATTTCATGCCAGAAATTCTTTACTCTATTACAATCCCACCACATATGGATAAAGTTGCCCTTATGTTTACCGCATTTCCAACATTTATCTTTTATCTTACCCTTACTTATCTTTGATATTATCTCAGGGGTTAGGTACCACCTGTAAAATATTTTGCACCAATTTTCCTTTAGTTCAGATGCGTATGTATATTTTACCTTTCTGTGCGAAATTTCTTCCCATTCTGACATGGTTCTAGATCTCCCTATATCCTTGGACCGCTTTGTCATGTTTTCTTTTGAGTCATTTTCTGACCTAGGCTTTGCCTTGCAGTCACCATATCATGAGGTTTTATTGTCAAGATTTGTTCCGAAAGGGTTTGCCTTTGCTTTCTTCTGAGAGAATGCCTGACATCCCTCAGTGGTTTCCTTGGCTGAGCAGGGATTTGAAGTCTGGTCCCCACATTCGTAGTCCAGCATTCAAAATCTTACACCCTGCTAGCTGTACTGAAGAACAAATCCGATGTTTTCCCCTGCCCTTCAAGCAGGAAGGCATAATACAATGGGATCACATAAGAATATGTGAAATATTTAGGTTTTTTAAAAAACTATTATCATAAGAGACCTGCAGGGTGAAACTAAAGGCCTGTCTATGTTGCACCCCAGGCCTGGAGCCACCTATGACCACAGTGCCACACAAGTCCACAGTATAAGCAAATGGTTTATTGTAAAAACACATAAAATACCCGTATATTCTGGTGTATAAGACTATTTTTAACCCAAGAAAATCTTCTCAAAAGTCACGGGTCATCTTATACGTGGAGTCATCATCATCGTCATCACTTTATTTCTTAATTAGTCACTCTCCACCAAAGTGCTCCGAGCGACTTACAATTTAAAATAGTTTATACACAATATAAAACATTCAATATAAAAACATTTAACATAAAAATATTCAGCAGTGACTATGGCAAAATTTGATCCGGTTACTTAAATGCACAACCAAACAGCCAAGTCTTGAGCGCCTTTACAAAAGGTCGCAACTCCGACATTGCTCTAATATATGGAGGCAATGAGTTCCACAGAATTGGAGCACAGATCGAAAAAGCTCTACGCCTTGTAGCTTCCAAATGTGCCTCCCTAGGACCCGGTATGTAGAGGAGATTTTCCTGGGTGGATCGAGGTGACCACTGATGGGGAAAAGGAATGAGGCGGTCCCTAAGATATAAAGGTCCTTGGCCATTTTGAGCTCTAAATGTCAGGTTCCGTATCTTGTAAGAGATCCGATGTTCTATTGGTAGCCAATGCAGTTGTTGCAGAATCGGTGTAATATGGGATCTTATAGATGATCCCGCTAGAGCCTGGCTGCCGCATTTTGGACCATCTGAATCTTCTGGGTCGTTGACTTTGGAAGGCCGGCATATAAGGCGTTGCAATAGTCCGACCTCGTGGTGACTGTTGCGTGGATTACTGTTGCCAATGCTTCTACCGAAAGGTAGGATGCCAATTTCCTTGCCTGGCGAAGATGAATAAAGGCCTGCTTACTTATGGCAGTGATCTGGGCCTCCATCGTCAGCGATGAGTCCAACACAACCCCAAGGCTTTTAACAGTGGCAGACGGAACCAGAGCATCCCCATCGAAATCAGGCAGAGACTGGATTAATTCTGGCGGCTGGCTGGGCCAGAGTATCTCAGTTTTTGCAGGATTGACTTTTAGTCTGCTTGCTCGTAGCCAACTCATCACTGCTTCCAAACAACTTAAAGTTCTCAGGAATCACGGTTGTCCCAGGTTCGAGATGCAAGAGTAGCTGGGTATCATCTGCATACTGGTAGCACTCTATGCCAAAGCTCCGCACCAGTCCAGCAAGTGGTCGGACGTAGATGTTAAATAACAGGGGCGAGAGGATAGCACCCTGGGGAACTCCACAGCAAAGGCAGGAGCTCTCAGAGCTTTGGCCTGACCACCCCACCCTCTGTCTCCGATCCCGGAGGAATGAATTGAACTATTTGAGGGCTAAACCTCGTACACCAGACAGAGCTGTCTTATAGAGCGGGTGCTGAAACTTCCAATCGGATTGGAGAGTCTGTGGTTGCTGCATTTGGTGGGGGAAGCTCAAAAATGACAATGGCTGTGTCCCTGCCGTATGCAGCGACTGTATGAAAGCATTAAGGACAACGCTGTACAAGTACGGTAGAAGAAAATTCATTTATCAGGATTTGTGGACTTAATGCGGTCCCGATGGTGAGGTGAAGAGGCGCCTCACCGGGAAGGTGTAAGTGAAGGGCAGAGCAAGCTGCAAGCTTCTGGGGCACCCGGGGTATGGAAAAAAGAGATAGATTGGGTCTGGGCCCAGAAAAACACAACTCTTTAACCTGTCTGGCGCATCCTGCTATCCTATTACCGTACCTTCTCCTCTGCCTCTCAGATCTTGCTCCTGAAGACTGCAGTGAAGTAGTGCAGGCGCACATGTGCGAGATCTGAGAGGCAGGGAAGGAGGGACAGTAATAGGAAAATTACCATGTTTAAATCAAATCTGATGCTTTTTAAATTTTTATTTGGTGTGCATTAGAAGAAGGGTAGTCTTATACGGCGAATATATCCCAAACTCTATATTTTAACTGGAGAAGTTGGGTGTCGTCTTATATGCCCAGTCGTCTTACATGCCGGAATATACGGTATATGAAAAAGCAAGAATTAAGAAAGGAGTGGGGTAATCCAAAAAAGGTTTAGCAATAGGTGATAGCCACACAGGAATCCGAATGTCTCATAAAAATCCAATGGGAGCACAGTCCAGAAATAGCTGAAACTCACAAGTACAGCATAAATTCCTAAACAAAAGGTTTACTTAGAGAACTTGAGGAAGAATCATAAAACAAAAGGATACTTGATTCCAAAACCAAGACTTGACTTGACACAAGAACTCAGGCCTAGCTTCTCCTTTGAAAGCCAACGTTGCCTGAACCAACTATACGGTAAACAACTGGCTGTTAATAAGCACTCACGAAATCATGTCATATCCCATGAATTTTCTCTATCTCTTTCCCATGAATTCTCTTGGACCTACCTAGCCGATTCTCTGCTCTGAACTGTAAAGAAGGACTTTTGCTTATCTCCGTAACACCAAGTGCTTTCGAGAGTTTTCCATTTAACTTAATACTTCTTCACTCAACCCCTTACCTAATGATGTTGTTTCTGGCTCCTGTAACTGACCTTGCAACTTAGCACTTTCTGAGCCAGTTTCACTTTCCTGGCCTGAACCTTCAACACTTTGAACCTGGCCTGAATCTGCAGCACTTCGAACTGCAGGAAATCCCACAATCCCTTCTGAATAATCAGTGAATCCATCATCAGCCCCTGGATGAGGCTGACCTCAACAGTCCAGTTCACCATATTCAGATGTTTGTCATGCATATGGCAATATTGTGATGAATCAGAGTAATACATTTGGAAACGACAAGATGGCTTCTCATCACCAGGTAGAAAATTTCTGCATTGCAAATGCATTCTCCAAACTAAATGATTTCTTATGACGTCTCTTGATGTTGTTTAGGCATTTTGGAATTGGGTGGAAAACTATCCAGATGAGTTTACAAAGCTGTATCAGACGCCGCAGACTGATTTGTCCGGTAAGTCAACACTAAGTCTTGCATATCTTATGGATTTCTTCAGGCAACAGTTTCATTCATTTTTGCAATTGTATGAAGTGTGCAAATCATGACGCCATATCATAAATGTGATATGGATGTGAGCATTTCCTCCATTTCCCTTTTTATTTGTTTATATAATTTTTGTCCCGCTTTTCTCTCCCCACAGGGGACTTGTTGGTATGTCCTTTATGGACTCCTTTATTACCTACCTGCTTTTAAAGCAGTACCTATTTGTCTACTCATGTTGTTGTTTTTTGATCTGCTAGGTTGGCAGAAGCTGGGCTGACAGCCAGGAACTCACCTCAACCCAGTCTTGAACTGTCAACCTTTTGATGGGCAAGATTTACTATAGGTGGCGGTTGGTCTGCTGTGCTAAAGCCTGGCTCAGGCTTTTGAAATTTTGAATTTTTTGTCAAATTTTGAGTTTGGGGATTTGCATAGACACAACTGAGAGCCCCCGATGGTGCAGTGGGTTAAACCCCTGTGCCGGCAGGACTGAAGACCGACAGGTCGCAGGTTCGAATCCAGGGAGAGGCGGATGAGCTCCCTCTATCAGCCCCAGCTCTTCATGCGGGGACATGAGAGAAGCCTCCCACAAGGATGATAAAAACATCAAATCATCCGGGCGTTCCCTGGGCAACGTCCTTGCAGACGGCCAATTCTCTCACACCAGAAGCGACTTGCAGTTTCTCAAGTCGCTCCTGACACGACAAAAAACAACAACAAAAAACTGAGATTATACTCTATGCATCTTTGATCATTGTTGATTGCAACAACTTCTGTAAAACCTTTTAATTTTCTAGAAGACGTTAAAAAATGGGATTTCAACCATCTAAGCTGGATTCTTTTCCCAATAATAATAATAATAATAATAATAATAATAAAGTTTATTTGTACCCCGCTACCATCTCCCCAAGGGACTCGGTGCGGCTTACATGAGGCCAAGCCCAAAAATACATCAAACAAATCATCAATCAACAGAACATCAATAAAACAATGAATAAAATACAAATCATATAAATCACATGAACAGAAAATACACAATAAACAATCAACAGTGACATATAAACATTTTTAAAATGGCTGGGCCAAATGTAATAGATTAAAATTGAAAATATGCTGATGTGAACAAGGTAAAATATTTACCTTTAAATTTTTAATCATTACATTGGCCCGGCCTTAGTTTTTTTTTTAATGTGTCATGGTATTATTGTCTAATATTATTTGCTATTGTTTTAATGTTTATTGCTGTTTTATGAGTTATTTTGTTGTATTTGTGATGCTGTTGTTTTTGTTGTGTTTGGGCCTCGGCCTCTTGTAAGCCGCACCAAGTCCTTTGGGAGATGTTAGCGGGGTACAAATAAAGGTTTATTATTACTATTATTATTATTATTATTATTATTATTATTATAACTGGGATAGGATTTTTCAGAGAGAAATGAGGGAACTCAGTCAATCCTAAGTCAGTATTAAAGTGCAGTATGAGGGCATATTGCTGAGAGTTCTTCTTATTCTGGTATATATATATTCTCGATTCAGAAGCAACCACAAGCAAGTGGTTGCTTCTGGTAAGGCACACTTATTCTGGTAAGGCACACTGGAACAACCACGTTTTCAGGCTCCTCCTAAAGACTGCCAATGTTGGGGCATGTCTAATTTCCCTGGGAATGAATTCCAGCGTCGGGGGGCCACCACTGAGAAGGCTCTCTCCCTTGTCCCCACCGATCATGCCTGCAAAGGAGGTGGGAGCGTGAGCAGGGCCTCTTCAGATTATCAAAGAGATTGTGTGGGTTCGTACACAGAAATGCGGTCATGCAGGTGGGCGGGTCCCAAACTGTTCAGGACTTTGTAGGTAAGAACCTGCACCTTGAATTGGGACCAGAAAAAGTATATATGTTGGAAAGAGGACTTGCCTTCCCATGAAGGTCATTGTGATGTGCAAATGTTATTTTTTCCAAGAGTTGTTGCTGTGATATTAAATATTGATATGGTGCTAAAAATGAGAGGGCTGCATTTGGAGCCTAGGTGTATGCTGTTGGACTTGTTTTTTGTTTTTTTTGCATTGATTAATTGTTTGGTCTTGTCTCGTCTCTTGCAGATTGTGCAGAGAAGCTCTTTGATTTGGTGGACGGGTTTGCAGAAAGCACAAAACGCAAAGCCGCCGTTTGGCCGCTGCAGATCATCCTCCTTGTCTTGTGTCCAGTCATCATCCAAGACATTGCCAAAGATGTGGTGGATGAGAACAAAGCAAACAAGGTGAAGAGGGTGGAAAACATCTCCCACAGGCAGCCTAATAGTTTGCAATATTTTTTAAACTAATAAAGCTGTGTGATGCTGAAACATGTGGGCTAAACTAGAACCTCCCTCTGAACATCTTACCATATATACTTGAGTATAAGCCCACCCCAATATAAGCTGAAGCACCTAATTTTACCACAAAAAACTGGGAAAACGTATTTATTTATTTATTTACAATTCAAACTTATATGCCGCCACTCCCCTGGGGCTCGGAGCGGCTTACAAGAACAGGCTAAAATCGAACACAATTAAAAAACAATTTAAAACAATTTAAAAACAACAATATCAGAGATCAAAGGCCTGTCGAAACAGGTTTGTCTTCCATGCCCTGCGTAAAGCTGATAAGTCCCGCAAGGCACGGACTTCAGGTGGCAGAGTATTCCAGAGTGATGGTGCCACTGCTGTAAAGGCTCTGCGTCTGGTTGCTGTTAGTCGCAAGGTCTTGACACTGGGAATTTCCAATAGATCTTGGTCCTCAGGTCCTATTGACTCGAGGATAAGCCGAGAATGGGAAATGCAGCAGCTACGTGTCAATTTCAAAATAAAAATAGATACCAATAACATTAATTGATGTACCCGTAGGTGAAATGTTTTTGAATTTTTACCGTATTTCAAAGAAAAACAGTAAAATAGCTCTGTAAGTGGAAAAGTAGGGTCAACAAAAACAGTATGGTGTCAATAAGAACTTTATAATAATAGTAATAATAATAAAACGTCATTTGTATCCCACCCTATCTCCCCATGGGGACTCAGGCCGTCTTCCAACATAATAACAGGCAAACATTCAATGCCTGTATAAACAAAAAAACATAAAAATTTTAAACAAAAGACAATAGTATGAGGAGCAGCTTAAAGAGCTGGGCATGTTTAGCCTGAAGAAGAGAAGGCTGAGAGGAGACATGATAGCCATGTATAAATATGTGAGAAGAAGTCATCAAGAGTAGGGAGCAAGCTTGTTTTCTGCTGCTCTGGAGTCTAGGACGGAATGGAACAATGGCTTCAAACTACAGGAAAGGAGATTCTACCTGAACATTAGAAAGAACTTCCTGACTGTGAGAGCCGTTGAACAGTGGAACTCTCTGCCTCGGAGTGTGGTGGAGGCTCCTTCTTTGGAAGCTTTTAAACAGAGGCTGGATGGACATCTGTCGGGGGTCCTTTGAATGCAGTTTTCCTGCTTCTTGGCGAAATGGGGTTGGACTGGATGGTACCAACTCTATGATACTATGATTCTATGATTCTATACTAAACATTGTACAATAAGTTAAAATAAACAGTTGCATTAAATAATTACCATTAAAAGCATTAAATAACTACCATTAAATAACTACACTTGATTACATGCCCAGCCACTGTCAGTTTTACCATTGTCTTTCCCCCAGTCTAGATGATATTACAAACTTACCATAGCATACAGTTATATCTTGTCTTAGCAGACAGATTCTTTTAATTACATATAGCCTTCGACGAACAACATCACAGCACAAGGAGAAATATACACTGTACATGACTTCCTTATATACAATTCTATACTATTACACATAGCAATCTCTGATTGATTCCCAACTCATTAACTTAACTCAGACCCAGGATTACATCATTCACAATCACCTGGACTAGGCCAGAACACATTCCCCAAATGAAGTTCTATATACAGTTAATGCATGACTCAGCATTTCCAATAGAAGCCCATTAGCAGTGCATGACTCAGCTATATTACATTACAATACATTGTAAAACCTGACAGGTCTCTTCCAACTCTATGATTCTATGGTGCAGTCCAGGCAGAAGTACACCTCTCAAAAAGAAAAGTATTTTAGAAAATGACATCATTTTTAGTTTTTAAAAAATCCAGTTAATTGGCTTTTGTTTACCATAGTTCTGGGGCTCTGTAATAATAATATATAATAAAACTTTTTTTATATACAGTCCTATTTCCCTTAGGGGACTCAGAGCGCTTTCCACATATGCAAAATAATATAAAAACATACAATACTAGTGGTCCCCTGCCACGTGTTGCTGTGGCCCAGTCTGGTGATATGGAAAATAAAGTAATTAGAAAGTGCTGGTTTCTAATATATGTAATTTCTTTATTCTTATGGGTCAACAGTATTTCTTGCTGTTTCTTTGTCAGTGTTGATGTAGAGATTGTGTGGTTTGCCTACTCTGGAACATGCAACATATCATAGTCCTTCTTTAGGTGCCCCTTTCAAATCTATGATACTATATCTGTGTGTGTGTGAATTATATCTATGGCTGGATGGCTCTTTGTCAGGAGGGCTTTGATTGCGTTTTCCTGCCCTGGTAAATGGAGTTGGATTGAATGGCCTTAAGTATTTTCTGTTGGTCACGAGGGTTCTGTGTGGGAAGTGTGCCTCAATTCTCTCGTCGGTGGGGTTCAGAATGCACTTTGATTGTAGGTGAACTATAAATCCCAGTAACTACAACTCCCAAATACCAAGGTCTATTTCCCCCCAAACTCAATCTGTGTTCATATTTGGGCATATGGAATATTCGTTCCAAGTTTGGTCCAGATCCATCATTGTTTGAGTCCACAGTGCTCTCTGGATATAGGTGAACTACAACTCCCAAACTCAAGGTCAATGCCCATCAAACGCTGCTAGTGTTTTCTGTTGGTCACGGGAGGTGTGTGTGCCAAGTTTGGTTCAATTCCATCGTTGGTGGATTTCAGAATGCTCTTTGATTATAGGTGAACTATAAATCCCATCAACTACAACTTCCAAATGACAAAATCATATTTTCTTGAGTGATGGTCACTCCTTGTGTAGTGAGATGTTTTGTTGCCAAATTTGGGGTGATTTCGTTCATTGGGTTTTTTTGTTTTTAAGGAACTCATTATGCACAGAGTATTTTTATATATATATATATAAAACATAAACATAGGCATAAACTGTAATGACTGTGGCATAAAGCACATTGCACACCAGAGCCAATGATGAAGTCCTCTGGGGTGGTCAGTTTGAAAATGGCATCCAGATGCCTCAGATTTGGCGTTCTAACACCTCCTGTTTTGAATCTTGCAGAAGGTATTTCTGGACAACCTCAGGAAGGCACTTGCAGGCCACAGTGGAAGCCGGCAGCTCACCGAAAGTGCAGCCATTGCTTGTGTGAAATTGTGCAAAGCCTCAACCTATATCAGCTGGGAAGACAACTCTGTCATTTTCCTACTTGTGCAGTCCATGGTGGTTGATCTCAAGGTAAGGGAAGGAAGTTAAAGAATGGTGTAGTACACTTTACAGCCTTTTACTTTTAAACAGCTCAGCCATGGGGAAGTTTTTCTAGTCAGTAAAGCTTAAGGATTCGAAATAATCTTGCACAGGTCGTCCACTATTTGCGAAGCAGTGACAATCAAGGTGAGGCTTTATTGTTTGGCTTGTGGGATTGGTCATCTGTTTCACCCCAGGATGGTCATTTGAAGTATGTGTGTGCGTGTTTTGTTCTTTCTTATCTGATAAAGAGTTTGCCAGAAGTGTGCTTTCTCCTTTCGCGTGAGAATGTGGTTACACATTCCTTAAATCTTACTCTTCCTGCTCTTATTTTTTTTAAAATAGCATTTCTCAACCTGGGGGGTCACTAGTAGGTTTCAGAGGTGTCACCAAAGACCATCAGAAAACATATATTTCAGATGGCCTTAGGAACCCCTTTGGCAGAGAAGGCTGAAGATCTCTCCGTCTATCCTTCTCTTCCTTTTTGATGTTGGTGAACTGCAACTCCCAGAATTCCAAAACAGCCTCTCCCCCAAATCACCAAAAGCCCTCCTCCTGCTGTGATTGGCTGGCCTCTCAACCAAGGGGAGGGCTGTTTCTGAGACCCCAAGCAGGGAGGGCAGAGCAGTCATGAGGTCAGTCCCCTCGAAACCCCACCAGTATTGAAAGTTTGACATGTAGGGTGTGTGTGGCAAGTTTACTAGTTCCACCAACAGTTCAGTTCAGAGTGCTCTCTGAGTGTTGGTGAACTACAGCTCCCAGAATTCAAAAACACCCCTCAACCCCCACGAGTTTTCAGTGTCGGCTGGGTTCAGAGTGCTCTTTGATTGTAGGTTAACTATAAATCCCAGCAACTACAACTCCCAATGACAAAATCAAGCCCAACCGAACCAGTATTCAAATTTCGGTGTATTGAGTATTTGTACCAAATTTTTATTTTATTTTTATTTATTTATTATTCAAACTTATATGCCGCCACTCCCTTGGGGCTCGGAGCGGCTTACAAGAAGAAACTAAAATCCAATTTAAAAACAATTTTAAAAAAGCAATGTCAAAGACATTTATGTCTTACATGCCCTGCGGAAAGCTGATAAGTCCCGCAAGGCACGGACTTCAGGTGGCAGAGTATTCCAGAGTGATGGTGCCACTGCTGTGAAGGCTCTGCGTCTGGTTGCTGTTAGACGCAAGGTCTTGACATTGGGAATTTCCAACAAATCTTGGTCCTCAGAATGGAGGGATCTCTGGGGTTGGTAGGGGGTGAGGCAGTCCCTTTCGAGGGGACTGACTTCAGAATTTGGTCCAGATCCATCATTATTTAGGTTCATAGTGCTCTTTGGATGTAGACAAACTACATCTGCCCTAAATCACTGTCAATTCCTCCCAAATCCCTTCAATATTTTCTGTTGGTCATTGTGGTTTTGTGTGGGAGGTTTGGCCCAATTCTATCATTGGTGGAGTTCAAAGGGCTTTTTGATTGTAGGTAAACTATAAATCCCAGCAACTACAACTTCTGAATGGCAAGGTCCAATTTCCGCAAACTCCACCAGTGTTCACATTTGGGCATATTTAGTATTCGTGCCAAGTTTGTCCAGATCCATCATTGTTTGAGTCCACAATTCTCTCTCTGGGTGTAGGTGGACTACAATTCCAAAACACAAGGTCAATGCCCACCAAACCCTTCCAGTATTTTCTCTTGGTCATGGGAGTTCTGTGTACCAAGTTTGGTCCAGTTCTATTATTGGTGGAGTTCAGAATCCTTTTTGATCGTAGGTGAACTATAAATCCCAGCAACTACAACTCCCAAATGACAAAATCAACCCCTCTCCAACTCCACCAGTATTCAAATTGGGGCGTACCAGGTATTTGTACCAAATTTGGTCCAGTGAATGAAAATACATCCTGCTTATCAGATAGTTACATTACGATTCATAATGGTGCAAAATGGCAGTTATGAAGTAGCAACGAAAATAACGTTATGGTTGGGGGTCAACACAACATGAGGAACTGTATTAAGGGGTCACAGCATTAAAAAAGTTGAGTAACACTGCTATAAAGTATTAGCCACACAACATATTGCATTCTTTTCCACTGATACTGTCATGTAGCAACCTCTGTTTTGGAAATCAAAAGTCTGGAAGCTTTATTTAAGAAAGAAGTTGATCACAGCACCACAGATATTGGGTCAGAAGGGTGAATAATAACCAGAGCCCATGTTTGTTGTGTTCTAGAACCTGCTGTTCAACCCTAACAAGCCTTTCTTAAAAAACAACCAGAATGCTGACATCGACCTCATGATCGACTGCTTGGTGTCCTGCTTTCGCATCAACCCAAAAAACAACCAGCACTTCAAGGTGAGGCTGGGGCGCTTCTTAAAAGATCCCAAATCTATTTTTGAGCCTTTGGGATGTGGAATTGATTAATAGAGATTAATTTCTTAGCAATTACGGATTTGAGAGAAGCAGGAAGGGAAAGAAGAAAAGAAAGAAAGATAGAGAAGCAAGGAAGGAGAGAAGGAAATAAAAAAGTGAAGGGAAAAAGAGAAGGAAGGAGAGAAGGAACAAAAGATAGAGAAGGAAGGAAGGAAGGATGTAACCAAAGAGCAAAGAAAGGGAGGAAAGAAACAGGTAGAGATGGAAGAAAGATGAGAGATAGGGAAAGAAAAAGAGGGAAGGAAGGAGAGAAAGAGGGAGGGAAGGTTGGCCACAGCAACGCGTGGCGGGTACAGCTAGTAAATAAATAAATTATCAGAAGCGAATTGAGAATACAGTTATCTATATAAATAATATCTATATTATTTATATATCTATATTATATACTGCCAGTGGCGCAGTGGGTTAAAGCACTGAGCTACTGAGCTTGTTGACCAAAAGGACGCAGGTTCGAATCCGGGGAGCAGCGTGAGCTTCTGCTGTCACCCCCAGCTTCTGCCAACCTAGCAGTTTGAAAACATGCAAATGTGAGTAGATCAATAGGTACCGCTCCAATGGGAAGGTTTTGACGCTCCAGGTGATGCGATACCAGCTAAATATTGCAATTGCTCCAGTGGTGTAGGGCATAGACATCCTGTGATAATGCGGCATGTTTCACTAAGAGCCACATCCATTGTTTTAACGTGGTGAGATGTGTTTCACACTGGGCATGCATACTCAGCAGCAGAGTAGCAAAGCGCAAGGGCAGGTGTCTTCACTGTATCTGGTTGTGATCCCCAGGTTGTGCCAGTCATCTTTCGTGTGATAATTGTTTCTAGCACCCATTTGCTTAATATTCAAGCAGTACTTCTTGTAAGTCAGAACACGGTCCAGAGTGACTCCCAGGTATTTGGGTGTGCTGCAATGCTCCAGTGGGATTCCTTCCCAGATACTCCTCAGAGCTTGAGTTGCTCGTCTGTTCTTAAGGTGAAAAGCACATGTCTGCATTTCAGATGGATTAGGAATCAGCTGGTCTTCCCTGTAATAGGCAGTAAGAGCACTTCAAGTTTCAAAGAGCTTTTTTTTTCAACCATTTCAAAGCGCAATGCTTGAGTGGTGATGGCATGATCGTTAGCATAGATGAAACTCTCTGTCCCTTCTGGTAGTAGCTGATCATTTGTGTAAATGTTAAACATTGGTGGAGCAAGCACGCTCCCTGTGATAGACTCTTCATAAATCACTGTCAACTTGAAGGCATGTAACAAGAACCACAACGATCTGACTTTGATGGACCTTGCGCAGAAGCTCTCTCTGGAAGAAAACCCTCTAAAATATTTCCTACTTCCTCTTTCATAGACCTGCTTGGCACAGAATTCCCCGCCAACGTTTCATTACGTCCTGGTAAATTCACTCCACCGTATAATCACAAACGTAAGTTATTTATGCTTCTTTAAATTTCACAAAATTATAGTGAAACAGGTGATGGTGGGGGAGTGCTAGCCATTAACATTTTCGGAATAACCAAAATGACCATCAGAAGGTGGTTTGACCACAGTTTGCTCTTACTTCAGCTTCTTGGATGTTTTTAAGAGGGGGATGAATAAGAACATTCAGAGCCAGCTAACACCTCCCAACAAAGAATCCCCCTGGCAGGAGACAGCCAGGCTTTGAAGCTGCAAGGCTATTCAATGATAATCAAAGCCGTTGATTATGTTTTGGTTTTATCTTGATGTAATATACTGTTCATGCTTGGCCCCATGTAAGCCGCCCCGAATCCCCATCGGGGAGATGGTGGCGGGGTATAAATAATATTTATTATTATTGTTATTGTTATTGTTATTATTATCTGTCCGAACGGATTCTCCCCTATGATCCATGAAGGTTGTTAAGATCTTCTGGAGGGGCCCTGCTCTCGGTCCCACCACCCTTGCAATCGCGTCTGGTGGGGACGAGAGACAGGGCCTTCTCGGTGGTGGCCCCTCGGCTGTGGAACTCTCTCCCGATGGAGATTAGATCTGCCCCTTCCCTCCTGACTTTCAGAAAGCTAGTGAAATCCTGGCTCTGGGGCATAGCATTCTCAGAATGATTGGGGAGTTCAGCAATAACCTAATAACTACTGACCACACTGGCAGATTGTGATGAACGTGATTTTATCTTGACGATTTGGCTTTATGTTTGTATTTTAATGTATTTAATACAATAATGTATATATTGTATTCTGTTTGTATTTTAATGTTATTATGTTATTAGTTTATTTGTGTATGGATTTTCTGTTGTTAGCCGGCCTGAGTCCCTCTGCGGAGGTTGAGAAGTTTTAAATAATAATAATAATAATAATTATTATTATTATTATTGATTGCAACATTCACACTTGCCTTAAACAAGACAGGAGTTCAATGTATTGTCGAAGGCTTTCATGGCCAGAATCACTGGGTTGTAGGTTTTTTCGGGCTATATGGCCATGGTCTAGAGGCATTCTCTCCTGACGTTTTGCCTGCATCTATGGCAAACATCCTCAGAGGTAGTGAGGTCTGTTGGAACTAGGAAAAAGGGTTTATATATCTGTGGAATGACCAGGGTGAGACAAAAGACTCTTGTCTGCTGGAGTTAGGTGTGAATGTTTCAACTGATCACCTTGATTAGCATTTGATTGCCTGGCATTCCACAGATATATAAACCCTTTTTCTTAGTTCCAACAGACCTCACTATCTCTGAGGATGCTTGCCATAGATGCAGGCGAAATGTCAGGAGAGAATGCCTCTAGACCATGGCCATATAGCCCGAAAAAACCTACAACAACCCAGACAGGAGTTCTTTCTCCCATCCTGGACATCATTCCACAGATATATAAATCCCAGTTGCCTAGTTTCCAACAGACCTCACAACCTCTGAGGATGCCTGCCATAGATGTGGCCAAAACATCAGGAGTGAATGCTCCTGGAACATGGCCAAACAGCCCAGAAAACTCACAGCAGTGCAGTGATTCCGACCATGAAAGCCTTTGACAACACAATAAGAACTTACTGACACGTTGTAATCTGTAAGATTTAGGCTACTGCCCTAAATTTTCTCCTAACTCATTATATTTTGATCCTCTTCTTCCTTTCAGTCTGCACTGGAGTGGTGGCCCAAGATTGATGCCGTCTATTGTCATTCTGTGGAACTCCGCAGCATGTTCAGCGAAACCCTCCACAAAGCTCTTCAGGGTTCCGGTGTGCACACTCCAATTCGCATGACACCGGTGGGTCGCTGCTCCTTCTCTGTCATTTATTGCTGTTCTTTGGTGTCTTAATGAGGGCGGGGTGGACGGACTGTTATAATTCCAAGCGTGGTAATGTGGTATCATGGGAACGGGTATCAAAACAGAGCCAAAAGTCTAATTCTGGAGCAGACCATTGCGGAGGGGTCGGTGAAGTCATAATCATGTGCCTCCATTACATTGGTGGAACACGTAGCTTGTTTTCACCTGTTTGCTGAATGAAGTTTATGAAAAAACATTTCTTTTTTTCATTTCAAAGATTTTATTTATAAATTTGCCCAACAAAATGTATAAGTATACATTCTTCTCTGTTTTTACAGTATCTTAGACAAAAGAGTATGTCATATTATATACAATCTAACAGTAAATAAACATCAAAAACATCTTTCTTATCATTATTTTTAAATTTCCATTACAACTTGTGCTACATATAACTCTATCACACACCTCTTATCCACTTGTACATATTGTATTTCTTTATAATTATTATTATATATTTTTTCCCCTCTTCCCCTTCCCCTTAGTTTGTGCCCCCTTCACCAGGACCAACCAACTCATGTTGTTTTACTATTCCATAGTCATATTACAAGTAATGTAAATATATAATTATAATAAATTATTATTATTATCATATTGTAGTACATTATATTATAAATATTATATGTATATACAATATATTATATTATTTTATTTTAGTAGAATAGCACAGGAGATTAATATAGCAATTAATGATAAGCTAACTTGAAATATTAAAATTAAAAGGGGAATATGTAAACAAACAGACTTTTGGAAAATATGGGGAATATGGGTGCCTTTTACCTTCCTGCTGAGGCGATACCTTTTGATCAACTCACTTTACATGTTTTCGAACTGCTAGATTGGCAGAAGCCAAGGCTAACAGCAGGAGCTCACCCCAACCCGCAGCTTCAAACTGCCGACCTTCCAGTCACCAAATTTTTTCTGTAGCTAGCGGTTAAATAGCTACCGCGGATGCTTTTAAGAGAGTGTTGACAGTGATTTTTTTTCTCCTCTAGAGTCTTACATTTAAAGAGAAAATGTCAAGCCTTAAATTTAAAGAAAAGCCTACAGACGTGGAAACAAGGCATTATAAGGTCTTGTTGTTATCCATGGTCAAACTCATCCATGCGGACCCCAAGCTCTTGCTCTGCGTAAGTGAAAATCTATGTGCACTGTTGTTGTTCTTTTCACTGCACTATTGTTTATTTGCTTACTAGCTGGGAACCTGGCATTGCCTGGTTATTTGAAAAACTCAGTTTTTTAATTGTGCAAAATGCATTAGGTTGTGGTTGAACTACAACTCACACCATGCCAGGTTAACCCTGAGATAGTCCATCAGTACTTAAAGTTTGTTATGTTGGGCAAGTTTGCTGTAGATTCATCATTGGTGGGATTCAGTTTGCTCTATGGTTGTATGGTAAATTACAACTCCCACTATGATGAGTTGGTCCCCTCAAACCCCTCCAGTAGGTTGAGTTAGTCATGGGGGTTCTGTGTGCCAAGTTTGCTCCAGGGCCATCATTGATGGAAGTCTAGTTGTGGGTGAACTACAACTCCCAGAAAGGCAGCTAAGCTCTCCCCAAACCCCTCCAGTCATCACATTTCGGCATATCAGGCATGTGTTCCTAGTTTGGCCCAGATCCATAGCTGTTTGGGTTCACAGTGCAATTTTGCCAAGCACAGGTTGCCACCCTATACCTTGATCTGGTCTGCGATTGACCTGTCTTGTCAGGATTGATCCTCAACTTATTCGTCCTCATCCAGACCGTCACAGCGGCCAGGCACTTGTCCAGTAACCAAGGGCCTTCCTTGGAATTAGGTGGAAAAGAGTAGTAGAGTTGGGTGTCATCTGCATAAAGATGGCACCGAACTCCAAAACTCCAGACGACTTCACCCAGCAGTTTCATATAGATGTTAAAGAGCATGGGGGGCAAAATAGAGCCCTGCGGGACCCCACATAAGCTTACAAATCCATATCTTCATATGCAGAATCCAAAGAAACAGGGGCCTGAGACACAGGGCAGCACGGCTGAACTCATCACAGGCCTTGTCCAGTTGGTGCCCCAGTCTAGCATGCCGGAAATAGCACAAGAAGCCATGGAGGTAAGGAACCTGCGTGCTTTGTGTTTACATCCTGGCCCATTCCTTGGAATAAGCAAGAGAAGCCTCACACGGCCTCCCCTTTTTCAGAGTTCGAAATTCGACATCAAAGCCATGTGCTAAAGCTGATGCCAGCCAGTTTTAAGGCTGTGACCCATCACTCTACTTTTTAAGAGAAGGACTTTTGTGTGTCCAGAGCGACTTGAGAAATTGCAAGTCGCTTCTGGTGTGAGAAAATTGGCCGTCTGCAAGGATATTGTCCAGGGGGCACCTGGATGTTTTACCATCCTGTAGGAGGCTTTTCTCATATCCCCACAGGAGAAGCTGGAGCTGATAGACTGGAGCTCACCCCACTCCCCAGATTCGAACCGTTGACCTTTTGAACAGCATTCATGCTGATACAAGGGTTTAATCCCGTGATGGTGAACCTATGACATGCGTGTCAGCACTGACACGCATGGCTATTTTTGATGACACGCGGCCAATCTAATTCCATCCTTAAATTTGTAAAAGTCTGCACGTTTGAGCATTGTTCACTCCATAACTAAGCATGGAATATACATTTTTCTTATTTAAACTATAAATATTGCAAAATTATGGGGTGTTTTTTTCTCAAAGTTGACACCCCACCCAAGTTATGCTCAGGTTTTTGGCAAATTTTGACACACCAAGCTCAAAAGGTTGCCCATCACTGGATAATCCATTGTGCCACTGGGGCTGAATAAAATATGGTTTGCCGTGCTATCGTCATAATTTTGTCCCTTTGTCTGAGCTTCGGGATTTCATTATATGTGGTCGATTCAAAAGTATTATGGCTCCGAATGGGAAAATACGGCTCGAAGTGGCAAAAGTAGAACTGAGAACGTAGTAGAACCTAATTTGTGCCTCATTTTATTCTGAGTATTTCTTTGCTGGTCTTATATGTATTGAGAGGCTCCTTTGTGTTTATATGTTCAGGCCCTGCTTGTGCTTCATCAGTTAGACAGCATTGATTTATGGAATCCCGATGCGCCCATTGAAACCTTTTGGGAGATCAGGTAAACATATACTGTTTTATCTCGAATTTGTAAACTGGATGCTTTCTAGATCTGTATCATAGCTAGAAATGAGAAAAGCATGGATTTTTAATACAAAAAACATATTCCTTCTATGCCAGCATTTCTTAACCTGGGGGGGTTGGGACCCCTGGGGGAGTTGCGAGGGGGTGTTAGATGGTCACCAAAGACCATCAGAAAACACAGTATTTTCTGTTTGTCATGAGGGTTCTATGTGGGAAGTTTGGCACAATTCTATCATTGGTGGGATTCAGAATGCTCTTTGATTATAGGTGAACTTTAAATCCCAGCAACTACAACTCCCAAATGTCAAGGTCTATTCAGCATTTGGGCATATTGAGTATTTAGGCATATTGAGTATTCGTGCCAAATTTGGTTCAGATCCATCATTGCTGGAGCCTACAGTGCTCTCTGTATGTAGGTAAACTACAACTCCAAAACTCAAGATCAGTGCTCACCAAACCCTTCCAGTATTTCCTTGGTCATGAGAATTCTGTGTGCCAAGTTTAGTTCAATTCCATTGTTGGTGAAGTTCAGAATGCTCTTTGATTGTAGTTGAACTATAACTCCCAGCAACTACAACTCCCAAATGACAAAAATCAATCCCCCCTGTAAAGAAGTTGATTATAAATTGTATGACTTTAACTGTATTTGTGTTTAGATTGGCTGCACTAATGCTGCAGCGGCCTAGCTGAGAGGAGTGTGTTACCATGGAGACGATGCTGTAGAGAAGTGGGAGGAGCTTAGAGGGGAGAGTTTGAAAAACGACAGTTTAAGTTCAGTCAGAGTTAGAGTTTAGGTTCAGAGGAGTGAACAGTCAGAGTTAGGGTTTAGGGTTAGAGGAGTGAGCAGTCAGGAGTTAAGATTGGAGGGTGAGGAATTGGTAGAGGAAAGATTAGGAGGTTATAGCTGTAAAAGAGTGAATTGTGAAGCAAAGTTTCGAGGCTTTGGAAAGCCAGATTAAGCTACTGGAAGTTTCTTAGCCAGAGAGTCTGATAAGGGAAACATAACCAGTATTCCGTTAGTCTAAAGAAAGGCTAAAGAATAAGCTTATTAAGTATCTGATCAAGGGAGGATCAGATAAGGGAGACATCCCTGTATTGGAACTTTGTTCTGTAATAAGTGCTTCACCTCAGGAAGATACTGTATAACCTGAAAAAGTGTAACATTCAACTAACCAAGCATTATTCTGAGTTCTATAAGAAAAGTTACAACTTGCAACCACACGCTTTGTGCTCAATAAACTTGTTAACTTTTGTTTGAAGACTGCCTCACCTCCATCAATTCTGCGTCCAGTGTGCCATATCTCCCAATAATACCTCACATCACACATTGGTGGCACCATTAAGAGTAATAAATAATAAATCGTCCCTCCTCTCTCCTAAGACGTTACAAATTGGTGGCAGACGACGGGATCCGTTTAACAACTGATCAAGTGCCTTAAGACTACTTTGAGAATAAATTGTGAGGTAAAAGTCATTGAAATATGGCTACCAGACATACCATACAGATGTTTAATTGGAAATGATCTGGCTAAAAAGATTGAAAACTGGAGAATGACGTGTGAGGAGGAAGAATATAACAACAAAAGCCCTGATCAAAAAGCCATGTGTTTCACCATACAACAGGATGGGGATGAGAATCCAGAATCTAGCACTACGGTTGCTGAGCTTATTAAGAAGACAGGAGGAGTCAGAGAAATTCAACAGGAACAAAGAGCAGAAGAACAACCCTATAGATTTATTGCTGAAGATGGTGTTCCAAATATAAAGTCAGAAGTGTACAGCCAGAAGAGACCATGCAAACGAGGAACAAGCCCTGCAGCAGAGCCGATTCCAGTGGTTGATTATTTGAGAGCCAGTGAAGAGAGTATAGAAACAATAGGTCTGGAAAGACAAGTGATAAACTCTGAGGAGAAAGAGGAATCCTTGACCTTAAAAGATGTATTTCCTTCAGCTCCACATAAAGAAATTACCTCAGCTGAACTTTTTGACAAAGACAATAAAATAAAATCAAAAGAGAAAGCTGAAGAAAAACAGACTCTTGATTTGACAGTAGAAACTGATGAGAGTTCAAAATATCCAAGGACCTTATGTGAAACAAAGATCCAAACACCTGAAGGGCTAATTGAAGTTAAGATGACTTCAAGACATGATTCATCCACTATAAAAGTTCCAGATGATCATACAAAAGAAGTTCTAAAGAATGGAACTATAGCTGAAGATAAGAGTTTAAGTGAAACTTATCAAAGAGCTGGCATCAACAAAATGATAAATACAAGATTGTACCCTATGACAGATGATGGTGAAAAAGAGAGACATTTTGCTGAGAGTAAAACATTAGATCAACTCTTCCTTGCTAACTCTGAACATGTCGATGTGTCTACATCTGAAGAGAGGGTGAGCAGAAAAAGAAGATTTGGCCATGTGTCGGAAGAGAGATCTCCTTTATCCTTGAACGGAGAGGAAGGAGAGAGTGGAGGCCGGGCTGATGGACTGACAGGAGAGCTGATGTACGCAGACTGTATTGGTGGTGATAAAAAGAAAAAGCTGCAATTTCTAGCTTTAGAAGTTTGTCCAGATAGCAGTGATGAGCTTGCCATGAAGAAGGACAGTATTCGTGTTCGTTCTTCCAAGGACAGTGAATTCTCTTCAGTGCCAAGAGAAGATGTTCGAGGGATTCCAGATACTTCACTAAAATCTGATGCTACATTAAAGCAAGCTGTTGTTCAAGCCCTGAAACTCGATGGTAACAGAACTGTTCCTGATAATTGGAAGGTCAGATTAAAAGAAGAAACCCCAGCAGCAAAAAAGAGAGCAGAAAAGACTTGCAGACGTCGTGTGAGAAAGAAAACCGTATCTCCAGATCATCGAAAAGACATCCAAAGAAGACAAAAGAAGAAACCTAAAAAGAAGAAACGAAGAAGTGGAAGAAAGAAGCTAAAAGATCATCTTAAAGAGACATTGCTGTGGACAGTTGGTCCAATACAACTGCGGTTGTGTTTGAACCATGGGACATTGGACACTAAGACATCTATGTCAATGATCAAATGTGGGAGTTTAACTATTGTATCGGCTATTAACAAATTGGGACCATATATATGGAGAAAAGTTGTGGTATGGTATATAGATAAATGTCTTATAAATTGACCAAACTAGGTAGAAGGTCAATTATATATGTTAATGGGATAGAAACACATTTGGACAAGGATATTTGATGTTGATATGTAGAATTGAATAGATAGAAGATGATCACAGATAGATCTAAATTATATAAAGGTAATGTATGTATAATATAGTATAGTGTAATATTTAAAAAATGGGTATACTGTTTTATTGCAGACTTATAAAATATATGATGCCATTACAGTGGTGAACTGTATATATTTCATACCATAGGTATAAGATATAATCCCATTATATTAAAGTGTGGTAGGTATATACGTTTTGCAATAGGCAATAAATATTTACAAATATATATATAAATATAGAAATGTTTAGATAGATTGTTTATATGAAAAACGTTAAAAATGTGAGACTTTGATACCACATCCATAGATGATCTAGAATTTCGTAAGGTTAAAGGTTTGTATGTATAAATTATAATGTATTTAACCATAATATGTTTGCATTTCAGAAATATTGTGTATTTAGATATTGTTGGATAATTTGTGGAATTATTTTTGCCCATTCCGGGACTGAGAATGGCCCAAAAATAACTTTTTCTGGGGGGGGAAGGTGTAAAGAAGTTGATTATAAATTGTATGACTTTAACTGTATTTGTGTTTAGATTGGCTGCACTAATGCTGGAGCGGCCTAGCTGAGAGGAGTGTGTTACCATGGAGACGATGCTGTAGAGAAGTGGGAGGAGCTTAGAGGGGAGAGTTTGAAAAACGACAGTTTAAGTTCAGTCAGAGTTAGGGTTTAGGTTCAGAGGAGTGAACAGTCAGAGTTAGGGTTTAGGGTTAGAGGAGTGAGCAGTCAGGAGTTAAGATTGGAGGGTGAGGAATTGGTAGAGGAAAGATTAGGAGGTTATAGCTGTAAAAGAGTGAATTGTGAAGCAAAGTTTCGAGGCTTTGGAAAGCCAGATTAAGCTACTGGAAGTTTCTTAGCCAGAGAGTCTGATAAGGGAAACATAACCAGTATTCCGTTAGTCTAAAGAAAGGCTAAAGAATAAGCTTATTAAGTATCTGATCAAGGGAGGATCAGATAAGGGAGACATCCCTGTATTGGAACTTTGTTCTGTAATAAGTGCTTCACCTCAGGAAGATACTGTATAACCTGAAAAAGTGTAACATTCAACTAACCAAGCATTATTCTGCGTTCTATAAGAAAAGTTACAACTTGCAACCACACGCTTTGTGCTCAATAAACTTGTTAACTTTTGTTTGAAGACTGCCTCACCTCCATCAATTCTGCGTCCAGTGTGCCATATCTCCCAATAATACCTCACATCACACATTGGTGGCACCATTAAGAGTAATAAATAATAAATCGTCCCTCCTCTCTCCTAAGACGTTACACCCCCATCCTGCATATCAGACGGTACATATCTTTTTTGTAGATCAAAAAACACTTAAAACAATACAATAATTAAAATGGAGAACAATTTTAACAAATATAAACTTGTTAGTATTTCAATGGGAAGTATGGGCCTGCTTTTGGCTGATGAGATAGGGTTGTTTATTTATTTATTTATTTATTTCGGCACGTCTACCCCGCCCTTCTCAACCCCCTGGGGGGACTCAGGGCGGCTTACAACTGGCACAATTCGATGCCAACAATTCAACAGATAAAATACATAACAACAATAACCACAATAATTAAAAACATTCAATTAATACAATAACAACTAAAAAGCTAATCTAGTGGCCAACGTTCACCGAGTTCTAAAGTCCGTAAGTCCATTCAGCATTACCATAGTCCTTTCCAAATTCTGGTCGTCATTACCTTGTCAGTCTGCCAGATTACCCAAAGGCCTGGTCCCATATCCATGTTTTCAGCTTCCTTCTGAAGGAGAGGAGGGATGTTGATGACCTAATTTCCCCGGGGAGTGAGTTCCACAGGCGAGGGGCCACCACTGAGAAGGCCCTGTCCCTCGTCCCCACCAGCCTCACTTGTGATAGAGGCGGGGCTGAGAGCAGGGCCTCCCCAGAAGATCTTAAACTCCGAGGTGGGACATAGAAGGAGATACGTTCGGACAGGTACGCTGGGCCGGAGCCGTATAGGGCTTTATAGGTCAAAACCAGCACTTTGAATTGTGCTCGGAACTGGATCGGCAGCAATTGGAACTGACACAACAGAGGGGTGGTATGTTCCCTGTATGACGCTCCGGTGATTAATCTAGCTGTCGCCCGTTGGACTAACTGAAGTTTCCGAACAGTTTTCAAAGGCAACCCCACGTAGAGTGCATTGCAGTAATTTATTCGGGATGTAACAAGAGCGTGGACCACTGTGGCCACTTGGAGAGAGAGGGCAGAATAATAATAATAATAATAATAATCAGGCTTCCCAAGATGTTGTTGTTGTATGCTTTCAAGTCATTTCAGACTTAGGTTAACCCTGAGTGAGGGCCAGGTAAATGACCTTGGAGGCCCTCAGAAATTAGTTTGAGAACCCCTGAACTAGATGGAAAAAACATTTTTTAAATACAGTGAGAGAAAGAGATCCCAAGGTGCTGCTTTGCGGCAAAAAAGGAACTGAGGCCCCAATCCCAGGCCATCACGTACATAAGGTGTGAATTTCACAGATGACCACTTGAAGAAACATGGTTACAGGTAAGCACCCTATCCTTCAGTGGGGTCCTATGAAGAGATGAAATACTTCTGCATCTTTTGTCATAATTATTGTAATGCTTACTTTAAATATTGCTAAAGATATGGAAAAGGTTGATAAGGGCTAACGAGAATATTTTTTCCTAATTTCATGTTCCTGCAGTTCTCAAATGTTGTTCTGTATATGCAAGAGACTCACAAGTAATCAGATTCTGAGCAGCACAGAGATCCTCAAGTGGCTGCGAGAGATTCTGATCTGCAGGAACAAATTTCTCTTGAAAAACAAAGTAAGTGCATGCTTCCATTGCCCAGGAAATCATAGAATCATAGAGTTGGAAAAATGACCCTTTCAAACATTTGCTTGCATTAGATGTAGAGATTAACTGATTGCTTTATGTTTCTATTTATGTATTGGATCTGGGATTGAATGTTTGCCATCTTTTGTTGTAATCCTCCCTGAGTCCACTTGGAGAGAGAGGGCAGAATATAAATAAAATAGTAATAATAATAATAATAATAATAATTGCAAAGGCTCTGGCATAAACCAGTACAGGTGGTCCCAGTAGTCCTCAGCCGGCATTTGGAAACAATAAACATTGACAAAATCACGATCTGTCAACTGCAAAAGGCCACCTGACTTGGATCTGCGTGCATCATTCGAAAATACATCACACAGTCCTAGACACTTGGGAAGTGTTCGACTTGTGATTTTGTGATACGAAATCCAGCAGAGAGATCTCATTTGCTGTGACGTACTGTGTTTTTGTGTCAGTAAAATAGTAATAATAATAATAATAATAATAATAATTAGATACACAACAAGATTAGTACACAGCAAACAAGATCACTATGCTGGCAGTTGTATTGGATCATACGTTAGACACTTTCCGAGTATCTAGGACAGGGGTCCTCAAACTTTTTAAACAGAGGGCCAGGTCACAGTCCCTCAAACTGTTGGAGGGCCAGATTATAATTTGAAAAAACCATGAATGAATTCCTAAGCACACTGCACATATCTTATTTGTAGTGCAAAAACACTTAAAATTTTGGGGTTGTTGTAGGTTTTTTTGGGCTATATGGCCATATTCTAGAGGCATTCTCTCCTGATGTTTCACCTGCATCTATGGCAAGCATCCTCAGAGGTTGTGAGGTCCAGCCATGAAAGCCTTCGACAATACTTAAAATTGTTCTTTATTTTAATTATTGTATTGTTTTTAACAAATATAAATGTATTAGTATTTCAGTGGGGTAGTGTGGACCTGATTTTGGCGATATGATAGGATTGTTGTTGTTGTGTGCTTTCAAGTCATTTCAGTCTTAGGTTGACCCTGAGTGAGGGCCGGGGAAATGACCTTGGAGGGCCGTATCCGGCCCCCGGGCCTTAGTTTGAGGACCCCTGGTCTAGGACTATGTGATGTATTGGCGAATAATGCATGCAGATCCCAGTAGGCCTTTTCCAGCTGACAGATGGTAATTTTCTTAGCACCAATTGTGTTTAAGTGCAGACCAAGGTCTTTAGGCACTGCACCCAGTGTGCCGATCACCACTGAGACCATATTTACTGGCTTGTACCAGAGTCTTTGTAGTTCTATCTTTAAATCCTTGTATTATTATTATTATTATTATTATTATTATTATTATTAAGTTTTCTCACATTACAAACTGAATTCCGTCACCATCCAGGAAGGCACGGGTAATAGCTAATAGGTCTTATTTCTTCCTTTCCTCGCTGTATTGCTTCCAGACTACTATCTCACCTACTGCCGCAATATGATGAGTTGGTTCAGAAGCATGAGCGAACTCTTTGAGCCAATTTATTCCAAAATGTCCTCAGAATTGGGTAGTACATTCCTCTCCTCAGCTGTTCTGTCTCAAATGTATACATTGTTTTTAGTCCTGCCTAAAGTATTTTTATGTCCTTCTTTCAGAAATGCGCCATTTTTCTTTCAGCCCTTTTTAAAAATTAGAACAGTTGGGTGACACTTAAATTATTATTTTTTCTCGCTTCTCTGTAGCAATCAGATAGGAGCTCCTGCCCCTTTCTCTTCCTTTATGGGGTTGGATGCGATGTCTCTGGAGGAGGAGCTGGTCAGATTTCTCTTGACCACGAAGAGATGATGCGTTGTATCCAAGGAACCGCACTCAGGAAAGGCAAAGGCAGCTTCTGCATGGTGAGTAACACCATAGTGAACGATGCCATCTGGGGCATTGCTTAGACTTAAGTCTTGGAAAGCGCAAATCAAACTGGGCTCTCAGCTTGGCATTGGGCCTTCTCATTTCAGATCGTTAGATCAATCAAAGCAAGCAGTGTTGTCATTGAGATGTTCAGGACTTAATGTGACTGAATTAAAAAACACAGCCATTTTTGTCTGGAATATCCGTATGCAAAGGGCTTTTGTAACATCCTTGAGACCAAATAAGATAAAGAAGTGTTATCACAAACTCCTAACTCTAGCCTATGAACTATAATGGTCTATGTGTTGTTGAAGGCTTTCATGACTGGAATCACTGGGTTGCTGTGAATTTTCCAGGCTGTCTGATCATCTTCCAGAAGCATTATCTCCTGACGTTTTGCCCACATCTACGAGAGATATCCACAGAGGTTGTGAGGGCTATTGGAAATTAAGCAAGTGAGATTTATCTATCTGTAGAATGGGAGAAAGAACTCTCTACCTCTGAGAATGCTTGCCATAGATGCAGGAGAAACATCAGGAGAGAATGCCACTAGAACATGGCCATATAGCCCGAAAAAACATACAACAACCCAGTGATTCCGGCCATGAAAGCCTTCGACTACACAGAAAGAACTCTTGTTTGCTTGAAGCAAATGTGAATTTTGCAGTTGGCCACCTTGATTAGCATTGAATAGCCTTGCAGCTTCAAAGTCTGACTGCTTCCTGCCTGGGGGAATCTTTTGTTGGGAAGTGTTAGCTGGCCATGATTGTTTCCAATCTGGAATTCCCTGTTTTTTTAGTGTTGTTTTTTATTTACTGTCTACCCCATTGTGGAGTATGGAGGAAATCCAGTAAATTACTATGTGAATAGATTAACCATTTTCCCCAGCTGTGGGGTAGTTTGGAATGTTATAGTAACTAGAACAAAGTTAAAATAATAATGGGGTACAGTATAAATCAACCAGTTTGCTACATAAAAGATCAGGTATTACGCCTGGTGGTCCCCCCCCCCCCCCCCCCCCCGTTTCTGCAAACTTTGGAGAGTGGCCATATATTCAATTCCTGTTGTTTCACCCATAGTGTTTTCCTCATATTGCACTTCCCCTCCACCTCATTGAAAGTCTAATTTATTTATTTATTTATTATTCGAACTTATATGCCGCCACTCCCCTGGGGCTCGGAGCGGCTTACAAGAATGGCTAAAATCTAACACAATTTAAAAACAATTTAAAACAATTTAAAAACAGCAATATCAAAAATCGAAGTCCTGTCGAAACAGGTATGTCTTACATGCCCTGCGGAAAGCTGATAAGTCCTGCAAGGCACGGACTTCGGGTGGCAGTGTATTCCAGAGTGATGGTGCCACTGCTGTAAAGGCTCTGCGTCTGGTTCCACTGCTCCATCCCCTGTGAGCTCCTCCCCCACAAATATACCTTTTTCATTGCTATCTCATCCAGAGTTTTATCATTTTATGTTGTGCATTTGGCCCACCCGCTGTCTTTGATTTTCCATTATGTTATTTTGCACTGTTTATTTTACTTGAATGGCTTATTTATTGTGATGTTATTTTTGTTGTTTACAATTTATTTTGTTGTAATGTATCCGTCCTGGGCCCGGTCCTGTTCAACATCTTTATTAATGACTTAGATGAAGGGTTAGAAGGCAGGATCATCAAGTTTGCAGACGACACCAAATTGGGAGGGATAGCCAATACTCCAGAGGACAGGAGCAGGATTCAAAACGATCTTGACAGATTAGAGAGATGGGCCAAAACTAACAAAATGAGGTTCAACAGTGACAAATGCAAGATACTCCACTTAGGCAGAAAAAACGAAATGCAAAGATACAGAATGGGGGACAATGCCTGGCTCGAGAGCAGTACATGCGAAAAAGATCTTGGAGTCCTCGTGGACAACAAGTTAAACATGAGCCAACAATGTGATGTGGTGGCAAAAAAAGCCAATGGGATTTTGGCCTGCATCAATAGGAGTCTAGTGTCTTGATTCAGGGAAGTCATGCTCCCCATGCTCTATTCTGCCTTGGTTAGACCTCACCTGGAATACTGTGTCCAATTCTGGGTACCACAATTAAAGAGAGATATTGACAAGCTGGAATGTGTCCAGCGGAGGGTGACTCAAATGATCACGGGTCTGGGGAACAAGCCCTATGAGGAGCGGCTTAAAGAGCTGGGCATGTTTAGCCTGGAGAAGAGAAGGCTGAGAGGAGATATGATAGCCATGTGTAATTATGTGAGAGGAAGTCACAGGGAGGAGGGAGCAAGCTTGTTTTCTGCTGCCCTGGAGACTAGGGCACAATGGAGCAGTGGCTTCAAACTGTAAGAAAGGAGATTCCACCTGAACATTAGGAAGAATATAAAGCCCTAAACGGATCTGGCCCAAATTACCTTTCCAAACACATCTCCCTCTATGTACCATCGCGGAGATTAAGATCCTCCGGGGAGGCCCTGCTTTCCGTCCCGCCATTGTCACAGGCGCGATTGGTGGGGACGAGGGACAGGGCCTTCTCGGTGATTGCTCCCCGGCTATGGAACTCCTTCCTTCCTGTCCTTTAGAAGGATGGTAAAAACTTGGCTGTGGGACCAAGCTTTCGGGACAGGGCAATGAAGCGACAGTGGGAAAGATGACATGGCCAATTGGATTTGATGCGGATGGCTAGGACGGTTTTAAATTTTAAATTTTAAATTGTGTTATTTTAAATGGTGTATTTTAATATTTAGATAAATGTTTTTTAATGTTTATGTATTGTACCCAGGCATTGAATGTTTGCCATGTATATGTTGTGTTTCACTCTGAGTCCCCTTCGGGGTGAGAAGGACGGATTATAAGTGTTTTAAATAAATAAATAAATAATAAATAAAGAACTTCCTGACTGTGAGAGCCGTTCAGCAGTGTAACTCTCTGCCCTGGAGTGTGGTGGAGGCTCCTTCTTTGGAAGCTTTTAAACAGAAGCTGGATGGCCATCTGTCAGGGGTGATTTGAATGCAATATTCCTGCTTCTCGGCAGAATGGGGTTGGACTGGATGGCCCATGATTCAATCTATGATTCAATCATTGGGCTTGGCCTCATGTAAGCCGCTCCGAGTCCCCTTTGTGGGGAGATGGTGGTGGGGTATAAATAAAGATTATTATTATTATTATTATTATTATTATTACTACTACTACTACTACTATTACTAGCCACCCCCTGCCACACGTTGCTGTGGCCCAGTATGTGTATATGTGTTATGTGTGTGTATATATTTGTATATATGTGTATGTATGTGGTTTTGCGCATGCATTGTAATGTATTTTTAATTTTTTTGGCTTTTAAAGGATCTTCTGCTGTGTTTTCTAGTGATTTTATGAGTGATGGTCACTTGTTGGCCTGATAGGTGCATTGTGTCCAAATTCGCTGTCAATTTGTCCAGTGGTTTTTGAGTTATGTTAATCCCACAAATGAACATTACATT
Source organism: Anolis sagrei (assembly GCF_037176765.1). Taxonomy (NCBI): domain Eukaryota; kingdom Metazoa; phylum Chordata; class Lepidosauria; order Squamata; family Anolidae; genus Anolis; species Anolis sagrei. The sequence continues at coordinate 21,192,633 of NC_090031.1, read as the reverse complement.
TTTATTTATATAGATTATTATTATTATTTCTGTGAAGGAGAGGGGTACATGACACAACTGTGCAATAAGTAACGTAATTGTAGTTTGCATGGATTTTTACTCTGTAAGTGAATGTGACTCTGGTTATCGAATTTCCCCCTTTAAAAAGCGGATGCTGATGTGGATAATTATTATTTATTATTATTATTTATTATTTACCTTACTTATGTAGCGCTGTTCTCAGCCCGAAGGCGACTCACAGCGGTTCACAACAAATACGAACAGCAAAAATTCAGTGCTACAGTATAGTAACAGTTAACAACCTAACACATTACACAATTGATAAACAGTTACTACAATACCCATTCACTGTCGTCTCGTCATCAAAAACATGTTCCAGATTCGTCATCCATTGTTCCATTCCAGTGTTCATTAACCAATCATTGCACTAATTATTCGAACGCCTGCTCAAACAGCCAGGTCTTCACTTTTTTGCGGAATACCATTAGAGATGGTGCTAGTCTAATGTCCGTAGGAAGGGCGTTCCACAGCCGAGGAGCCACCACCGAGAAGGCCCTATCTCTCGTCCCCGCCAGCCGAGCTTGAGAAGCAGGCGGAATCGAGAGCAGGGTCTCCCCGGAAGATCTCAAAGTCCTGGTGGGTTCATAGGCAGAGATGCGGTCGGATAGGTAGCTTGGGCCAGAACCGTTTAGGGCTTTAAAGGCCAACGCCAGCACTTTGAATTCAGCCCGGTAGCAGATCGGTAGCCAGTGGAGTTAATAATAACATTTAGTCTGCCTATGTTCTGTCTCCTAAGGAGAGCACTGTAGGTTGCAGTGGGACACAGATTTGTCGCCAGGCCCAGACCAAGCTGGAGGTGGCCCTTTACATGTCTCTCTGGAGCCCCGATGCAGAGGCCGTTCTGGTGGCCATGTCCTGCTTCCGACACCTTTGTGAGGAAGCGGACATCCGGTGTGGAGTCGACGAGGTATCAGTCCACAACTTCCTGCCTAACTATAACACCTTTATGGAGTTTGCGTCTGTGAGCAATGTGATGTCAACAGGTAAGACTCACTCAGTTGTTTAATAGTGCTCTTGAAAGTTTATGTATTGGGATTTGTAGCTCACTGTAACCCCTTAAATTGAAAAATCTTGTTTTGGACTGCCCTTCTTTAGGAAGAGCTGCGCTCCAGAAAAGAGTGATGGCACTGCTGAGGCGAATTGAGCACCCAACATCAGGTAACACTGAGGTATGTTCTTCCCTTGCTCCCCTTACACAACTATTCACTTTTAGTAGTTGGCAGTAATATTTCCATCACCATACCAAAAAAGAGAAATGCTAAAGAACGCTCAAACCTTCGTACAGTGACACTTATTTCACACTTATTTCATCTTTCAAGAGAGGAGATTCCATCTGAACATTAGGAAGAACTTCCTGACTGTGAGAGCCGTTCAGCAGTGGAACTCTCTGCCCCGGAGTGTGGTGGAGGCTCCTTCTTTGGAAGCTTTTAAGCAGAGGCTGGATGGCCATTTGTCAGGGGTGATTTGAATGCAATATTCCTGCTTCTTGGCAGGGGGTTGGACTGGATGGCCCATGAGGTCTCTTCCAACTCTTTGATTCTATGATTCTATGATTCTACATGCCAGTTAGGTAATGCTCAAGATCCTGTAAGGAAAACTCCAGCAATACATGGAGAGAGAGTTCCCAGATGTACAAGCTGGGTTTAGAAAATGCAGAGAAACGAGAGACCCAATTGCCAATATCCTCTGGATAATGGAGAAAGGCAGGAAGTTTTAGAAAAACAGTTCTAGATGCTTGAGAAGGGTTCAACTTGTGATTTTTTTGATACGAAATCCAACATATAGATCTTGTTTGCTGTGACATACTGTGCTTTTGTGTCAATAATAATAATAATAACAGCAATACCTTTTTTACCCACCTCTCTTCGTGGGTCAAGGCAGGGCACAACAGTTACTTACCTACTTTACTTACTTAGGCGATCCCTCGTTGTCCGAGTAGGATAATCTTCCAGGGTGGGTCTGTAGGTGACTGTGGAGCCCTATTCTTGATCTGCACAGTGAGGGCATTGGTTTCCAGGTGGAAGGCGGTCCTGGTCAGGGTTGGCTTGACAAGCCTTCCTCTTGGCACATTTCTCTCTTTCGCCCTCCTTTCGTGCAGCTTCAAATTCTGCAGCACTGCTGGTCACAGCTGACCTCCAACTGGAGCACTCACAGGCCAGGGCTTCCCAATTCTTGGTGTCTATGCCAGAGTTTTTAAGGTTGGTTTGAGCCCATCTTGAAATCTCTTTTCCTGCCCACCAACATTCCGTTTTCCGTTCTTGAGTTCGGAGTAGAGCAACTGATTTGGGAGACGGTGGTCAAGCATCCAGACAATGTGGCCAGTCCAGCAGAGTTGATGGCGGAGAACCATCGCTTCAGTGCTGGTGGTCTTTGCTTCTTCTAGCACGCTGACATTTGTCCGCTTGTCTTCCCAAGAGATTAGCAGGATTTCCTGGAGGCAGTGTTGATGGAATCGTTCCAGACGTTGTATGTGACGTCTATAGACAGTGCACGTTTCACAGGCATAGAGCAAAGTTGGGTTAACAACAGTTATAAACACATCATTATGAAACATATTAAAATTCATACATTAAAATACACAGAAGAAAGATTAAAATACAGTCAACAGAAGACAATATTAAATCTATAGTTAGAAATAACTGGGTTGGCCTGCCAGAAAAGATAGGTCTTTAATGGTCTCTTTATGTTTTGAATAATGGTTTTTTGTTTGTTTGTTGCATTTCAGGCTTGGGAAGATACACATTTAAAATGGGAAGCAGCGACGAAACTCATCCTCAACTATCCAAAGACTAAAATGGAAGATGGCCAGGTAAAGTGGAGACTGTTACACGGTATCAGGGCATCTTTCTTTGCTTCTTTTTTAGGTCTAAAATTGATTTGGATACCCTCCATCCAGGATAGCCTGCTGCCATGCTACTTGAAGGATTCCGATGGTTCAGAATAGAAACTTTTTAAAGCTCTCTGATGCTTGCAAGGGTTCTGAATTCAGCATAATTGCAGCTCCCTCTTTCTTCCTTCAAGGTTGCTGAAAGCCTTCACAAGACCATTGTGAAGAGGCGGATGTCCCACGTCAGTGGGGGAGGCTCCATAGATCTCTCCGACACGGATTCCCTGCAAGAGTGGATCAACATGACAGGCTTCCTCTGCGCCCTTGGAGGGGTGTGTCTTCAGTACCGGGGCAGCGTGCCGTTCCCGTCCTACAGCCCACCCATGGGCCCTGTGAGCGAGCGCAAAGGCTCCATGATATCCATGGTGTCAACCGACGGCAACGTGGAGACCCCCGTCAGCAAGTTCATTGACCGCTTGCTGTCCTTAATGGTCTGTACCCATGAGAAAGTGGGCCTGCAGATACGGACCAACATCAAAGACCTCATGGGACTTGAGCTGAGCCCGGCCCTCTATCCTACACTCTTCAACAAGTTGAAGAACACCATCAGCAAGTTCTTTGACTCTCAAGGGCAGGTAAAACAGTTTTTGTTGGATTCTGTTTTAAGAGTAGTATTGTGGGATGAGCTTAGAAGGCTTCGTTGTCATGTAAGAGAAGGTGATACATGGAAGGAAAGTGTTGTACCCCTTAGTTGGCTCAGTCTTTGGATAAACCGGGCATGGGTGAACTTCAGCTCTCCAGGTGTCTTGGACTTAACTCCCACAATTCCTGACAGCTGGTAGGCTGTTAGGAATTATGGGCGTTGAAGTCCAAAACACCTGGAGACCAAAGTTGACTCATGACTGAGATATGTCAAAAATATTAAAAATTAATTGGGTATTTTTGATTACAAAAGTGTGAGTACTAAAAGAGTGAGTAGGCCGAAGCCTGTTAGAGTCAGTGGGCCAAAGCTAGTGTCTTCCTAAGGAGAGTGAGTAGGCCGAAGCCTGTTAGTGGGTCAAAGCTAGTGTCTTCCTGAGGAGAGTGGGTAGGCCGAAGGCTATTAGTTAGTGAGCCAAAGCTAATGTCTTCCTGAGGAGAGTGAGTAGGCCGAAGCCTGTTAGAGCCAGTGGGTCAAAGCTAGTGTCTTCCTGAGGAGAGTGGGTAGGCCGAAGGCTATTAGTTAGTGAGCCAAAGCTAATGTCTTCCTGAGGAGAGTGAGTAGGCCGAAGCCTGTTAGAGCCAGTGGGTCAAAGCTAGTGTCTTCCTGAGGAGAGTGGGTAGGCCGAAGGCTATTAGTTAGTGAGCCAAAGCTAATGTCTTCCTGAGGAGAGTGAGTAGGCCGAAGCCTGTTAGAGCCAGTGGGTCAAAGCTAGTGTCTTCCTGAGGAGAGTGGGTAGGCCGAAGGCTATTAGTTAGTGAGCCAAAGCTAATGTCTTCCTGAGGAGAGTGAGTAGGCCGAAGCCTGTTAGAGCCAGTGGGTCAAAGCTAGTGTCTTCCTGAGGAGAGTGGGTAGGCCGAAGGCTATTAGTTAGTGAGCCAAAGCTAATGTCTTCCTGAGGAGAGTGAGTAGGTCGAAGCCTGTTAGAGCTGGTGGGCCAAAGCTAGTGTCTTCCTGAGGAGAGTGAGTAGGCCAAAGCCTGTTAGAGCTGGTGGGCCAAAGCTAGTGTCTTCCTGAGGAGAGTGAGTAGGCCAAAGCCTGTTAGAGCTGGTGGGCCAAAGCTAGTGTCTTCCTGAGGAGAGTGAGTAGGCCAAAGCCTGTTAGAGCTGGTGGGCCAAAGCTAGTGTCTTCCTGAGGAGAGTGAGTAGGCCAAAGCCTGTTAGAGCTGGTGGGCCAAAGCTAGTGTTTTCCTGAGGAGAGTGAGTAGGTCGAAGCCTGTTAGAGCCAGTGGGCCAAAGATCGTACCATACTGAGGAGAGTAGGCCAAAGCCTGTTAGAGTTAGTGGGCCAAAGCTATTGTCACCCTGAGGAGTGTGAGGTAAACCTCTGTGTGATTTCTTTTCCTTATCTGTGAGCAAGATGCTCCTGCCATACAATGATAACCACACCAGGGTGGGAAAACTTTAGGATTGTGGAAAGAAGGACGAAACCACTTCTTTCCAGTGTGAGCTTGAGTTTAACTCTTCCAGAGTATGAATTTCCTCACTTTGTTTAATGGCTCTAATTTGAGGAATGTTGACCCAATTTAGCTGGAAGCAGCTAATTTGAGAAATATTGCAATAGGCCACAAACAGGTACTTAAATCTTGTTGCTTGCAGAAAACTCATTGTAACACTGCTGGGTATTTTAATGTAAAAAGGTCTTCTTCCTGTCATTTGTGAAAACCAGATCAAGCACTCTTTGCCTTTGTGCAGGTCCTATTAAATGACACTAACACGCAGTTTGTGGAGCAAACCATTGCGATCATGAAGAACCTACTGGATAACCATACAGAAGGGAGCTCTGAACACCTTGGACAAGCCAGCATTGAGACCATGATGCTGAATCTGGTCAGGCAAGTTGATCCCTTCTTCCTCGTGGTTGTGTCCTTGTGATCCAGGACTTTTGTGTATCTATTGGGATGCTGGAATATTGAGAAGAGATTTAGGCAGGATTTAGCTGTTCTGTATCAATCTCAGACCGAATTACCCCATTTGACACTTCAACTAGAAAGTGCAAGATGCAGGATGTGATAAGATAGGATGTGTATGACCTAGTATGTTTCGGCGTACACAACATGCCGTTGAATGTTGTGCTCTGCCCTGAGTCCCCTTTGGGGTGAGAAGGGCAGAATATAAATGCTTTAAATAAACAAATAAATCTATATAAATAAAAATGTAATGTTCGTTTGTGGGAGTAACAAAACTCAAAAACCACCAGACGAATTGACACCCAATTTGGACACTACAACCTTAACAGACCAACGAGTGACCATCACCCATAAACACCTCCCCCGCTCAAAAGCAGTAGAAAGGACTTCAAAACCCCAAAAAACTAAATGACAATACAGATGCAGATGCCCAGCTTACTAACAGTTGAGCTCCTCAACTCTTTTCCAGACTATGTCTTGAGGGAAGGAATGAAGGAAGGAAAGGGGGGAAAGAAGGAGGGAGGGAGGGAGGGAAAGAAGGAAAGAAGGAAGGACAAGGAAAGAGGGAATGAATCAAAAAAGCAGAGAAGGAAGGAAAGAAAGAGGTAGAAAAAGGAAGAAAGGAAGGAGAGAATGTGGGAGGGAAAGAAAAGGGGGGTACAGAGGAAAGAGCTAGACAAGGAAGGAATTAGAGAAGGAAAGAAAAAAAGAGAAGGAAGGAAGGAAAGAAAGAGGGAAGGAAGGAGAGAAGGAAAGAGGGAGGGAGGGAGGGAGGGAGGGAAGGAAGGAAGGAAGGAAGGAAGGAAGGAAGGAAGGAAGGAAAGAGAGAATGAAGGATGGAACCTAAGAGTAAAAGAAGGAAGGTAGGAAAGAGGTAGAGAAGAAAGAAATGAGAGAAAGAAGAAAGGAAAGGAAGGGGGGAAAGGAAGGAGAGAAAGAAAGAAGGAGAGAAAGAGGGAGGGAAGGAAGGAAAGAGAGAAGGAAGGATGGAACCTAAGAGTAAAAGAAAGAAGGTAGGAAAGAGGTAGAGAAGAAAGAAATGAAAGAAGAAAGGAAAGAAAAGCGGGGAAGGTAGGAGAGAAAGAAAGAAGGTTGGCCACAGCAAGGTATGGCAGGTACAGCTAGTAAATAATTAGAGAGGAATGCTTCATATTTTGGAAGTGAGTTTAATCTAGTGGCTCATGCTCTTTCCTCACAGATATGTTCGCGTCCTTGGAAATGTGGTTCATGCGATTCAGATCAAAACCAAGCTCTGTCAACTTGTGAAGGTGATGATGGAGAGGCGGGATGATCTGTCCTTCTGCCAAGAGATGAAGTTCAGGTAGAGAATTAAAAACGGGTTTATGGGATTCCAAAGTGTTCCGTATTCTTTGTAGCAAACATGGAAGTCAAAAGTGGCTCTGTAGTCAAAAACATACAAGAACCTGTGCTGACTTGCACATTTCTCTCCCTGGCGATATATTGATGATTTATTTATTTATCATGTCAGAAGCAAATTGAGAAAACCATTATAATGTATAGAAAAACCACAAACAAAACTGAAAACTTGGCATTATACTCAATGTCCTTTGACCGGCATCTGGCCACTTTGAGTGCCTGTGGTGTCGCTGTGAGAAGGTCTTCCATTGCGCATATGCTTCTGAGGACAATTGCAGAGAATTAATCAGAACAGGGCATTGTTTCCTTATTCAGGGAAGGCACACTGGAACAGTAGATGGTCTGTGGTTTGCTCTTCTTCACACTTGCATGTCGTGGGCTCCTCTTTGTAGCCCCTCTTAAGATTGCATCTCGTGGTGCCAGAGCGCAGCCTGTTCAGTGCCTTCCAAGTTGTCCAGCCTTCTGTGTGCCCAGGAGGGAGTCTCTCATTCGGCATCAGCCACTGATTGAAGTTCCGAGTTTTATCCTGCCACTTTTGGACTCCCACTTGCTGAGGTGTTTCTGCGAGTATCTCTGTAGATCTTAGGAAGCCATTTCTTGATTTAAAGCATAAGCTTGCTGGCTGATAGTTGAACAGAGGATGGGCTAGAGATGTCAGTGCTTTTGTCCTTTCATTATTGGCTGCTACTTCCCGACGGATGTGAGGTGGTGCAATACCGGCTAAATAGTATAATTTATTCAGTAGTGTGGGGTGTAGACATCCTGTGATAATGCAGCATGTCTCATTAAGAGCCACATCTACTGTTTTAACGTGGTGAGATGTATACCACATTTAGCATCCGTATTCAGCAGCAGAGTATCAAAGTGCAAGGGCAGATGTCTTCACTGTCTCTGGTTGTGATCCTCAGGGTTGTGCCAGTCAGCTCTTGTATATTATTTCTAGCTCCCACTTTTTGCTTGATATTCAAGCAGTGCTTCTTATAAGTCAGAGCATGGTCCAGAGTGACTCGCAGGTATTTGGGTGTGCCGCAATGCTCCAGTGGGATTCCTTCCCAGGTAATCCTCAGAGGTCAAGATGCTTGCCTGTTAAGATGAAAAGCACATGTCTGTGTTTTAGATGGATTAGGAACCAGCAGGTTTTCCCTGTAATAGGCAGTAAGAGTACCTAAAGCTTCGTAGAGCTTCTGTTCAACCATTTCAAAGCTCCCTGCTTGAGCGGTGATGGCATGATTGTCAGCATAGATGAAACTCTGTGATGATGTCATCGATAATATAGAAAAATGCATTTTAGAAGTATTGAGAAAGAGTAAGTCAGTGGAAATCAGGATGATAGTAGTTGGAAGGAGTGAGAAAGAGAGAGGAAGCGACGAGTCTGAAAAGATGCCTGGAGAAAGAAGAGGAAGAGGAGGAAAGAAAGCAAAACAGAGGTGATATCTGAAAACAGAAGCAAAAAGCGCCCAGAAAACTAATTGGCTAAAAGGAACATTTACAAATGGGAGTGAGAACTGTTCCACTGCAGCCAGACATTGCAGCCACAAAACCAGGTTTTGTGGTTCAGAAAAGATCCAGGTCAAGGTGTCAGAGTGATTTTATGTTTCTTATATTTTAATATCTAACATTTCACAATCTTAGCACACTGTTGCATCTTTTAAATTGGATTTATTGCACTGTGGTGTCTTTTAGTTTCCAACTGTTTGTAATGTTGTCTGTTTAGGAACAAAATGGTAGAATATCTGACAGATTGGGTTATGGGAACATCCAACCAGGCAACAGACGAGGATGTGAAATGCTTGACAAGGTAAGACAGATTCTAATGCCCACTTTTTACAGTTTTGGGTAAAATTACAGCATGGCCAGATAAGTTGTTGAAGGCTTTCATGGCTGTAATCTCTGGGTTGCTGTGAGTTTTCTGGGCTGTATGACCATGTTCCAGAAGCATTTTCTCCTGATGTTTTGCCCACATCTATGGAAGGCATCCTCAATGGCTGTGAGGTCAGTTGGCGTAAATACGGTGAGCCTGTAGTGTTTTGAGCATCTCTGTGGGGAGAAACTGTTCCAAGACACACGAAGATTAGAAAAACTGAGGACCAGGAAAGCACATCTACTGTGCTCCCTAACTTTCCTTCTATGCTGCAGAGACACAGATACCATCCCACAATTTCTCGCAGCCAAAAGGACTTTCAAAACATCACAGGCTCACTGTATTTAGCCAGCTGACCTCACAACCTCTGAGGGTGCCTGCCATAGATGTGGCAGGCACCCTCATAGGTTTTTAATGCATCGTGGTGTTAATGTTACTGTTTATTGCTTTGTTTATGAGTTTATTTATTGTCTGTATTGTTGTTGTTGTTGCTTTTTACTGATGTATTTGGGCTCGGCCTCTTGTAAGCCGCACCGAGTCCTTCAGGAGATGGTAGAGGGGTATAAACAAAGGTTTATTGTTGTTGTTGTTGTTGTTGTTGTTGTTGTTATTATTATTATGTGGACAAAATGTCAGGAGAAATTGCTTCTGGAACATGGCCATACATCCTGGAAAACTCACAGCAACCCATAGCCAGATAGTTGCGGATGTGCTATCAGTAGCAATTGGGAATTGTATGCTTGTGAAAGGGCCGGGCTTTCACACAGCTGATTAATCACTAACAGCAATCCATCTTGCCAATCAGTTCGAAGCCCGGGTTGGGGTGAGCACCTGACCTTTCAGCCCAGCTTACTGTCCACCTAAGCAGTTGAAAACAGCGCTGAAATTATAGGAATTATAGAGATTATTTTTGTAACGAAATGAATATAAATGCAATAAAAATTATTACATTTTAATATCTAACATTTTATGATCTTAGCACACTGTTGCACCTTTTAAATTTTAAATTTTAAATCGAGCCGAGCCCAGCGGCCTTCCCCTCGCTGTGGTGACATTTCTTCTTCTCGCGACCTCACACCTCTGAGGATGCTTGCCATAGATGCAGGCGAAACGTCAGGAGAAATGCCTCTAGAACATGGCTCTATAGCCCGAAAAAACCCACAAGAACCTAAAAATTATTAGGTTTTTTTTTAAAGAAAAAAAAAGACTAGAGCAAGTTGAATTGCTGTAAAGAATCTGGCTTAAAGAAAAGGATGAAGTAGTTTTTGTTAAGACTTATACATCTTTATTGGAATATAAATGTTGTAAATAAATAAAATTTAAAATTATGAAAGTTATGTAGTGCGAGTTGGAGGAAGGGAGGTTCAACCTGGCCCAGGGGTACAGTTCTGTATATTCTTTCCATGTTTAATGAAAGTGATATAAGTTTGATGTGCAGAAGACTTTTCATTTACAGTGGCTTTTATAATTTGCCAAAAAAGGCAAGAAACAAACATAGGAAGTTGCAGGGAATATTGCTCACGTTTCAGTCAAAAGCCATGAGTGGTGTTGAAGTCATGCCATTTATACATTAACACTTTAAAGCATTTTAGAGCCACTTACTGAGAATGCCACACTGAAAGGGTGGATCAGGAAACTTTGTGAAAGAAGAGCTGATTGTTTTATTCCGTTTCTTGTTTTGTTTAGGGATTTGGACCAGGCGAGCATGGAGGCAGTGGTGGCCCTACTTGCGGGGCTTCCACTGCAGCCAGAAGAAGGAGATGGAGTTGAACTGATGGAAGCCAAATCCCAGTTGTTCCTTAAGTAAAGGCCGCTTATTTTTTCCCCCAGCATTCTGTAAAGTTAGAATAGTTTCTTATGTCTTTTTATTTTAGTTTTTATGGGCATCCCATGAGAAGGAGGCAATAGGATTTCCATGATTATTTTCTTCAAATAATCATGGACTTTTCTCAGTGTGCTTCTTCATATCTCCATGTAGCTGAAGGAAATAGAGGAGTTTCCTTTCTCTTTAAGTTACACTCTTAAAGAGATGCCGTGTCATCTTTAGAGGTGTGCAAATGACTCGTAAGAAATTGGAAATAGGAAAAAAAATCAAAAGTTTTGTAAGTCAAAAGTCTTTTTGAAGCATCAGCGTGGCCCATTCCAAAAACTTAAGAATCCAAACTGACCCCCAAACTTTTTTGTAAGCATTTTATAAAGCTCAGACAAAATATTAAAAACAGAGACAAAATTAACTAAAAAGATTAACCAACAATTGCTGACATGGTCAACAGTAAAAGAACAGGTAAAAGAGACTTAGGTAGAACAATAAGTATGTCAGAGTGAGAAGAAATGTGGACAAAGAAATCAAAACTTACATACTCCACGGAATTAAAAGAAAACTGGTATAAAATGTTCTACAGATGGTACCTAACACCAGAAAAACTAGCAAAAATTAACAAAGTTGGAACCAGTAACAAATGCATGGGCACTTTCATACACCTATGGTGGAAGTGCAAGAAAACCAAATCTTTCTGGCAGTTGATGCACAAAAAGATAGAATTAATTTTACAGATAAGCTTCGAGTTTAAACTGGAGTATTTCTTATTAGGAATCACGGATTTCTAAATGGAAAAAAACAGAAACACATTATTTATCTAATAATGGCAGCCAGGATCAACCTGACACAACTATGGAAATCTAAAGAAACACCAATGATTGAAAACTGGCTATTGAAAGTACGCGATATAATGAATATGGACATACTCATGCAAAATTTAACAGATAATAATATACAAATACAAAGAACAAACTGGGAAAAGTTTATTTAATTTATTAGAAAAGATAACACAAAAATTTATATCCAGGAGACATAAAAGAATCTCAAAGGACAAATGACGAACAGAAAATAAACCACAAAGACCACAAGCTCGGTGAAAAGAGTTTATAACAACCCAGAAGAACCTGGAAGTTGCAAACAGTTAGATTTTTCTTTTTTTTTTTCTTGTATTTTTTTTTCTTTTTCCCTTTTTCTTTCCTTTCATTCTCTCCCTTGCCCCGCTCCCCTCTGTTCTTCCTACTTTCCCACCACAAATTGTTCTCACACTTTTGTTGTAAAATTATCTTGATATTTAAACCTCTCTCACGCTCCAATCTATTGGAGACAATTTATCTATATAAATAAAAATGTAATGTTTGTTTGGGGGATTAACATAACTCAAAAACCACTGGGCGAAATGATACCCAGTGGCAGGGGACAGCTAGTCAGTAGATATATTAGTATTTCTGAAAGTTTGGGGATAATAATCCCCTGTTATCTTGTGTCATGGGATAGAACATTCAAGGAGCTAGCTATTGTAGTGTTTCTAAAAGCTGTTGAGATGTATCATGTGCTATGTCTGTGGGAGAGGTCGATTGTTTGCATTGTGTAAAAATGGTTCTCCCTGAGATATGAAACCCATTCTTTTTACTTCTAGGTACTTTACTCTGTTTATGAACCTTCTCAACGACTGCAGTGAAGTTGAAGACGAAAGCGCACAAACCGGCGGCCGAAAACGTGGCATGTCGCGAAGATTGGCCTCATTGCGGCACTGCACAGTTTTGGCGATGTCCAACTTGCTGAATGCGAATGTGGACAGCGGCCTTATGCACTCAATAGGTAAAAGGGAAGGCAATTGTGTTTGCTGCCTAAAGTTTTAGGAATGCCATTGTCTGTGCAAATCAGCAAACCTGTTTCTTGTGTTCTACGGCTAGGGTTGGGATATCACAAAGATCTGCAGACCAGAGCCACGTTCATGGAGGTCCTCACCAAAATCCTGCAGCAGGGCACAGAGTTTGACACTCTGGCCGAAACGGTGTTGGCGGATCGGTTTGAGAGATTGGTGGAGTTGGTGACCATGATGGGCGACCAAGGAGAGCTGCCCATTGCCATGGCTTTGGCCAACGTGGTGCCTTGCTCACAATGGGTAAGACCGAGCATCTTCTTGGCTCTCCCATATGATGTAGGTTTGTGAGCACAGTGGGGATGAGCAGAAGATAGATTAGTATCTTCTGGGTGGTTCTGATTTATTTTACACTAGATCTGGAATGCTGTTTGATGCCAAAACTACTGACAAAAAAACCCCTCAAAGAAACATACTGGATCATATTAGGGATCCATTTTGTTCAGTGTTCTGTTACGATGGTGGCATCATGTGGTTAATGGGAAACTATCCAGCAAGATATGAATGTAGCTCCACAATTCTGTCCGATGTTCCTCGGGGATTGATATACAGAGACATATTCTACCTTGGTTAGACCACATCTGGAATACTGTGTCCTATTCTGGGCACCACAATTGAAGGGAGATGTTGACAAGCTGGAATGTGTCCAGAGGAGGGTGACTAAAATGATCAAGGGTCTGGTGAACAAGCCCTATGAGGAGCGGCTTAAAGAGCTGGGCATGTTTAGCCTGAAGAAGAGAAGGCTGAGAGGAGACATGATAGCCATGTATAAATATGTGAGGGGAACCAGGTTTCCATAGCACAAATCAAGTTCGTTATTCTTCCTTCTTTGTTTCCATACTGGGCTTCTTTCCCATGCAGATAAACAGTTTCGCTCTCACAGAGCCTCTTCTCATACCGAACTTACACAGGAGCTTCACAAAGTAGCTTTACACACGAGGCCTTCAACCTGGGGCCTCCCCTCACTGAAGCTTCTCACACTGGGCCTTTTCAAACTGAGGCCTACTAACACTGAGGCCTTTCTCCCACTGAGGCCTTCTCACAGTGAGGTCTCTCTCAGACTGATGTCTCTCACACTGAGGCCTATATAGAACTACATTTTTGTAATTAAAAATACCTAGTTAATTTTAAATATTTCGGACAAGAAAAGCCCGTGCTGTGCAAGAGAGGAAGTTGTGCGCTGTGCAAGAGAAGAGTAGAGGAAGGCACACGTGCTGTGTGAGAGAGGAATGAGAGTCCTTCTTTGAGCCCTACGCCTTCCCGCCAGGACCCTCACCCGAGTATGAGCCAAGGGGGGCTTTTTCAGCCTTAAAAGGGGCCGAATATAAAAAACAAACCAGCATTTGCAAGGCTTGCTAAACAGATTAATGTTCCTTTTCATGAAGTATAACTGAAGACTCCTCTACAGAAGACACTTGACAATGCTGCACAACAGATTAGTGTAGATGCCTCAGACAGCCATTTTTTTTCAAATATATATTTTATTCATGATATTAAAGATATTAAAGATATTGAAAATAAAGAGGAAAGTAGAGGTTGGGATTTAAGGGGTCCACAAGAGAGAAAGAAAAAGAAAGAGAGAAAAAACCCTTTTACATGTAAAGTGGGAGAACAATGGTGTGATAGGAAAGTAGGAAAACATGTGCAGTGTAACAAAAGAAATAAAAAAATTGAAAAATGAAAAAAAAGAAAAAACGGGATAAAAATTGCTGTATATACTCGAGTATAAGCCTAGTTTTTCAGCCCCCTTTTTAGGCTGAAAAAGCTCCCTTCGTCTTATACTGGAGTCAAAGTTCTTTATTATTTTTCTCTGTTATTAGCATTATTTCTATTACATTTATTTTACACTATTTATTATTATTATTATTATTATTACATTTACAGTGTTTTGTCCTATTATTATTACATCTATTATTTTACTCTATTTATTATTATAATTACATTTATTAATTTACTTCATTATTATTGCATTTATTATTTTACTGTATTGTCACTGTTATAATTGCATTTCCATTATTTTACTCTATTATTATTATTATATTTATTATTTGCTCTCTTTATTATTGCTGGAAGGATACGCTCGGCAGCCAGACTACTAAGGGGTGCTGGATACAGGGAGCACACCACTCCGCTGTTACACCGGCTCCACTTGCTGCCAATTAGCTTCCAAGCACAATTCAAAGTGCTGGTGTTAACCTATAAAGCCCTAAACAACTCCGGCCCTGTTTACCTCTCCGAACGAATTCTCCCCTATGAACCATCAAGGTTATTAAGATCGTCTGGAGAGGCCCTGCTCTCGGTCCCACCAGCCTCGCAAGCGCACCTGGTGGGGACGAGGGACAGGGCCTTCTCGGTGGTGGCCCCTCGATTCTGGAACTCTCTCCCACTGGAGATCAGAACTGCCCCTTCTATCCTGACATTTAGAAAACAGGTGAAGACTTGGTTATGGAGACAGGCTTTCGATGAGTGAGCCAACACCCTGAGATATGGATGGAGGATGATGAGCAACGATTTTAGTATGAAGACTGACCATTATAGTTATTGATTGTAATTGCTGTTTTAATGTTTTACTGTAATATGTATTATGATGTTTTATTGATTGTATGTGATATTATGGTCTGAGTCCCTCAAGAGAGGTGAGAAGGTCGGTATACAAAACTTTTAAATAAATAATAATAATAATAATTACATTAAAGAAGGTTAGAATAATGATTTAATCAGAGTTGGGCAGTCTTATCTTAAATTACAGTCTTATGTAAATATTCAAAAACATTTCACCTCCTGATGCCTCAATTAATGTAATTTTATTGGTTATCTATTTTTATTTTGAAATTTACCCATAGCGCTTGCATTTCTCACCCCCAGCTTATACTCGAGTCAATACATTTTCCCAGTTTTTTGTGGTAAAATTAGGTACCTCGGCTTATATTCGGGTCGGCTTATACTCGAGTATATACGGTAAAAATAAAAAATAGTCTGTTGACTTCCATCTAGTCCTTTGCGGCTTTGTCTTTATCTTAACCTAAATAATCTCTATTGAGGGTATCATTTCATGGCATTTCAATGAAATAAATAGGCTTTTCTTGTGTCTCCATTATGCATTGATGTCTTTTAATAAATCTATTTAAATTTAAGACAGTCATTATGTGACGATCACAAAGCTTTCACTGTGGACCCAATCTTGAGCTAAGGGGACCCCATTCGGGGTCAGGACTCACAGTTTAAGAAGATCTGATCTAGTCTAGTTATCATTGATAGCCCTAACTAAGATGGGAAGCCGTCCAAGTTGGCAGAAGAGACACACAGTGCAACTTGGTTGGAATTGTCTTGGTTTGTTAGGTGCTGCTGTTTAATACTGATTTGTCCTATGTTTTTGTTGTCTGTGTTTTGAAAGGACGAACTGGCTCGTGTCCTGGTCACCCTCTTTGACTCCCGGCATTTGCTCTACCAGTTACTTTGGAACATGTTTTCGAAAGAAGTAGAACTGGCTGACTCCATGCAGACGCTCTTCAGGGGAAACAGCTTGGCGAGCAAAATCATGACTTTCTGTTTTAAGGTACTTGGATTTTAGTAGAGTCTGTCAGACCAGCAGAGAGAGCAAGAGAGGAAAGAGTAGAATCTTAATACAGAACAGAAAAAAGTAGATTTCAAAGGTATTCTGCTTTCAGTAACCAGCAGCCCATCTTTACAATTGTCCTACCGCCAGATTAATATAATTTCTAGGTTCTTGTGGGTTTTTTCGCGCTATAGGGCCATGTTCTAGAGGCATTTCTCCTGACGTTTTGCCTGCATCTATGGCAAGCATCCTCAGAGGTGCTTGCCATAGATGCAGACGAAACGTCAGGAGAAATGCCTCTAGAACATGGCCCTATAGCCCGAAAAAACCCACAAGAACCTAGTGATTCCAGCCATGAAAGCCTTCGACAAAATATAATTTCTGCACAAAATCCAAGCTTTTCTTGGGGCAGTAGTGTTAACTCAGTGTTTCTCAACCTTCCTAATGCCGAGACCCCTTAATACAGCTCCTCATGTTGTGGTGATCCCCAAGCATTATTTTAGTTTTGTAACTTTGCTACAGATATGAATCATAATGTAAATATCTGATATGCAGGATGTATTTTCATTCACTGGAACAAATTTGGCACAAACACCCGATACGCCCAAATTTGAATACTGGTGGGGTTGGAGAGGATTGATTTTGTCATTTGGGAATTGTAGTTGCTGGGATTTATAGTTCACCTACAATCAAAGAGCATTCTGAACTCCACCAACAATGGAATTGAACCAAACTTGGCACACAGAACTGTGACCAACAGAAAATACTGGAAGGCTTTGGTGGGCATTCAAACTACAAGAAAGGAGATTCCATCTGAACAGGTAGAAGTAATGCTACCCTTCTATTCTGCTTTGGTTAGACCACACCTGGAATATTGTGTCCAATTCTGGGCACCACAATTGAGAGAGAAATTGACAAGCTGGAATGTGTCCAGAGGATGGAGACTAAAATGATCAAGGGTCTGGAGAACAAGCCCTATGAGGAGCGGCTTAAGGATCTGGGCATATTTAGCCTGAAGAAGAGAAGGCTGAGAGGAGATATGATAGCCATGGATCAATATGTGAGCAAAAGTCATAGGGAGGAGGGAACAAGCTTGTTTTCTGCTGCCCTGGAGACTAGGACGCAATGGCTTCAAATACAAGAAAGGAGATTCCACCTGAAAATGAAGAAGAACTTCCTGACTGTGAGAGCCGTTCAGCAGTGGAACTCTCTGCCCTATGAGGAGTGGCTTAAGGAGCTGGGCATGTTTAGCCTGAAGAAGAGAAGGCTGAGATGAGATATGATAGCCATGTATAAATATGTGAGAGGAAGCCACAGGGAGGAGGGAGCAAGCTTGTTTTCTGCTTCCCTGGAGACTAGGACGCGGAACAATGGCTTCAAACTACAAGAGGGGAAATTCCATCTGAACATGAATAAGAACTTCCTGACTGTGAGAGCCATTCAGCAGTGGAACTCTCTGCCCCGGAGTGTGGTGGAGGCTCCTTCTTTGGAAGCTTTTAAACAGAGGCTGGATGGCCATCTGTCAGGGGTGATTTGAATGCAATATTCCTGCTTCTTGGCAGAGGGTTGGACTGGAGATGACCCATGAGTTCTCTTCCAACTCTTTAATTCTATGACCTTGAGTTTGGGAGTTGTAGTTCACCTACATCCAGAAAGCACTGTGAACTCAGGCAGTGATAAATCAGGACCAAACTTGGCACAAATCCTCAATATGTCCAAATGTGAACACTGGTGGAGTTTGGAGAAAATCGACCTTGACATTTGGGAGTTGTTGTTGGTGGGATTTGTAGTTCACCTACAATCAAAGAGCATTCTGAACTCCACCAATAATGAAATTGAACCAAACTTGGAATAAAGAATTCCCATTACCAACATGAAATACTGGAATGGTTTGGTGGGCATTGACCTTGAGTTTTGGAGTTGTAGTTCACCTACATCCAGAGAGCACTGTGGACTCAGACAATTATGAATCTGGACCAAACTTGGCAGATATCCTCAATTTGTCCAAATGTGAACACTGGTGGAGTTTGGAGAAAATCGACCTTGACATTTGGGAGTTGTTGTTGGTGGGATTTGTAGTTCACCTACAATCAGAGAGCATTCTGAACTCCACCAACAATAGAATTATGTCCAACTTCCCACAGAGAACCCCCATACAAAATGCTGTGTTTTCTGATGGTCTTTAGAAACCATTCTGATACCCCCCTCGCGACCCCCCCCCCCAGGGGCTGTGACCCCCAGGTTGAGAAACGCTGTGTTAACTGATTATTAGATTCAGTTATTTCCAGTAAAGCACTAATGATTGGGATTGACTAAAGGGCCATGAAACATGCAAAGTATTAAAATACACATTACTGTTTAAAATTTATACCTGGAGTGAAATGTACGCACATTTCTCCAGGACTTTGTATTTCCTCACATCTTGATATTCATATTTTTTTGTATAAAATGTGGAGGAGTGCTCATACACAAAGCACCCTTCTCATGGATCGGTGTGTTGGCATACTGTGCTAATTTAATTATATTTCAGCTGTTTTATTAATTGGCTGAACAATGATAGAAATAGAAACATGGTGCTGTATAATTTTTAAATGGCATTTATTTGGAATAACAGAGTGGGCTAAACTTCCTCATGCAGGTCTATGGGGCAAACTATCTGCAGAAGCTTTTGGAACCTTTGTTAAGAACCATCATTACATCTTTGGAGTGGCAGCACGTCAGCTTCGAAGTGGATCCTACCAGGTTTGAATTTGGGCTGGTGTTTTTTGTTTTTGTTTTTTTAATTTATTGGGTTTGTGACAGAAGTGGATTTGAGGGTACAGTTATAATGCATTTAAAAGATCACATACAAAGTTAAAAACTTGGCATTATGCTAGACTTCCTTTAACCAGAAGCTGGCCACTTGAAGTGCTTTTGGTGTCACTGTGAGAAGGTCCTCCATTGTGCATGCACCAGGGCTCAGGACACATTGTAGAAAGTGGTCTGTGATTTGCTCTTCTCCACACTCGCATGTCGTGGACTCCACTTTGCAGCCCCATTTTTTAAAGGTTGCCTCTGCATCTTGGGTCCCAGACTACAGCCTGTTCAGCACCTTCAAATTTGCCCAGTCTTCTACATGCCCAGAAGGGAGTTTCTCGTCTGGTATCACCCACTGATTGAGGTTCTGGGTTTTAACCTGCCACTTTTGGGCTCTCGCTTGCTGAGGTGTTCCTGCCAGTATCTCTGTAGATCTTAGAAAGCTATTTCTTGATTGAAGATGTTGGAGTGCTGGCTGATATCCAGATAGAGGATGAAGATGTCATTGCCATGGTCCTTTCATTATTAGTTGCTGCTTCCTGATAGATGTCAGGTAGTGCAATACTGGCTGAACAGTATAATTTCTCCAGTGGTGTGGGGCTGTTGAGATTAATTTCATAATTCAGCAGCAGATCAGTTGCACAATTTCAGCGCTTTCCAGTAGCTTCTTCCTGCACAGTATTTTCAGTCAGCTGCTCCCACAAACTGCAGTCACTCTGGAACTCTTCTACAGACACTTGAGCACATGCCCGGCCATTGTCAGTTTTACTATTGTTTTTCCCCAGTCTAGATTACATTACAAACTTACCACAGCACACAGTTATATATTGTCTTAGCAGACAGGTTCTTTTAATCAATTACATATAGCCTTTGACGAACAGCATCACAGCACAAGGAGAGAGTATACACTCTACATGACTTCCTTATATACAATTCTATACATTTACTCATAGCAATCTCTGATTGGTTCCCAACTCATTAACTTAGCTCAGACCCAGGATTACATCATTCACAATCACCTGGACTAGGCCAGAACACATTCCCCAAATGAAGTTCTATATACAGTTAATACATGACTCAGCATTTCCAATAGAAGCCTATTAGCAGTGCATGACTCAGCTATATTACATTACAATACATTGTAAAACCTGACAGGGGCGTAGTCATCCTGTGATAATGCAACATGTCTCATTAAGAGCCACATCCACTGTTTTAGCGTGGTGAGATGTATTCCACACTGGGCATGCGTATTCAGCAGCTGAGTAGCAAAATGCAAGGGCAGATGTCTTCAGTGTGTCTGGTTGTGATCCCCAGGTTGTGCCAGTCAGTTTTTGTACATTATTATTTTTAGCACCCACTTTTTGCTTGATAGTCAAGCAGTGCTTCTTGTAAGTCAGAGCACCGTCTAGAGTACACCCAAACACACAGGTATTTGGATGTGCTGCAATGCTCCAGTGGGATACCTTCCCAGGTCATCATCGGAGCTCGAGATGCTTGTCTGTTCTCTCCCTCTCGAGCGAGGGAGGATTTGGAAAAGAAAACACACTGTTAAGGGAGGGAAAGAGGAGAGAGAAGATTAGGGAGAACTTCCTGACTGTGAGAGCTGTTCAGCAGCGGAACTCTCTGCCCCAGAGTATGGTGGAGGCTCCTTCTCTGGAGGCTTTGAAACAGAGGTTGGATGGCCATCTGTCGGGGGTGCTTTGAATATGCCTGTCTGGCCATATATTCTACTCATGGAAAAATTGAGAATGCTTTTTGTCATCCCTCATTTTTTGAGACTACTGTATATACTCGAGTATAAGCCTAGTTTTTCAGCCCTTTTTATAGGCTGAAAATGTTCCTCTCTGCTTATACTCGAGTCAAGGTTATTTATTCTTTTACTCTGTTATTATTATTTTTATTACATGTATTATTTTACTCTATTTATTATTATTATTATTATTATTATTATTACTATTACTATTATTATTTAACTCTATTATTATTATTACATTATTATTTTACTTTATTAATGTTATTATTACATGTATTATTTTACAATATTTATTATTGTTATTATTACATTTATTATTTTACTCTATTATTACTGTTATTATTACATTTCCATTATTTTACTCTTATTATTATTATTATTATTTATGTTACTTTATTATTATTGGCAGGATACATAAGCACATTGAAGATGCTTAGAATCAGAGTTGCACAGTCTTATCTTAAGTTACAGTGTTATGTAAACATTCAAAAACATTTAACCTTCTGATGCCTTAGTTAATGTAATTTTATTGGTATCTTTTTTATTTTGAAATTTATCAGTTGCTGCTACATTTTCCACCCTCGGTTTATACTTGCGTGAAACATTTTCCCAGTTTTTGTGGTAAAATCTTGGTTTATATTCGGGTCGGCTTATACTCAAGTATCTACAGTAAGTTATCACCTGCCTTTAGAAATCTGAATCCTTAGATATGGCAAGTCTTACATCACTGAACTGAAAAGTCTTTTCTTTGGATGAAGGGAGACATAGCTGTAGCTCTGATTGTGCAAAAGACGCCTGGTCAACCTTTAAGGGCCAAAGCCTTGACCGATTTGTGTCTTGCAGGTTGGAATCCAGCGAAACCCTTGAAAACAACCAGCAGAGCCTCCTCCAGATGACTGAAAAATTCTTTCATGCCATCATCAACTCCTCGGCTGAGTTCCCTCCCCAGCTTCGAAGTGTGTGCCATTGCCTCTATCAGGTATGCCTCAAACTTACATTGTGTTTTCGGTGGTTTGCCCAGAAGTGTTGCAAGAGACAAACAGCCCTCCTGTTGCAGGTGTGTAATGTTATTGTCTGTGAAACTGGAAAGGAAGCAGAGACACTTTGGTCCCTTTGAGACAGCCTTGGTTGATAAAGTAGGCCTTCTTAATTCATAGTAAAGTCATTCAAGGAGATGGGAATATCTCTTTAGTCAAGGGAGTCTGGATGGTTGTGTGGGACTTAATTGTCTGGCAGGACTTTTCTCTAAAGTGAGACCTTATGGTCGGGGTGACATTCAGAGGTCCCAGTTCAGTCCTTGAAAGATCTCAGCTGGACTAGAGATGATCCCTACCTTTTTGTTTTGTTTTATTGCATCATTTATGGCTCGGCTGGTTCTCATTCCACACCTCCACCTGCTTTAACATACCTGGTATCAGTGGGGAGGCCACTGGCTCTGTCTAGGTCTTAGAGAATTGGTAGCCACAGCTGACACTGAACTTCCTCACTGGAGATAATATTCTCATTGGCAATAGGAGCCTACTTTTTGTTTAATGCATTAATGTAGCTGGAAAGAGGAATGCGTTGAAAAACATTTCAGCAATTTGGTTGTCCTTGCAACAGCATTTGTAATGGGTTTTTTAAAAAAATCTAATTTTATTTTCTGCATATTTTCCTTCTCGGTTATTGTCTGGGAAACCTGTTAACTTACTCTGAAACTTTTGTGCTACAGAGTTGCAGAGCACTGCTTATGAATGGGATACGCAATTCAGGAGATGAAAGTTGTGTTTACCATTATTTCCAAAATAATGTCGAAGGAACTCAATAAAAAGGGGGAAATAATTCTCGACACAGGGAAAGGGATGATGATGATGGATATGAAGCTACAAATCAGTCAAGTTGTAAAAAAGTGCCCCCCTTTTAAATATCTGAAGGCATACCATGTAAAACATGAAAGGGGCTTGTTTATTGTTTATTATTGCAAAGATACAGACCAAGACAACTCATAGGAGATTAAAGGACAAAAAGAGCTTTGCTATGTTGGAGAGACTGTTCTTCAGTGTAGTTTTTTAAAACAGAAGGCAGATTACCTTCTTTTAGGGATGATTCAACTACATTTCTGTATGGCGGGGGGTTGGTATAGGTGACGGTTGGAGCTCCTTAATTCTGTAATTGTATAATTCTAAGAACAAATCTTGTTCAAGTTGAAGACAGAGATGCAAGGCAATTGGTGGTCTATGTTTCTGTCTTCATCCTTCAGTCTAGGTATTGACAAACCCAGGCCCAGGAGCCGGACACGACCCCTCGGGCTTTTTTCTCAGGGCACTTTACTTTCTCACCATCCTATCCTTCCTTTGTTCTCTCTTTCCTTCCTCTTTCCCTCCCTCTTTCTCCTTCCCTTCCACCCTTTTATCATTCCTTTCTTTCCTTCCTCCTTCTCTCTCCCCCTCCTTCCTTCCATCCTTTCCTCCTTCATTCCTTCCTTCTCTCCCTCTTTCCCTTTCATCTTTCCTTTCTTCTCTCTTTCCTACCTCCCCTCCCACTTTCCCCCTCCCTCCATTCCCTTCCACGCTTTTCTCCTTCCTTGCTTCTCTCTTTCCTTCCTCCTGCCCTTCCTTCCTACTGTCCTTCCTTCCTTGCTTCCTTCCTTCCTTCCATCCATCCATCCATCCATCCTTTCCTTCCACCCTTTCGTCCTTCCCTTCTTCCCTCCCTTTTGATTTTCTTTTCTTTTTCCTTCCTCCTTCCCCCTCCCTTTCCCTCCCTCTCTCCTTTCATCCTTCCCTTCCACCCTATTCTTCCTTCCTTCTCTTTTTACTTCCTCCTTCCCTTCCACCCTTCCTTCCACCCTTCCTTCCTTCCTTCCCTTTTGTCTTTCCTTCCTTCCCTCTTTCCTCTCTCCTTCCCTCTCTCCCTCTTTCTCCTTCCTTCTGTTCCTCCCTTTTGTCCTTCCTTCTCTCTTTCTTTCCTCTTTCCCTTCCCTCCATCCATCACAGGGCAGTTAGTCCTCATAACAGGGAGTGCTAGCATGCAGCCCCCAAGTTAGAAAGTCTTGTGAATTGTGGGGATATCATAGACCTGTTTAGAGGATAGCAGTTGTTCAGTGAAGACTCTTTTCCCCATGGAAGAATGATGGGCAGCTCATTTATTTGTTCCTATTAATAATTGAGGCTTAGAAGATAATGTGGGAGAAAGTGCATTCCATAGTCGAGCAATTACTTGGGTCTAATTTTCTTAGTCCATTTAATATGGAAACTATAAACATGCTTGGAAGGATCTAGACCTTCAGAGGGAAGCCATTTCTTTCTAGGCATTGTCATGGCAGACTTTTTGAAAGTGAGTGTTTGTGGAGGTCTCCTATGACCCACAGCCAGCAGGACCATGGCCAAAGTGGGAAATTCTGAGAGTTGTTGTCCAAAACATTTATTTTTTATTTACAGTATTTATATTCCATCCTTTTCATCCCAAAAGGGGATCACAGAACAGACATACAGCAAACATTCAATGCCGTTATACACTGACAAGACAGACAACTGTACATAGATACAGGTGTATATATATGCTGTGTGGAAAGGCCCAACATAATGTATGGACAGGGCACTAGGGGAGTAAGATACATAAGAGCGAGAGCGCAGATCACAAAAGGCAATGCCCCACAGTCACTGTTGGATTGATTTGCGAGCCATGTCAAAACCCAAATGAGTTAGAAGGGATGCGGAAAAGCCGATGGAGGAGGCTTTCTTAGAATTGATCTTAAACCAACTGGGCTAGCATTCCTCATCTTGGTGCATTTCCTGCATAGGAACTGAAGGCATAGCATAGTAATGTGTACTTTGAAATATCGTGCAAGGACTACTAGTCAAGTGCTGTTTTGCCAAGTTTGGCATAGACAGCGAGGGAAACAATTCTATAGCCTTTTTGTCTTTCTTATACTCTGCTAAATGGTGCTGATATTTCAAAAACGTATAGGCAAATCCGGGTGAAATATTAACCAGTGCACATCGGGCTTGTGGAGTGGAAAAGCTATTGGAAAATAAACAATTGGGCCTTGCAGAACACAATTTCAAATGCTCCTTTAACATGCCTAACCTAGCCAGAAATAGTAGAAATGATTGGAACCTGACATTTGCTTGCTTTCTATTTGTGAACAAATTGTGGTCACCCATGCCAAATACAAATCCCATCAAGCATTAAATGTGTATTTTTAAAATTCATTTTCTGTTCTGTTTTGTTACATTTTGATCGTGTAATGTGGTGTACAACAAATCAACAGTGGGTTGTTTTTTTGTTCCTGTATGTGGTTGGTGCTGTGACTTGTTTGTGCTCATCTCTGTTCTGTAGGCAACTTGCCACTCTCTCCTGAATAAAGCTACCGTAAAAGAAAAAAAGGAAAACAAAAAATCAGTAAGTTTTGGAGAAGTTTTATTAGCCATTTCTCTCAAACCACACCAAACCTCCTCTTCCTCAATCTCTTGTTTTCACTCTTTTGTTTCCAAAATCGCTTCACTTTCAGCTCTCTGACATTCATTGACCAAAAAATAAAATCATTCTACTAATTCTGGCACCAAAGAGCTTTCATTTCAATTAACACCGAGTCTGAATTCACCTCTGTTAAAAAGAAAGCAGCCCAAAATTACTAAATGTGCCTATTTCAATGTGCATCTTGGAAAGCAACCTCTTGCTGTTCTGCACCAGCATTTTTCAACAACCTTCTCTTTGTCAGCCCTTTTGCAAGGCCAAAATCACGAGGGGAAAGTCAGAAAATAGGAGCAAAACATATGTTTGCACTGGGAACAACAAGGCTCTCTGAGGCCTAGAAGGAAAGAGCCAATCTTTTAGGGCAGAGATGAGAAAATGGCCCTCCGGAGTGGTTTTTGTTTTGCTTAAGTTGCTAGGGCAGTGGTTCAGTCTTTGGTCTGCCAGGTATTTGGGACTTCGGCTCCCAGAAGTCCTAGCCACCCTGACCAACTGTCAGGCATCTTGGGACCTGAAGTCCAAAACAGCTGTAGGACCAAAGGTTGGGAACTGCTGCTCTTGGGGATTTGTTACATTTTAGTCTCCTTAGGGGGCCTTTTGAGCTCAGTAGAAAGCATTTTTAAAGTCTGGTCAAAGGCCTGGAGGTCTAAAACAGGGCAAAAATGTACTCATATCTCTTGGAGGGTATTTAGGGCATTAAGGAGTTTTGGTTAATAGCACTATGATGGTGGATGTGGTCCTCCAAGGTCTTCTGGGAGGCTAGTATGGATCCCTAAACCCGCACAACATTGTTTCTCCAATTTCGGTAAGGCACCGAAATGCCAGGGTTTTGCTAGACAGCATCAAGATATGAGCCATAGGAAGTGAGGAAGTTGGTGCTGACTGCCAAGCAAGGGTTGGTTTTTGGAAATGCTCCTCATGACAACTGTGTGAACAAGGATGTGCCGAATTAGCTGCCTCTTGGAGCCGTGGTGGCACAATGGGTTAAACCAGGTATGGGTAAACCCAGGCCCAGGGGCTGGATGCGGTCCTTGAGCTCCTCTCCCTCACCATCCTGTTCTCCCTTCCTCCTCTCTTTCCTACCTCTTTTCCTTCCTCCCTCCCTCCCTTACCTCCCTCTTTCCTCCCTCCCTTCTTCCCTCTCTCTTTCTCCTTCCTTCCCTTTTGTCTTTCCTCCCTCCCTTCTCTCTTTCCTTCCTCCTTTCTTCCTTACCTCCCTCTTTCTCCTTCCCACCTTCCTTCCCTTCCACCCTTTTGTCCTTCCTCCCTTTCCTCTTTCCTCCCTCCCTCCTTCCCTCTCTCTCTTCTTCCTCCCTCCCTCCCCTCCCTTGCCTCCCTTCCTCCTTCCCTCTCTCCCTTCCTTCCCTCCCCTTCATACTCTTCCACCCTCCCTCCCTTCCTCCTATCTTTTCTTAATCCTTCCCTCTCTCCCTTCCTTCCCTCTTTCTTTCTCCTTCCCCCTTCCTTTCCTTCCATCCTTTTGTCCTTCTTTCCTTTCCTCTTTCTTCCCTCCTTCCCCCTCTCTCTTTCCCTTTCCTTCCTACCTGTCTTCCCCTTTGTCTTTTCTTCCTTCTCTCTTCCCTCCCTTCTCTCTTTCCTTCCTCTTTCCCTTCCTCCCTCCCTTACCTCCCTCCCTTCTTCCCACTCTCTTTCTCCTTCCTTCCTTTTGTCTTCTCTCTCTCTCTCTCCCTCCATCTCCTCCCTCCCTTTCTTCTCTCCTTCCTTCCTTTCCACCATTTTGTCCTTCCTCCCTTCCCTCTTTCCTCCCTCCTTCCCTCACTCTCTTCCTTCCTTCCTCCCTTCCCCACATCCTCTTCCACCCTCCCTCCCTTCTTCCTCCTTTTCCTTCCTCCTTTCCTCCCTCTTTCTCCCTCCCTCCTTTATTTCCACCTTTTTGTCCTTCTTTCCTTCCCTCTTTCTTCCCTCCTTCCCTCCTTCCCCCTCTCTCTTTCCCCTTCCTTCCTACCTGCCTTCCCTTTTGACTTTTTTCTTCCTTCTCTCTTCCCTCCCTCCCTTCCCTCCCTCTCTCCCTCCTTCCCTTCCTTTTCTTTTTCCTTCCTCCTTTCCTCCTGGAGGATGTTTAGCTGGGAGAAGAGAAGGTAGATAGGGAACATGAGAGCCTTGTGTCCGGTTTTCAAAGAGTGTTCCATTGAGGAGGAAGAGGTGGGGGAGGAAAATGACTTTCTTCTGTTCTAGAGACCAGGGCACAAGGGAGCAATGGGTTCAAATGGCAGGAAAAGAGATTCGACTGCAAAGGTTAGGAAGAACTTCCTGGAGAGTAGCCTAGGCTGCCTTGGAGTGTGGTGGAGCCTCCTTCTCTGGAGGCTTTTCCGCAGAGGCTGTCTATCGGGAGTTCTTTGGTTGTGCCTTATCATGTAGCAGGGGGTTGGACTGGATGGCCGTTGGGGTCTCTTCCAACTCTAGGATTCTATATCAGGAGTAGGCAAGTCGGGGTCTCATGGATATACTTTTTCTCTCCCGTTCACTATCTCTTCCTAACCAAGGCTAACCCTAATCCAAACGTTTCCCGTCTTTCCTTCACTTTCTGCCTCCAAAAGAGAAGAAGGAGAGGAAAGGACTGGGAGAGGACCTTCTTCCTCCCGGCCTGCCATGCGGCCCCCATGGTAGAAAGTTTGCCTATGCCTGGATTAAACACCTGCTGACCTGAATATCGGTGGTTTGAACCTGTCTGTCATCTCCAGCTTCCCATATAGGGTCATGAGAGAAGCCTCCCACAGGATGGTAACACATCTGGGTGTCCCCTTGGCAACGCCCTTGCAGATGGTCAATTCTCTCACACCAGAAGCGACTTGCAGTCTCTTAAGTCGTTCCTCAGACAAAAAAAAATAGTACTACACATGACTTGTATCTGAGGCTGTATCCTCTGAATGCCAATCCCTGGAGCTCATGAATAGAAGAGTGCAACTGTGGTCATAATCTTCTTGTAGATCTCCCGTCATCATCTAGTTGAGTATTGAATATTCAATGAGAATTCAATATTCAATAGAGAATATATGGACTTGAAAGGCTAAACACATCTACCGTATATACTCCAGTATAAGCCGACCCGAATATAAGCCGAGGCACCTAATTTTACGACAAAAAACTGGGAAAATGTATTGACTCGAGTATAAGTCGAGGGTGGGAAATGCAGCAGCTACAAGTAAATATTATATTAATATTAATATTATATTATATTATATTATATTATAATATAATATTATATTATATTAATATATTAAAATTATATTAAAATTATATTATATTAATATAATTATATTATATTAAACTTATATTAATTTAGGCATTAGTAGGTTAATTTTTTTTGAATATTTACATAAAACTGTATTTCAAGATAAGACTGTCCAACTCTGATTAAATCATTATTCTAACCTTCTTCAATGTAAATATGCTTACATGTCCTCCAGTAATAATAAATAGAGTAAAATAATAATAATAATAATAATAATAATATAATAAAATAATAAATGTAACAATAACAATAATAAATAGAGAAAAATAATAAATGTAATAATAACAACAATAATAAAATAATAAATGTAATAATAGTAACAACAACAAAGTAAAATAATAAATAACATTGACTCGAGCATAAGCCGGGGGATACTTTTTCAGCCTAAAAAAAGGACTGAAAAACTAGGCTTATACTCGAGTATATACAGTACTTCAGCTAAGCACATCTACTGATTTTATGTCTGTTTCTCCTCATGGAGGAGATTCTCAAGATCTTGAAGTGTTACTGGAGGCATGCCACACCTCAAGATCTTGAGAAGGCGTGGATGGTTGCCTTCAGGAAGTCATTGCATACAAAGCTGAAATACTAAACATTAAAGAACAATATTTAGTATTTAAATATTAATGTTTAAATACTAAACATTAAAGGCCAATATTTCGGACCAAGCAGCCATTTAGCTACCCTGAGTCCCCGTTGAGGGACATGGTGGCAGGGTATAAATAAAGTTTATTATTACTATTTATTATTTCCCCCAAAAAAGACCAAAACAGCATAAATCTCTGCACTGTATAGGTTGCTTGAATTATAAGTGTAATACCCCAATTTTGCAGGGGCAGCTCAACCCATTACGCAAAGTAAGCATTTGCAGTATAGTTGATTTTTCCCAGGGGCACTCTTGGGGGAAAATAGACCTTGACATATGCGAGTTGTAGTTACTGGGATGTATAGTTCACCTACAATCAAAGAGCATTCTGAACTCCACCAATGATGGAATTGAACCAAATATGGCACACAGAACTCCCACGACAAACAGAATATATATATCAGTGATTGTTTGGGGGGGGGGGGGGGGCAAAATACTGTTTGCTTACCTTTGCAAATTACCTCGGGCCGCCTCTGGGTATTTGACTATAATTTCCTTTGTCTCTGACCCATCATGGACAATTGATTAATCTGGCAGTTAATTGTATCTTTAGTTCTCAATCTTCCTCTTTGGAAATTCTTTCCAAACACTGCATGTGTGCACACCGTCTCCAAATATACAGTGAGTTGTAGACATATTTTGATTGACAAACTGTGCCACAGAATCCATAGTAAACATGTTTAATACCAAAGTAATAGCTCGCTTTTTGTGTGCGAATTGATTTAGGAAGTTCCGATGGGTTTAAATCTAAATTAAGGTGTGAAACCAATACATATCTGTGTTGTTGAAGGCTTTCATAGCCAGAATCACTGGGTTGCTGTGAATTTTCCGGGCTGTATGGCCATGTCCTACAAGAGAGGAGATTCCATCTGAACATGAGGAAGAACTTCCTGACTATGAGAGCCGTTCAGCAGTGGAACTCTCTGCCCCGGAGTGTGGTGGAGGCTCCTTCTTTGGAAGCTTTTAAACAGAGGCTGGATGGCCATCTGTCAGGGGTGATTTGAATGCAATATTCCTGCTTCTTGGCAGGGGGTTGGACTGGATGGCCCATGAGGTCTCTTCCAACTCTTTGATTCTATGATTCTATCCTAGAAGCATTGTCTCTTGACGTTTCAGCATCCTCAGAGTTTGAGGGGTATGTTGGAAACTAGGCAAGTGGGGTTTATATGTATCTGTTGATCTATCTATCTATGAAGAGAGAGGGGGGCAGAAGACAGTTCTATCTTGTCTCCTGTGCTTTACTTATAATATAATATATTGTAATATAATATATTGTATATACATATAATATTTATAATATTATAATATAATCTATATAAATAAAAATGTAATGTTCATTTGTGGGATTAACTCAAAAACCACTGGACAAAATGAGACCAAACTTGGACACAATACACCTAACAACCCAATGTATGTCCTTCACTCAAAAAAATGGGTTTGTCATTTGGGAGTTGTAATTGCTGGGATTTATAGTTCACTTACAATCAAAGAGCATTCTGAAACCCACCAACGATGGAATTGAGCCAAACTTGGCACACAGTTCTCCCATCATCAACAGAGAATAATGGAAGGGTTTGGTGGGCAGTGTCCTTTGGTTTTGGAGTTGTAGTTCACCTACATCCCGAGATCACTGTGGACTCAAACAAGGATGGATCAGGACCAAACTCTACACGAATACTCTATATGTCCAAATGTGAACACTGGTGGAGTTTGGGGAAAATAGAATCTTGACATTTGGGAGTTGTAGTTGCTGGGATTTATAGTCCACCTACAATCACATAGCATTCTGAACCCCACCAATGATAGAATTGGGCCACACCTCCCACACGGAACCCCCATGTGGGCCACAGCAACGTGTGGCAGGGGACGGCTAGTACAATATAATACTAATAATAATACAATATTAGAATTTTATATTTTATATTACATGTAACATTACTAACAATATTACAATATAATGGTATAGTACAATATAGTCATATATAATACTGATATTGTACTATGCTAATAATTTTATATATTGTATGTATATATATCTTGTAAGCCGCTCTGAGTCCCATTCAGGGTGAAAAGAGCAGCATATAAATGTTGTAAATAAATAAATATATCTATCTTTCTATGGAATTATGTCCAGAGTGGGAGAACAAACTCATGTATGTTTGAGGCAGGTGTGAATGTTGCAATTGATTGCCTTGATTAGCATTGAATGGCCTTGCAGCTTCAAAGCCTGGCTGCTTCTTTCCTTGGGCAATCCTTTATTGGGAAGTGCTAGCTGGGCAAAATGTTAGGGGAGAATGCTTCTTGAACATGGCCATACAGCCCGGAAAACTCACAGCAATCCAGAGATTCTGGCCATAAAAGCCTTCAACAATACATATCTATCAGTCTATAATAAATGTCTATATTATCCACAAAAGCAGCTTGCTTGAGGGCATTGAGAGTTAGAGGAAGGTGGATCCAAAGCCTTCTGTGGTTGTGTATCCAATTTAGAAGAAAGGAAAATATAAATGTGTGTATTTCCTTTTGTATTGCAAGAGATAATAGTTGTCTGCCGGAGTTTTGTTTTGTTTTGTTTTGTTTTCTTTGCCTAAGAGCTGTGTTGGATGCCAGTTTTGCTTAAAGGCCTTTAGATATCCCTCCTTCCTCTGCAAAATGGTGTTGAGTGAGTGTAGTCTTGACCACATAATTTTGTAATTCTTTGAAAATGATATTATTTGAAGCATTCAAAAGAACTGGTGCTGTATATCTTCACATACCAGCTTCGGAGGGAGGAGTCACATATATTCCAGTTACTTCTGTTGACTTCTCTTCTCCCCCTTCAGTTTAGTTTGGGCTTTCACCTTCACTGTTACTTCAGACTTGCTTTCCCTTCTTGATTCGCTCCTCTCCTGCATTTCTTATATTGCAAATACAGACATATCTCAGTTAACAAAGATAAGAGAGGCGGGTAATAAATGCAGTTAATATTATTATCATTATGGGTATCATCATTGTCATCAAAGCCTCTGAGACAGAAGCTCTTTATACAAAATTTTCCCACATTTTCCCACTCTCCTGCAATGAACATATTGGTAGTTTTGAATTTGGAAAAATGTTAAACATGTTCTTCTTCTTTAGTTCAGGAGCTTATCCCTATTCCATGTTTTCCATTAATGATATAATAATAATAATAATAATAATAATCCCAGGCGACAGCAGGATTGAAGAGAAACAACTGGAAAAGCTGACACAATATGAGGATTTAAGGATTGAACTGCAAAGACGTTGGCACAAGCCAGTCAAGGTGGTCCCAGTGGTGATCGACACACTGGGTGCAGTGCCTAAAGACCTTGACCTGCACTTAAACACAATCGGCGCTGACAAAATTACCATCTGGCAACTGTAAGAGGCCACCTTACTGGATCTGCACGCATGTAGACATTAAAATGTAGACATTAAAAAATCCCCACTGCTCTCAACACAAATTGAGGTTTTCAGGCTTATCATAAACTGGTAAAAAAAAAAAAACCCAAAAGAGATTGAATAGTGCAAATACAGTTTGGTCTAAATGTATAGACTGACAAGCAACGACGTACCCACTTTCTTGGGAAGTGTCCGACGTGTGATCCAATACAACAGCCAGCAGAGTGTCTGCTGTGGATTCATCTTGTTGTGTTTCAAATAATGATGATGGTGGTGACGACGACATCGGCACACTGGATGCAGGGCCTAAAGACCTTGGCCTGCACTTAAAAACAATCAGAGCTGACAAAATTACCATCTGTCAGCTGCAAAAGGCATGCATTATTTTCCGATACATCACACAGTCCTAAACACTTGGGAAGTGTCTGATGTGTGATCGAATACAAAAGCCAGCATAGTGATATTTTTTGCTGTGTACTCATCTTGTTATGTATATAATAATAATAATAATAATAATAATAATAATAATAATATTTGAGAACACAGAAATGCTGGACCACTCTCACAACCACCATGTCAGACTACACAGAGAAGCCATTGAAATCCACAAGCATGTGGACAATTTCAACAGAAAGGAGGAAACCATGAAAATGAACAAAATCTGGCTACCAGTATTAAAAAACTCAAAAATTACAACAGCAAAACAACAGAGAGTAAACAATCAGGCACATCAAATCACTCTCAACAAAAGATTCCTCCCAGGCTCTTCCAAGCCATTAAATGCTAATCAAGGTGGTCAGTTGAAACATTCACACCTAGTTCCAGCAGACAAAAGTCCTTTGTCCCACCCTGGTCATTCCACAGATATATAAACCCATTTTCCTACTTCCAACAGACCTCACTACCCCTGAGGATGCTTGCCATAGATGCAGGCGAAACGTCAGGAGAAATGCCTCTAGAATATGGCCCTATGGCCCAAAAAAACCCACAAGAACCTAATAATAATAATAATAATAATAATAATAATAATAATAATAATTTATTTGTATTCCGGCCTATCTCCCCAAGGGGACTCGGGTCAGATTCCAGCATATACAGTCACGAGGCAAACATTCAGTGTCTTGAAACAGTGAAACACAAATACACAGAGATAAAGGTAAAGGCTCTGGAGGGTTGTGCTCAACCCAGAGGTGTTCCTAGGTCATGTGGCGTGCATAATAATAATAATAATAATAATAATAATAATAATAACAACAACAACACTTTATTTGTACCCCACTACCATCTCCCCAAAGGACTCGGTGAGGCTTACATGAGGCCGAGCCCAAACACAACAATACAAGCAATAATCACAACAATACAAGCAATTAAAATAAAAACATAAACAATAAACATATAACATTATCAATAAGACAACATACAATTAAAACTGTGGGAAGGCCAAATGTAAAATTAAAATTGGAAATAGTGCAGAAACATGGACAAAAAGGTGATAGTGGCGTTTGTGGACATACGAGCAGACCTAAAAATGTAAAGTGCTTTAGAGGGACAAAGTGCTAAGGGATCATTATTCCGGGAAGGCACACTGGAACAACCACGTCTTCAAGTTCCTCCTGAAAACTGTCAGCGTTGGGGCCTGCCTGATGTACTTAGGGAGTGAGTTCCAGAGTCGAGGGGCCACCACTGAGAAGGCCCTCTCTCTTGTCCCCACCAATCGAGCCTGCGATGCTGGCGGGATCCAGAGCAGGGCCTCTCCAGATGAACGAAGAGATTGTGTGGGTTCGTATACAGAGATGCGGTCACGCAGGTAGGCGGGTCCCAAACCGTTCAGGGCTTTGTAGGTAAGAACCTGCACCTTGAATTGGGTCCGGTAAATGAATGGCAACCAGTGGAGCTCCTTGAACAGGAGGGTTGATCGCTCCCTGTAAGGAGTCCCAGTTAACAACCTGGCTGCCGCCCGCATGGAGCGCCATTTATCTTCTCTCCTATTGATCTACTCACATTTGCATGTTTTCGAGCTGCTAGGTTGGCAAGAGCTGGGGCTCACAGCAGGAGATCACCCCGTCCTGCAAATTCAAACTACCAACCTTCCAGTCAGCAAGTTCAGCAGCTTAATGGTTTAACCCATTGCTCCACTGCGACCCCACTCTATATTATGCCTAGCTATGCATCTACTTTGTTAACTGAGGTATTCTGGTATATGGCTAAGTTTTAAACAATCAGGAGTGTTTTTTTTTAATTGCTGTGTCTTTAAAATGGCTGTTACGAGTGGACAATATCTGTTCCACCTATTTCCTTAAATGTTGTAGCGCATGATTTATAGTAAAATAAATTCCCTTCCATGATTTAATGAGTTTTTGAGTAGAATATTAGTGGTGCTTGCAAAGTGTTTCTTCCACGCAACACTTTGCCTAGAAACAAAGCAATGCTTGTTTTCCTTTC
Organism: Anolis sagrei; assembly: GCF_037176765.1. Classification (NCBI taxonomy): domain Eukaryota; kingdom Metazoa; phylum Chordata; class Lepidosauria; order Squamata; family Anolidae; genus Anolis; species Anolis sagrei. The sequence goes on along the minus strand of NC_090031.1, from coordinate 21,157,895 downwards.
AGCGTAGTCCTTTGAAGTGGCTTCCCTTGGTTTTTATTTTCGATTGGTTTTGCATATATACAGGCTTTGCTGCATGTATGAGGGAAGGAGAAAGCGTTCAATGAAACCATGCCTCCTTTGTAATGTTACCACTCTTTTCTTTCTCTTTTGTCTTCCGATAACAATATGGCACTTGCTTTAGGAGCTTGTTTAACATGAGAGACCTTGTCTTGTTTTAGTCCTCTTCCGTTGATCTGCGCATAGGGATTGGGAGTGAAATGCTTGCTCGTTTTTCTTCTTCATGCCTGTCCTCTCCCCCTTTCCCAGTTCAATTGTGCCTTTTTATCACGTCCCGACTTGTTGCTGTGTAGGTTGTCAGCCAGCGGTTTCCCCAGAACAGCATTGGAGCCGTGGGGAGTGCCATGTTCCTGAGGTTCATCAATCCCGCCATTGTCTCCCCGTACGAGGCCGGGATATTGGACAAGAAGCCGCCTCCGAGAATCGAAAGGGGCTTAAAATTAATGTCAAAGGTGAAGAAGAATGCACTGCTTTTGTGTATGTTTGGGTTCTTAAAAACTGGTTTGAAATAAATATCTCCATACAGCAGGAGTCCTCTAGCATTTTAAAAAGAGGACCAGTTCGCAGTCCCTCAGACTGTTGGGGAGCCAGGAAAAAATATATGAAGGGATACAAGGGTTCCGTCCTGGGACTGATCCTGTTCAACATCTTTATTAATGACTTAGATGAAGGGCTAGAAGGCATGATCATCAAGTTTGCAGATAACACCAAATTGGGAGGGAGAGCCAATACTCCAGAGGACAGGAGCAGATATCAGAACGATCTTAACAGATTAGAGAGATGGGCCAAAACTAACAAAATGAAGTTCAACAGTGACAAATCCAAGATACTCCACTTAGGCAGAAAAAATGAAATGCAAAGATACAGAATGGGGGACAATGCCTGGCTCGAGAGCAGTACGTGTGAAAAAGATCTTGCGGTCCTCGTGGACAACAAGTTAAACATGAGCCAACAATGTGATGCAGCGGCAAAAGAAGCCAATGGGATTTTGGCCTGCATCAATAGGAGCCTAGTGTCTAGATCTAGGGAAGTAATGCTACCCCTCTATTCTGCTTTGGTTAGACCACAACTGGAATATTGTGTCCAATTCTGGGCACCACAAGTGAAGGGAGATATTGACAAGCTAGAATGTGTCCAGAAGAGGGCGACTAAAATGATCAAGGGTCTGGAGAACAAGCCCTATGAGGAGTGGCTTAAGGAGCTGGGCATGTTTAGCCTGAAGAAGAGAAGGCTGAGAGGGGATATGATAGCCATGTATAAATATGTGAGAGGAAGCCACAGGGAGGAGGGAGCAAACTTGTTTTCTGCTTCCCTGGAGACTAGGACGCGGAACAATGGCTTCAAACTACAAGAGAGGAGATTCCATCTGAACATGAGGAAGAACTTCCTGACTGTGAGAGTCATTCAGCAGTGGAACTCTCTGCCCCGGAGTGTGGTGGAGGCTCCTTCTTTGGAAGCTTTTAAACAGAGGCTGTATGGCCATCTGTCAGGAGTGATTTGAATGCAATATTCCTGCTTCTTGGCAGAATGGGGTTGGACTGGATGGCCCAGGAGGTCTCTTCCAACTCTTTGATTCTATGATTCTATGAAAGGAGATTCCATCTGAACCTTCAGAAGAAAGAGTCAAGTTAATTAGGATGGTTGCTGTTGTGTGCCTTAGGACCCTTCCAGACAGGCCTTATGTCTCAGGATCTGATCCCAGGTTTTCTGTTTAACCCAGATTATCTGGGTATGTGGCCTCATATAATCCCATTTATATAATCCCATGGCCATCTGTCAGGGGTGCTTTGAATGCAATATTCCTGCTTCTTGGCAGGGGGTTGGACTCTTCCAACTCTATGATTCTAAAGCAGAAAGGCAATGGAGGACTGTCTTAATCTTGTTTTCTTACTTTTCCAAACTTTTAAAAAAATGTCCACATACAAAATCATATATGTACATTTCTCCTAACATATTGTCTGTACATGTGTACAATTTCACTGTACTTTGCTGTGTGCACACATCCATTCTGTCATTTCTGGTTAAGGTGTGTCCTTAGGGATGCTAAAGTCAGGTTAAAGAGGAGGGCTTCGCGTTGCAGCTTCTTGTGTCAGAATCAGTTGCTTCAGTGGTTCTGTTTATCATTTAGGTCCTGCAGAGCATTGCCAACCATGTCTTGTTTACAAAGGAGGAACACATGCGGCCTTTTAACGACTTTGTCAAAAGTAATTTTGACGCAGCCCGAAGGTAAGCCAGATCATAATAGTGTTGGGTTTTAAAGCAGGTTGATGGGGGCAGACAGTCTTAGATCTGCACTGAATCTGATGGTGTCAAACGGGGGAGTGCAAATATGTCTGTATCTACGTAGAAGTGGTAGTGAAAATCAGCCACAGTGTACATTACTCAGAAAGCAAATCAGCACCACTTTTCTTAATTGATTGGTTTACGAAGCGAAAGCAAAATGAGGGTACACTTATAATGTTTTTTAAAAGAAATTTAAAAATTTAACATTATACTAAATGTCCTTTGACCAGTAGCTGTCAACTTGGAGTGCCTCTGGTGTTATTATGAGAAGGTCCTCCATCATGCATGTGGCAGGGCTCAAGCTGCATTTGTGTAGTAGGCTTTGCTCTTCTCCACACTGGCATGTCACAGATTTCACTTTGTGGCCCCATTTCTTAAGGTTAGCTTTGCATCTCATGATGCAAAGGCACAGCCTGTTCAGCGCCTTCCAAGTCTCCTATTCTTATTTATTTATTTTATTTATTTATTTATCAATTTTATATACCGCCACTCCCCGAAGGCTCGGAGCAGTTCACAATATACACATGTAATACATAACATTAAAATAAAGGAAAAATTCAATCAGCAAAGTTCAAATGCCAGCCTAAATAAATAAGTTTTACAAGCTCTACGAAAGGATAGTAAATCTCGGAGAGCTTGTGTCCCCACTGGCAAGGCATTTATTTATTTATTTATTTACAGCTTTTATATTCTGCCCTTCTCACCCCGCAGGGGACTCAGGACAGATTACAATATACACATATATGGCAAACATTCAATGCCAATTTTTGACATACAAACATATACAGACATAGACAGAGGCTATTTAACTTTTTCTGGCCGCCAGGGGAGCTGTCACTTTTATCGTCCATCTGCGACGCTGATGAAGCACTTCCGCATTCCCCGCATGCTTCCCCGCTGGAATGCTTTGCTGGAGTCTTCTTTATGGCCTCATAAATTAGTTAATTTAGCGTCCCCACACTTTAAGGTGGTACCTAATTTTCCTACTTGACATGCAGCTGTCTTTCGGGTTGCAAAGGTCGACAACAGGCTACACACAATTGGTTGGAAACCCACTCCAACCTGGGCTGGCTTCGAACTCATGACCTTTTGGTCAGAGTGATCTTATGCAGCTGACACTCAGCCAGCTGCGCCACAGTCCCGGTGCTCCACAGGTAACGAGCCACCACCCTAAATGCTCTACACCTAGTAGACATCAGGTGAAAGGTCTTAAAATTGGGAACTTCAAGTAAATTCTGGTCGTCTGAATGGAGTGATCTTTGGGGTTTGTAGGGGATGAGGTGGTCCCTCAGGTATTCTGGCCCCAAGCCATATAAGGCCTTGAAGGTAAGAATCAGCACTTTGAAGGTAATACGATACTCAGTCAGCAACCAGTGCAGTTGATGCAGGATTGGAGTGATATGACACCTTGCTGAGACCCCTGCAAGAAGCCGGGCAGCAGCATTTTGTACTAGCTTAAATTTCCGGATCACCGATAAAGGCAGGCCTATGCAGAGGGCGTTACAATAGTCCAATCTTGAGATGACCGTAGCCTGGATCACCGTGGCCAGGTTGTCCCTGGACAAATAGGGAGCCAGTCGCCTAGCCTGACGCAGATGGAAAAATGCAGCTCTGCTCACAGCGGAGTCCTGGGCCCCATCGTCAGCATAGGGCCTGTAAGGACTCCTTATGTTTGCCCAGGAGGGAGTTTCTCATCTGGTCTCAGCCACTGATTGAGGTTCTGGGTTTTAACCTGCCACTTTTGGACTCTCGCTTGCTGAGGTGTTCCTGCCAGTATCTCTGTAGATCTTAGGAAACTATTTCTTGATTTAAGATGTTGGCTGATATCTGAACAGAGGATGGACCAGAAATGTCACTGTCTTGGTCCTTTCATTATTGGTTGCTACTTCCTGACAGATGTCAGGTGGTGCAATACTGACTAAACAGTATAATTTCTCCAGTGGTGTGGGGCGTAGGCATCCTGTGATAATGTTGAGATTAACTTCATAATTCAGCAGCAGATCAGTTGCACAACTTCAGCGCTTTCCAGTAGCTTCTTCCTGCACAGTATTTTCAGTCAACTGCTCCCACAGCCTGCAGTCACTCTGGAACCTTTTACAGACACTTGAGCACATGCCCGGCCATTGTCAGCTTTACCATTGTCTTTCCCCCAGTCTAGATGATATTACAAACTTACCACAGCATAGAGTTATATCTTGTCTTAGCAGACAGGTTCTTTTAATTACATGTAGCCTTCGACGAATAACATCACAGCACAAGGAGAGAAATATACACTGTACATGACTTCCTTATATACAATTCTATACAATTACACATAGCAATCACTGATTGGTTCCCAACTCATTGACTTAACTCAGACCCAGGATTACATCATTCACAATCACCTGGACTAGGCCAGAATACATTCCCCAAATGAAGTTCTATATATAGTTAATGCATGACTCAGCATTTCCAATAGAAGCCTATTAGCAGTTCATAACTCAGCTATATTACATTACAATACATTGTAAAACCTGACAGATAATGTGGCTTGTCTCATTAAGAGCCACATCCACAGTTTTCGCATATTGAGATGTATTCCACACTGGGCATGCATATTCGGAAGCAGAGTATTAAAGCGCAAGGGCAGATGACTTCACTATGTCTGGTTGTGATGCCCAGGTTGTGCCAGTCAGTTTTCATATGATATTATTCCTAGAACCCACTTTTTTCTTGAAATTCAGACAGTGCTTCTTATAAGTCAGAGCATGATCCAGAGTGACTCGCAGGTATTTTGATGTGCTGCAGTGCTCCAGTGGGATTCCTTCCCTGGTAATCCTCAGAGCTTGAGATGCTTGTCTGTTCTTAAGGTGAAAAACATACATCCAAATTTCAGAGGGATTAGGAATCAGCTGGTTTTCTCTGTAATAGGCAGTAAGAGCACCTAAAGCTTCAGAGAGCTTCAATTCCACCATTTCAAAGCTCCCTGCTTGAGCGGTGATGGCACAATCATCAGCATAGATGAAACTTTTCTTGAGGCTTAGCTATCATTGCTGAAGATAATGGATGTTTCCCCCTTTCTTTTTATAGGTTTTTCCTTGACATTGCATCAGACTGTCCCGCCAGTGAGACAGTCAACCACAGCCTCTCTTTCATCAGTGATGGCAATGTCCTTGCTCTGCACCGCCTGCTTTGGAACAACCAGGAGAAGATTGGCCAATACCTTTCCAGCAACAGGTAGAAGGAGCTGAACTGTGGCCCAAAATTGTTGGTGTGTTCTCAGGCTGAGATTGTAGAAGAGTACATTATCTATGTATTGCTGCAGATGATTTGCCTTCTTTATTTTGTATTACCTGCAAGAGAAAACTTTATTTGTATTCCGCCCTATCACCCAAGAGGGACTCAATTGATATTTCCTGTACACTTTATATTTCCATAAACATAGTTTCTTTATTTTTGTAAAGGCTATGCTCAGCCTTGTTGACTGAAAGGTCGCAGGACTCTTGTTTGTTAGAGCTAGGCGTGAATGTTTCAACTGACCACCCAAACACGAATCAAGGAACATGAAAGGCACTGCAGACTGCTTCAACCAGAGAAATCAGCCATAGCAGAGCACTTGATGAACCAACCTGGACACAGCATATTATTTGAGAACACAGAAATGCTGGACCACTCTCACAACCACACAGAGAAGCCATTGAAATCCACAAGCATGTGGACAATTTCAACAGAAAGGAGGAAACCATGAAAATGAACAAAATCTAGCTACCAGTATTTAAAAACTCTAAAATTGCAACAGCACAACAACAGAGAGGAAACAAACAAAGACATCTAATCACCTCTCAACAAAAGTTTGCCCCAGGCACAGGCAAGGTGGTCAGTTGAAACATTCACACCTAGCTCCAGCAAACAAGAGTCCTTTGTCTCACCCAGTTCATTCCACAGATATATAAACCCTTTTTCCTAGTTCCAACTGACCTCACTACCTCTGAGGATGCTTGCCATAGATACAGGCAAAACGTCAGGAGAGAATGCCTGTAGACCATGGCCATATAGCCCAAAAAAAAACCTACAACAACCCAATGCCGTTACTGTTGCCCATTTTTGGCCTGTGCTCCTTCTATTTTTATCAGCTTTATACTAATTTATGCAATGCTTTTGATACGAAATAAATTAATATTGTTACTGTATTTTTGAAGGCTTCAATGGCTGGAATCACTGGGTAGTTGTACCTTTTTCGGGTTATATGGCCATGTTCTAGAAGCATTCTCTCCTGGCGTTTCACCTGCATCTATGACAGGCATCCTCAGAGGTTGTGAGGTCTGTTGTCAGTTTCCAAGAGACCTCACAACCTCTGAGGAAGCCTGCTACAGATGCAGGTGAAATGTCAGGAGAGAATGCTTCTAGAAAATGGCCATATAGCCCGAAAAACCTACAAGAAACCAATATTATTATTATCCACACCAATAGTGCTCTATGGTTTTAGATAGACGTGCATTGATCTATCTACACCTGGCTGATTAAAAGCAACAACTTGCTGAGTTGTAAAATTAAAGAGAAAGCTATTTGTTAAGAGAGCATACCATCCGTCACCAATTTTGTTGAGATTGTATTGATTGTGTACCATCATCCGCTAGGGACCACAAAGCCGTTGGAAGGAGACCATTTGACAAGATGGCGACTTTGCTTGCTTACCTTGGCCCTCCTGAGCACAAGCCTGTGGCGGACACACAGTGGTCCAGCATCAACCTTACTAGCTCCAAGTTTGAAGAGTTTATGACAAGGTAATTGTATGTCTTTTAGTGATTTTAGCAATAGCTTTATGCTTTGTACCTGTTATAGCTCACTGACTGCTTCTGTTTTTCCTCCATTTTTGGTCTTCTACACTTTGCCTTCTCTGAAGCACTGGAAGTTGTGGAAATGTCTTTTTAAAAATTATATTTATTGAAAATATTCCATAAAAACACAAAATAGTATATATAAAATCTTTGGATAGCCAAAGAAAAAAAGGAAAAGAAAAGAAAAAAAAGAAGAGAAGAGAAAGAGATGAAATAGAAAGAACATTAGAAGGGAAAAAAAATAGAAAAATTAGGAAAGAAAGAGAAATGTACTATCTTGTTGGCTTCCTGGATATTGTCTATGTGACTTCTTACTCTTCCTTCTTCCTTCTTCTATCACCCCTTCCTCTCTTCTTATATCAAAATATTTATATTTTTGTGTTTCAAATATTCTGTCACTTTTGTCCAATCAGTTTCTTTTATCAGGGTCCCCTTATTTTTCGATATTAAGTATGTCAATCTGTCCATGTTTCTAATGTCAGCAATTTTCCTAATCCAATCATTTTCTTCTGGAATCGCTTCCTTTTTCCAAACTTTTGCATAGCAAATTCTTGCTACCATACTTAGGAGTTTGTCAGTGTTTTTGTCTAAATTCTGGTTTGTTATACCAAGCAGTAATATCTCTGGTGTGAAGGGGATTCTTATACTTAAAATTTCTTGTAATATAACTTGAATTTTTCCCCAATATATTTTTGATTTTTCGCATGACCACCACATGTGGAAGTATAATCCTTCCATCTTCCCACATTTCCAACATTTGGTGTTTATATTTTTGTAACACTTCCCTAGCTTCTGTGGGGCCATATACCATCTCTGTGAAATTTTGATCCAATTGTCTTTTAATTCAATCGCATATGTATATTTAATTTTCTTTTTCCAAATTTTCTCCCATTCTTCTTTTTTTATTTTTCTTCCAATATTCTCCTTCCATCTCTTCATATAATTTTTTCCCTCTGCTGTTTCAATATTCAATTCTCATAATTTTTAGGCATGGGCAATCCATGGTTCTAAATGGTTCTAAAGTACTTACAAAACTAAAGTTCTGATGGTGAAAACTAGGGGGCGCTGATACTTTGCTTCTACAGTGTTGCTAAAGTTCTGGTGGTGAAAATTTCAGAACTTTAACAAAACTTTCAAAATTTCTTTATTGGTGATTTTTATGACAGAACCAATTAGGAACTGCCATTTATAATGAAATTTTGAATGCCTCTACACCAGTGATTCTCAACCTTCCTAATGCCGCGACCCCTTAATCCAGTTCCTCATGTTCTGGTGACCCCCAACCCATAACATTATTTTCATTGCTACTTCAGAACTGTAATTTTGCTACTGTTATGAATCGTAATGTAAATATCTTATCTGCAGGATGTATTTTCATTCACTGGACCAAATTTAGCACAAATACCCAATATGCCCAAATTTGAATACTGGGGAGGTTGGGGGAAAATAGACCTTTACATTTGGGAGCTTTTGTTGCTGGGATTTATAGATCACCTACAATCATAGAACTTTCTTAACTCCACCAATGGCAGAATTGAACCAAACTTGGCACACAGAAGTCCCATGACCAACAGAAAATACTGGAAGGGTTTGGTGGGCATTGACCTTGAGTTCGGGAGTTGTAGTTCACCTATATCCAGAGAGCAGTGTGGACTCAAACAATAATAGATCTGGACCAGCCTTGGCACGGATACTCAATATGCCCAAATGTGAACACTGGTGGAGTTTGGGGAAAATAGACCTTGACAGTTGGGAGTTCTAGTTGCTGGGATTTACAGTTCACCTTCAATCAGAGAGCATTCTGAACCCCACCAACGATAGAATTTGGCCAAACTTCCCACACAGAACCCTCATGACCAACAGAAAATACTGTGCTTTCTGGTGGTCTTTGGAGACCCCTATGAAACCCCCTCGTGACCTCCTCAAGGGTCCCGACCCCCAGGTTGAGAAACACTGCTCTAGACCATGGCCATATAGCCCAAAAAAACCTATAACAACCCAAATTTTGAAAGTTTTGTGAGAGTTCTGAAATTTTCACCACCAGAACTTTAGCAACACTGTAGAAGCAAAGCACCAGCACCCCCTAGTTTTCACCACCAGAAGTTTAGTTTTGTAAGTACTTTAGAACCATTTAGAACCATGGATTGCCCATGCCTAATAATTTTCTATAAATCTTCGTTATTATCTTTCGATCTGATTTTAATATTGCGTCCCAGGATGTATTTTGTTCTTGACAGCCTGTTTTTTGTCTTTCTGAAAGCATTATTTTATTTGTCTATATTGATATCATGGGATTCTTTCATTCACTAAATTCATTTCCTGGTGTGTTTTTAATGTTATCTCCCTTTCTTCTTTCTTTATTAATTCTTTAGAATTGTCTTTTTTTAGATGTGTCCTGTGTGTTCTCCATAACCTCCACGATATTGGGGTAGACATTTCCCCTGAAATATTTTGGGTAAACTTATCTTCGAGAGCAGTGTGTTTCTGGTAAGGGAGAAGATACAGACACGAGCGTGAACTGGTGTCTTAATGCTTATGCTTCTCCCCTCAGGCACCAGGTCCATGAAAAAGAGGAGTTCAAGGCCCTGAAAACACTAAATATTTTCTACCAAGCTGGGACATCAAAAGCTGGAAATCCTGTCTTCTACTACATTGCTCGCAGGTAAGATTCCTTTTCCTTTCTAAAATCATTTTACTGGAGACCTGTGGAATTAATATACAAATAATATAATTTCCTGCTTTTCTATAATGATCAGTCATTTCAAGAAATGTCTGTGCATTTATGGTTTGAAAATGTTGGCAAAATATGGTCATGCAAAAACATGGCAAATATCTCTCAATAAGCTCTTGAAGAAGGATTTGTAAAGTTGTGTTGCCAAAGGCTTTCATGGCTGGAATCACTGGGTTGCAGTGAGTTTTCCAGGCTGTCATATTCCATATCTCCTGATGTTTCGCCTGCATCTATGGAAGGCATCCTCAGAGGTTGTGAGGTCTGTTGGAAACTTAAGCAACTGGGGTTTATATCTGTGGAATTATGTCCAAGGTGAGAGAAAGAACTCTTTGTCTGATGTATTGTTGAAGGCTTTCATGGCTGGAATCACTGGGTTGTTGTAGGTTTTTTCGGGCTATATGGCCATGTTCTAGAGGCATTCTTTCCTGACGTTTCGCCTGCATCTATGGCAAACATCCTCAGAGGTAGTGAGGTCTGTTGGAAACTTAAGCAACTGGGGTTTATATGTCTGTGGAATTATGTCCAAGGCGAGAGTAAGAACTCTTTGTCTGATGTATTGTCGAAGGCTTTCATGACTGGAATCACTGGGTTGTTGTAGGTTTTTTCGGGCTATATGGCCATGTTCTAGAGGCATTCTCTCCTGACGGTTCGCCTGCATCTATGGCAAGCATCCTCAGAGGTAGTGAACTCTGTTGGAACTAGGAAAAAGGGTTTATATATCTGTGGAATGACCAGGGTGGGGCAAAGGACTCTTGTCTGCTTGAGCTAGGTGTGAATGTTTCAACTGACAGGCATTTGATGGCCTGGCAGTGCCTGTGGCAATTTTTTGTTGAGAGGTGATTAGATGCCCCAGATTGTTTCCTCTCTGTTGTTTTGCTGTTGTAATTTTAGAGTTTTTTAATACTGGTAGCCAGATTTTGTTCATTGTCATTGTTTCCTCCTTCCTGTTGAAATTTTCCACATGCTTGTGGATTTCACTGGCTTCTCTGTTTAGTTTGAAATGGTGGTTGTTGGAGTGCGTCCAGCATTTCTGTGTTCTCAAATAATATGCTGTTTTCAAGGTGTTTTATCAAGTGCTCTGCTATGGCTGATTTCTCTGATTAAATTACCATTAGGGCCAATCAGGGCCAGCTAACACCTCCCAACAAAGGTTTCCCCCAGGCAGCAACTAGCCAGGCTTTGAAGCTACAAGGCCATTCAATACTAATCAAAGTGGCTAATTGCAACATTCACACTTTTACTATATGTGTGTTATGGCGATAATTTTTAATGCTTATATTTTGTTTTGTTAATCTTATGGTTATGTTGTTTTTACCTTGTATGTTTTGTGATGTTACCTGGGAACCGCTCTGAGTACCCTTCGGGAGATGGAGCGGTATATAAATAAAGTTTTATTATTGTTATTATTGCCCAGTGCTTGTTCTCCGACCGTGGACATTCCACAGATACATAAACCCCACTTGCCTAGTTTCCTACAGACCTCACAACCTCCGACGATGCCTGCCATAGATGTGGGCGGAACGTCAGGAGAGAATGCTTCTGGAACATGGTCAGGCAGCCCAGAAAATTCACAGCAACCCTATAACAGAGCAGTTGCTTTATGCGGGCTTGACTTCTATGTTTTTTGTAATTGAGGAATACTTTGTACACAGTGGGTTAAACCAGTTATTCTCAACCTGTGGATCCCCAGGTATTTTGGCCTACAACTTCCAGAAATCCCAGCCCATTTACCAGCTGTTAGGATTGCCGGGAGTTGAAGGCCAAAACCCACAAGTTGAGAACCACTGGGTTGAACACGAAGTATAGTGGACTACTATTGGTATTATTATTTTATTATTACCAGCTCTGGAAGCAAACTCTGCTCAGCTATTCTGACTTTCAGCTGCTAAACAAATAACTTGTCCCACTATTCTGTCTGTGTGTACATTGAAGAGGCTGCCTTTACAGCATATGCATATGTGTCAACATAGCGTCAATCGAAATACTAACACCGACTGTTTAAGACAAATATTTGTGCCTAAAAGGTAAGTCCAGGAAGCCATGACTTTTGACATCTGATGAACCAGTAAAGGCATCAATCAAGGAGTGTGGAAATTCTTGGTTTGAGAAGCAGAATTAAGTTTTCTTTTCTGAAATTGTGTAAACATGTCTCAGTATATTGACAGAAAAGGAACGAAGCATGTGTTTCATAATGAGGTTCTTTATTAAGGCCTCGTGCTTTTTATGATATGCCAAGAAAGGGACATATGTGCCCCGGAGTGTGGTGGAGACTCCTTCTTTGGAGGCTTTGAAACAGAGGCTGGATGGCCATCCGTTGGGGGTGCTTTGAATGCAATTTCCGGCTTCTTGGCAGAATGGCCCACAGTCTCTTTCAACTCTATCAACTGTATAGAAATATAGAGGAAAATACCATATATACTCGAGTATAAGCTGCTGTGCCTTTGGCGAGTAGGTGCACAACACGACACCATTGCTTCCCCCAACACTTCTATCACTGGAATACATGCCCCCCCAAAAAGATACACAACCCTGTGTATCTTTATGAACTCCCGGCAAATAACTTGCTCCTATTTTTATCTCATTATAGTTTTTAACATTTTATCCTGTACATGTGGCCCACCCACTGTTTATTATGTCTGTGTTTTTTGTTTATCGTAATGCTATTTTATTATTGATTTTTAAAATGTAATTTTGATGATGTTGCTTGTTGTTTATGTTTTGGTTTTATCTTGATGGAATATGTTGTTCGGGCTTGGCCCCATGTAAGCTTCTCAGAGTCCCCATCGGGGAGATGATGGCGGGATATAAATAAAGTGTCAGAACACGCCAGACACAAGATAAAGTTCAAAACACCGCTTTATTGTAAACAAAAGGACCTACAAAGCACTTAACTGCAGTGCTAAGGTCTGCTGAAGCAATTTGGCACTAAAAACAAATGATTTGGAGAAATAAAAATATAATCCGGATTATAGTGCTGCCTAATAATCTGGATTAAACTAAAAATGAAGCAATTCGCTTGAGAATCAAAACGGAGCACAAACACAGTCTTTAAAGCTGGAAAAACGTATTTTCAGAACAAAAAGTAGTTAGAGTCACTAAGATATTAACAAACAAAGTCCAGAAGTCCTAAAAGCGAAGTCAAACCAGTCCAAAGTCAAATCCGTAGAGAAGCGAAGCTGGAATGCTGAGGTCACCAAGAAATCAGGAACACACGAGGCTACAGCCCAGGACCCAAGGTGGAAAGTTGGCAGGTACAAAGAATTATGTCCAATGAAGACACTTTGCCAACTGCGACTTGCAGTTCAAACTGAACCCCCTTTTATCTCACAATTCTTCATCAGAGCTTGACGAGCTCCCCACCCTTTCGTCATCACTCCCAGCTGCAGCTGAATGCCCATCCCTCCACCTCTGCCAACGATTATCAGGGGTCAGATCCTGCCAAGAGTCCCCTGGCTGCCAATCCCCAGTGAACCCCTCAGATTCCTCACTAGAGGTGGGCTGGTTACAAATATCCCTTATGTTTGCACACAGGTCCAATTTAACTCATCATCTTCCATGTCACTTCCAGTCCCAGAACTCCTTTCAAAACCAAATAAATCTTCATCCTCTATTGGTACACAAAGTATTTCCCGAATACGTTTCCTTTGTAATTCCCCTTCAGACTCTGGCTCACGAGCAGCCCTCTTTACACCTCTGGTCACTCCCCCATCCCCCATTTCACAATCAGAGAAACCTGAGAACGTTTCATCCTTCCTTGGAGCCATAATGATTTCCCTAGAGAGGAGATTCCATCTGAACATGAGGAAGAACTTCCTGACTGTGAAAGCCGTTCAGCAGTGGAACTCTCTGCCCCGGAGTGTGGTGGAGGCTCCTTCTTTGGAAGCTTTTAAGCAGAGGCTGGATGGCCATCTCTCAGGGGTGATTTGAATGCAATATTCCTGCTTCATGGCAGAATGGGGTTGGACTGGATGGCCCATGAGGTCTCTTCCAACTCTTTGATTCTATGATTCTAATGCGATGACGCTGCTGTTCTCCCTCTGACTCCAAAGCAGCCCCGTTTTCCCTGCTACTAGGAGTAGCAACTCGAGCAACACACTGAACTACAACATAAAGATTATTATTATTATTATTATTATTATTATTATTATTATCATTATTATTATTGTATGAATCTATGCTTGCCTTTCCAGAATAGACGGCTGAGTCTGTACTAAAAGTGTTTTTCTTTCTGTAGTCCAGATACGATGCAATCAGCCTCAATTTCCTCTGTGTAGAAAAAAGGAATGTCCCTTATATATATTTAGCCATGTTGACAATATTTAATGATGATTGAGAATCAGTTTGCACCGAAGGGCAAAAGAAGGGTTGCACTTCGCTTTCATATCTTGGATTTGCCTTCCGAGAAACTTAATGCCACAAAAAATAAAAGCTGTCCTGGAAAGTAGATGCTTGCTGCTGTGGGTTTGCTAAAATAAATTAGAAAACAAACAGTTGAAAGTCAAATTAAATCAAAATGCAAGCCATAATCAGGCCTGTCAACCCATTACATTCAGAAATAAAGAGAAGGCATAAAATGTGAAAAGGGGAAGAGAAGTGGGAGTATAAGGACAGGGATATTGCCATGTAGAGAGGTGGTGTGATTGGGGGTTGTGATATTTGCTGTTGTGGCTACGCCACTAGTAGGTTTTTCCTTGGAGGTGGCAGCCATTGTAGCAGCCTTTGCCGGAGCCTTTGTTGAAACCTTTGCCGTAGTCACCAGATGGTCTGATGGAGCCTTTGTCGAAACCTTTGTCGGAGTCACCAGATGTTCTGCTGGAGCCTTTGTCGAAACCTTTGTCGTACTCATTGTCATAGCCTTTGTCGAAGACATTGCCAGTGTAGGTACTTTGGTAGTGTCCACCCCTTGTGATGCTGCCAAGTGGAGTTTGCACAAAATTACAACCACCAGCGCAGGCCATAGCCATTTGACCAACTTCTTCATCCTGTATTTTTAAAAAGTAAACACAAATTAACTCCATGTGCTTTTAGAATTGTTTTCTTGTCTCAGAAGATCAATTTGTGGCAGGAGCCAAAGCATGTATTGTGATTTTATTTTGTTATTCTGCATTGTTTAATTTTATTTTGTTTCATTATGTATTTTGCTGTGTTTAATTTTCTGTTGTTTTGTATTTTATTTCGTTGTATTGTTTTTGGGCTTGGCCTCATGTTAGCCGCCCCGAGTCCTCATTGGGGAGATGGTGGCGGGCATAAATAAAGATTATTATTATTATTATTATTATTATTATTATTATTATTTGAAATACAACAAGATGAGTCCACAGCAGACACTCTGCTGGCTATTGAATTGGATCACACGTCGGACACTTCCCAAGCGTCTAGGACTATGTGATGTATCGGCGAGTAATGCATGCAGATCCCAGTAAGGTGGCCTTCTGCAGCTGGCAGATGGTAATTTTGTCAGCGCTAATTGTGTTTAAGTACAGGCCAAGGTCTTTAGACACTGCACCCAGTGTGCCAATCACCACTGGAACCACCTTTACTAGTTTGTGCCAGAGTCTTTGCAGTTTGATATTACTATTATTATTACTATTATTATTATTATTATTATTATTATTACTATTATTACTATTATTACTATTATTATTATTTTATTTGTCTCTATACAAACATGCTTAGTGTTTGCAGCTTAAAATGCTCTAAATCTTGTATTATAATTACAGTCAGGCTTCATCATACCCTCATGTTTCTCTGCTCCACTCCCATTAGTATTTGGTGAGCATGGAGTATAACTTCATTCTCACTTGAACTAATTTGAGTGACTCTTCTGAAGACTTATTTCTACAATGCACAGGATAATATCGTATTTATTTGAGTATAAGCCGACCCGAATATAAGCCAAAACACCTAATTTTACCACAAAAAACTGGGAAAATGTAATGACTCGAGTATAAGCCAAGGACGGGAAATGCAGTAAATTTCAAAATAACAAATGATACCAATAATATTGCATGAATTGAGGCATCAGTATGTTAAGTGTTTTTCAATGTTCCCATAAAATTGTAATTTAAGATAAGACTGTCCAATTCTGATAAAACCATTATTCTAACCTTTTCCAATGTGAATGTGCTTACGTATCCTTCCAATAATAATAGAGTAAAATGATAAATGTAATAATAATAATAGAGTAAAATAATGGAAATGTAATAATAACAGTAATAATAAAATAATAAATGTAATAATAACAATAATTAAAGTAAAATAATAAATATGATAATAGATTAAAATGATAAATGTAATAATATCAATAATAAATAGAGTAAAATAATAAATGTGATAATAATAGAGTAAAATAATAAATGTATTGTCGAAGGCTTTCATGGCTGGAATCACTAGGTTCTTGTGGGTTTTTTCGGGCTATAGAGCCATGTTCTAGAGGCATTTCTCCTGACGTTTCGCCTGCATCTATGGCAAGCATCCTCAGAGGTTGTGAGGTCCTCACAGACCTCACAACCTCTGAGGATGCTTGCCATAGATGCAGGCGAAACGTCAGGAGAAATGCCTCTAGAACATGGCTCTATAGCCCGAAAAAACCCACAAGAACCTAAAATAATAAATGTGATATTAATAACTAATAGAGAAAAATAATAATAAATAGAGTAAAATAATAAATGTGATAATAATAGAGTAAAATAATAAATGGTAAAATAATAAATGTATTGTCGAAGGCTTTCATGGCTGGAATCACTGGGTTGTTGTAGGTTTTTTCGGGCTATAGAGCCATGTTCTAGAGGCATTTCTCCTGACGTTTCGCCTGCATCTATGGCAAGCATCCTCAGAGGTTGTGAGGTCCTCACAGACCTCACAACCTCTGAGGATGCTTGCCATAGATGCAGGCGAAACGTCAGGAGAAATGCCTCTAGAACATGGATCTATAGCCCGAAAAAACCCACAAGAACCTAAAATAATAAATGTGATATTAATAACTAATAGAGAAAAATAATAATAAATAGAGTAAAATAATAAATGTGATAAAAATAAATAGAGTAAACTAATAAATGTAATAATAATAGAGAAAAGTAATAAATGTAACAACAACAACACAAATAGAGAAAAATAATAAATGTAATAATAATAAATAGAGAAATGTAATAAAATAATAATAATGACAGTAAAATAATAAGTAACCTTGACTCAACGCTGGGTACCCAAGCTAGTATGCAATAAATGCATTATACACTCATAATCTGATAGCTTACCATTTAGTTCTATGATCTATGTATCTATTCTATTAATTCTTTTAAGTTCATTGTTCCATACCTGTCTTCAGTACCAGATGCTTAGGATGACAGTTAAACCCAGACGCTTCTAAGAAGTTCTCCTGTGTGCGGCTGATAATCAGTCTGCTCAGTTCTTCCATTTAAATATAATTTGAGGGATGGTTATGCAATGGCAATCCTCCAGATGATTGGTTCCTGTGCCACGCAAATATCTCAGTGTTACCTTTTTCCAGGGCAACAAGGACAAACACAAAACGTTTTGCCCCACAGCTTGCTGGAGGAAGTAAATTTGTATTAATTTTTTTGTATGAAGAGAGAGGGAATTCATCCAACATTTTTTCCCTGTTGGATGAATAAATAGTTTAATGGAACACATTTAGAAGGTCTCAACAGGAGCCATGTTTTTGCACAAGACCATCGGGTATATTTTTCCTGGTCCTGTAAACCATATTTAAGAAATGGTTGAAAACTTGGAAAACATTTGTTGTTGAGCGAGCTTTGTTTGTAACAGGACAATTAAACTGTATTTAAACACTGTGTTAAAATACAGTGATTGCTAGTTTTCTTTAAGCCAAGGGTCCTCAAACTTTTTAAACAGAGGGCCAGGTCACAGTCGCTCAAATTGTTGGAGGGCCAGATTACAATTTGAAAAAAGCATGAATGAATTCCTATGCACACTGCACATATCTTATTTGTGTTGCAAGAAACACTTAAAAACAATCCAATAATTAAACTGAAGAACAATTTTAACAAATATAAGCTTATTAGTATTTCAATGGGAAGTGTGGGTCTGCCTTTGACTGATGAGATAGGATTGTTGTTGTTGTTGGTGGTGTTGTTGTTGTGTGCTTTCAAGTCGTTTCAGACTTAGGTTGACCCTGAGCGAGGGCCAGGTAAATGACCTTGGAGAGCCACATCTGGCCCCTGGGCTTTAGTTTGAGGACCCCTGCTTTAAGCAATTTTATAAACACTGTCTTCATTTAGGCCAGTTGTTCCCAACCTGTGGTCCGTAGACCACTAGTGGTCCGCAAGAACAAAAATATGGTCTGTGGCCTCACCATTACTACACTATTGCCTCGAAACCACATGGCAACGAGAGCACCTGGTCTTGCAAAATCCTGTTTTAGTGCCGAGTCGACCGGGATGTCGGGAAGGGAGTGGCTGACTACCCACGAAAGCACTACTACCACATCAACTCTAGATTATTAAATACAGTTTTCTTTAGGCGAGCAGATGGAGACTACTGCATGATCACAGAATCATAGAATCAAAGAGTTGGAAGAGACCTCATGGGCCATCCAGCCAAACCCCTGCCAAGAAGCAGGAATATTGCATTCAAATCACCCCTGACAGATGGCCATCCAGCCTCTGTTTAAAAGCTTCCAAAGAAGGAGCCTCCACCATGCTCCGGGGCAGAGAGTTCCACTACTGAACAGCTCTCACAGTCAGGAAGTTCTTCCTAATGTTCAGATGGAATCTCCTCTCTTGTAGTTTGAAGCCATTATTCCGCGTCCTAGTCTCCAAGGAAGCAGAAAACAAGCTTGCTCCCTCCTCCCTGTGGCTTCCTCTCACATATTTATACATGGCTATCATATCTCCTCTCAGCCTTCTCTTCTTCAGGCTAAACATTTTCAGCTCCTTAAGCGCTCCTCATGGGGCTTGTTCTCCAGACCCTTGATCATTTTAGTCGCCCTCATTTTAGTCGCATGGCATATGTTCTTTATCAGAAACTAGAACTAATATGGTCTATCCAATGCATTTTTCTGAATCAGCACCCCAAATAACCAAACCGAATCAAAAACTGATTCGTAACCATTTTGGTACTAATGTTGGAGAGCGGTCCCTGGTCAAGTGGTCCTTGGTCAAATAAAGGTTGGGAACCACTGACTTAGGCTAAAATTGTAACTGCAACAAAGATCTGAAGGAATGCTTTAAAAAGTTGATTTAATGTTGTATTTCCTCTCTGATATAATGAGAAATGGGAACCCATAGGCCCCATATAGATGTTGGACTATAATTTCCATCACCAACATGGTCAGTGATTAGGTGATGGAGGCTAAGTCCATTGACTTCAGCAGAGTAACAAGTTCCTTATAAACGTTTTTTTGGGTGGTACTAATGCTACACAACAGACTCTGAGACCAAGTGCCTTGTCGGGATACTGGGAACTTACATCCCCAGCTTACACTAAAGAATCGAAACACAAATACTTTTCATTTCTGATTGAGAGGAGGTGACTTTTTACATCGCCTTCTAAACAATTACTGGAAAGGGAATCTGGGTCTGCATAATTATTTGGAAGAGCACGTTCTAACAAAAAACAGACCCACATTCACATGGAGCCCATTGAAGCTTTGGGTAACTAAATTCTACCCTCTTCAAAACCCAGAAATCTTTGTACAAAATCTGTATAACAGCAAGAAGATCCAACCAGTCCATCCTCCAGGAAAGAATGCCCGACTGTTCACTGGAGGGAAGGATATTAGAAGCAAATATGAAGTGCTTTGGCCACATCATGAGAAGACAGGAAAGCTTGGAGAAGAGAATGATGCTAGGGAAAATGGAAGAAAAAAGGAAGGGGGGGGGGGCGACCAAAGGCAAGATGGATGGATGGTATCCTTGAAGTGACTGGCTTGACCTTGAAGGAGCTGAGGGTGGCAACGGCCAGCAGGGAGCTCTGGCTTGAGCTGGGCCAGCGGGACATGAAGAGGTAGAAGCAACTGAACGAAGAAACAAAATAACATCCCAGTCTGGCAAGATGGGTGAAGTTAGGTCGCAGCCATGGGCACTATTTGTAGTGACAGCTTATTTGAAAAGTAACCAAAGCCCTGGAAAATTGAAAAGGGGTCTGTGATAGAAGTTCATAAGATTGTGTGTGATTTTGATACCCCTTCCCAATTACCTCTAAGGTGGAATGTAGGGACTTCAAGTGAAACATAAGGTAGACAATTGAGGATAGTATCCAAGGTTGCACTTGTTGAATCATAGAATCATAGAGTTGGAAGAGACCTCATGGGCCATCCAGTCCAACCCCCTGCCAAGAAGCAGGAATATTGCATTCAAAGCACCCCTGACAGATGGCCATCCAACCTCTGTTTAAAAGCTTCCAAAGAAGGAGCCTCCTCCACACTCAGAGGCAGAGAGTTCCACTGCTCAACGACTCTCACAGTCAGGAAGTTCTTCCTCATGTTCAGATGGAATCTCCTTTCTTATAGTTTGAAGCCATTGTTCCACGTCCTAGTCTCCAGGGAAGCAGAAAACAAGCTTGCTCCCTCCTCCCTGTGACTTCCTCTCACATATTTATACATGGCTATCATGTCTCCTCTCAGCCTTCTCTTCTTCAGGCTAAACATGCCCAGCTCCTTAAGCCGCTCCTCATAGGGCTTGTTCTCCAGACCCTTGATCATTTTAGTTGCCCTCCTCTGGACACATTCCAGCTTGTCAATATCTCTCTTCAATTGTGCCCAGAATTGGACACAGTATTCCAGGTGTGGTCCAACCAAGGCAACCTTTTGCTCACCTTTTTGACCTTCATTTCTAACTGGCCCCAACCAACATGGCCAAAGGAGACAGGACTGTGAGAGTTGGTGTCCCCAACATCTGGAAGGCCTGGAATTCCCAACCTCCTGATTTAGGAAATGTTATGCCATTATGTTAAAGCAGGAGTCCACAAACTTTTTAAACAGAGGGCCAGGTCACAGTCCCTCAAACTGTTGGAGGGCCGGATTATAACTTCAAAAAAATGAATTAATTTCTTTGCACACTGCACATATTTTATTTGTACTGCAAAAATCACTTAAAAACAATACAATAATTAAAATGGAGAACAATTTTTACCAAATATAAACTTATTATTATTTCAGTGGGAAGTGTGGACCTGCTTTTGGCTGATGAGATAGGATTGTTGTGTGCTTTCAAGTTGTTTCAGACTTAGGTTGACCCTGAGCGAGGGCCGAGTAAATGACCTTGGAGGGCTGCATCGGGCCCCCGGGCCTTAGTTTGAAGACCCCTGTGTTAAAGGGCTTTAAAGTGTGTTAGTAAGTTTATAGACAGAAGAAACTGGGTTGGCTACTTATTGGGATGACCAAAGGAATCCTCCATGTTCAGATGCAGTATATCCCTCAAAACCTGTTTCTGGAGATTGTAGAGGTCCTTTTCAACATCCTCAAGACATCTCCTTGTCCAGAATGAGATGCTAGATTTAGATCGAGCTGGCAGTTGATCTAACCTGGCTCCTCTTAGCCTCGTTTTCTTTCTTAGCATAGCAATGGCAACCATGCAACATACAACTTAGTTTCCTAGGAATTGTGTGTTTACCATTGAGGATGGTATTTCCTCCTCAAAGGGCCACAATAGTGCAGTAATTCTATCCTAACTGGGAGATACCAAATGGAACCACAGGTTGCGTTTGTATTTTGCGGTTTCACCTTCGAGACGGAAAAACTGATTGATTATTTTTCAAAAGCGTCAGTAGTTACGTTAACTTCTTTTCTGATACTTGTGCAAATTTGCCTGTAAATTGTAACCTAATGCTACCTTTCGTTTTCATTTCTTGGAATAGAATCCTTAAGTTTCACCTTCCTGTAAAGCAACCCCTACTCAAGTGTAAGCCATATCTCTAAGCAGTTTCCTTTGTTGACGCAGTAAATAGAGCGGTTTCTAAAAGGTTACAGCTCAAAATTATGCCAAATCAAGACGAAAAACCCAGGGATTTCCTTTGTGTGAGCTGTGATAGTGCTTGAACCCTCTTCATCTTTGGATCCTGGGCAAATTGTTTTCAAGACACCAAGCTGTCTTGCAAAAAACAAGACATTGATTATTCCTGGAGGCTGACATTGAGAAGCTTTTAAACAAAAAGTTTTAAGTTTGCCCACCCCCTAATATAAATATACCATTGATCTTTCAGATTTAAGGATTTCATTATTTGTGAATTGGATCAAAATGGAATCTAGGAATCTTCAGCTTCTCCAGTGCAACCCTGTGATTGACTTCCACTAGAGGATGTCCATAAAATGATGCAGGAGGATAACTTTCTAAGAATCTCTGGGTCCTCCAGTGGTTATTTATTTCCTATCAAGTGCATTGCATAAATTAGTATAAAACTGATAAAAATAGAAGGATTGCAGGCGGCTAAATATCTTTTAACCAAAAATGGGCAATAGCAACAGCATTGTCTGTAGCCTCCAAGTTTGCAGACGACACCAAATTGGGAGGGATAGCCAATACTCCAGAGGACAGGAGCAGAATTCAAAATGATCTTGACAGATTAGAGAGATGGGCCAAGACTAACAAAATGAAGTTCAACAGTGACAAATGCAAGATACTCCACTTTGGCAGAAAAAAACGAAATGCAAAGATACAGAATGGGGGACGATGATGCCTGGCTCGAGAGCAGTACATGTGAAAAAGATGTTGGAGTCCTTGTGGACAGCAAGTTAAACATCAGCCAACAATGTGATGTGGCGGCAAAAAAACCAATGGGATTATGGACTGCATCAAGAGGAGCAGAGTGTCTAGATCTAGGGAAGTCATGCTCCCCATGCTCTATTCTGCCTTGGTTAGACCACACCTGGAATATTGTGTCCAATTCTGGGCACCACACTTGAAGAGAGATATTGACAAGCTGGAATGTGTCCAGAGGAGGGCGACTAAAATGGTCAAGGGTCTGGAGAACAAGCCCTATGAGGAGCGGCTTAAAGAGCTGGGCATGTTTAGCCTGAAGAAGAGAAGGCTGAGAGGAGATATGATAGCCATGTATAAATATGTGAGAGGAAACCACAGGGAGGAGGGAGCAAGCTTGTTTTCTGCTTCCCTGGAGACTAGGATGCAATGGAACAATGGCTTCAAAACTACAAGAAAGGAGATTCCATCTGAACATGAGGAAGAACTTCCTGTGAGAGCCGTTCAGCAGTGGAACTCTCTGCCCCAGAGTGTGGTGGAGGCTCCTTCTTTGGAGGCTTTTAAACAGAGGCTGGATGGCCATCTGTCGGGGGTGCTTTGAATGCAATATTCCTGCTTCTTGGCAGAGGGTTGGACTGGATGGCCCATGAGGTCTCTTCCAACTCTTTGATTCTATGATTCCTCTGCACATGAGGCAGGGCATAGTGGACAAGCATACAGATGTGGGGTTGTCTGTTCTGCTCCACAGTCACACGAGGTGTGGGATTCTTTTAGGTAGTGCCATTTTGCCAGGGTGTCTTTTGATCTACCCACTCCACTTCTGAGTCTGTTCAAGGACTTCCAAGTTGCCTATTCTTGGTTTGCCCCTGGAGGAAGACCCTCCCTCATGGCTTGCCATCCAGTTGGGATTTCCTGGTTGAGCTGCCCAGAGGGATACCCTTGCTGTTGCTGGGGGGACGCCAAGAGGAGTGGTAGTTCTCATTAAGCTTTTCCTTGATTTGAGTCTACTGGGAGGAGGCTGGTAGCCATGTAGTGGGGGGCTTTCACAGGGTTCAACCTTATTTCTCTCACATTTAGCAGCAACTTCCCGTCGCACATCGGGGGGGGGGGGGGGGGGAATGCCAGCTAGCTTGTAGAGTTTATCAATACGTGTAGATTTAAGACATTCTGTGATTATTCTGCATGTTTTATTCAATGCTATGTTCACATGCTGTGCATGTTCCTCCATTGTTCAACTTCCAGAACTGATGGGGTAGGACAAGAAAGGACCATATAATAGGTCTAGACCAGCTATGGACAAACTTTGTCCCTCCAGGTGTTTTGGACTTCAATTCCCACAATTCCTAACAGCTTACCTTACCCAAGTACATTACAAACCTTTGTGTATAAGTATAGGGGTGCCATGTAGGTGAGATAGCTACAAATGAGTGTGTGTCTTTATTCCCTTGTCATTCAAACCTTGTTGCATTGAATATTCTTGTTTCAAAGGGTCCTCAGTTGATCTTGGAGGTTGTTGAGAACCAGATTGTCACCTATACCCACAAGAAGTCTTTGACGTCTTCCTGACATGAAAGTCATTTTGTGTTAAACATCTCAAGTGTGTTAACATGGTATGGCCACTAGAGAGAGCATTGGGCTAAAGCAGTGGTTCCCAACCGTCTTTTTTCTTCTTTTTTTTTTTTTACCAGGTGCCACTTTGACCAGGGACCGCTCTCCAACATTAATACCAAAAGGATTACGAATCAGTTTTTGGTCAACTTTAGATTCAGTGTGGTTATTTTGGATGGTGATTCAGAAAATTGCATTGGATAGACCACATCTGCTCTAGTTTCTGATGCATATATGCCACACAGTAGTCGCCATCTGCTCGCCCACAGGAAACCATATTTAATAATCTAGAGCTGGTGTGGTGGTAGTTATCTTTCGTGGGTAGTCAGCCTCCCCTTCCCGACATTCCCATTGCCTTGGCACTATAAGAGGGTTTTGCGAGAACAGTTGCTCTCATTGCCATGTGGTTTCAAGGCAATGATGTACTGAGGCCGCGGATGATATTTTTGTTCATGCAGACTACTGGACCACAGGTTGGGAACCACTGGACTAAAGTCTTCCTCTATATTTCAGTGGGGGTGATCAGTCATTACTTAGTTTGGGGGATTTTAAAATGTCTTCAGTTGAATAACTCTAGTGATCTTTCACTTGATGACTTTGCTCGTTGGAATCCTGTAGCACAGTGGTTCACAGCTTGTGGCCCCGTGGGCCACCAGTGGTCCGCAAGAATGATAATATGGTCCACAGTCTCACCATTACGACACCATTGCTTTGAAACCACACAGCAACGAATGCAACTGGTCTTGTGAAACCCTCTTATAGTGCCAAGGCAACGGGGATGTCGGGAGGGGAGAGGTTGACTACCCACAAAAGATTGCTCCTACCATATCAGCTCTAGATTTTTAAACATAGAATCATAGAATCAAAGAATTGGAAGAGACCTCATGGGCCATCCAGTCCAACCCCCTGCCAAGAAGCAGGAATATTGCATTCAGATCACCCCTGACAGATGGCCATCCAGCCTCTGTTTAAAAGCTTCCAAAGAAGGAGCCTCCACCACACTCCGAGGCAGAGAGTTCCACTGCTGAACGGCTCTCACAGTCAGGAAGTCCTTCCTCATGTTCAGATGGAATCTCCTTTCTTGTAGTTTGAATCCATTGTTTCGTGTCCTGGTTTTCTGTGGGTGAGCAGATGACAACTGCTAGATGGCATATGCCCTGTATCATAAACTAGAGCTGATGTGGTATATCCAGTGCAATTTTCTGAATCAGCACTCCAAATAACCAAACCAAATCTAAAGTTGACTAAAACCCAATTTGTAACCCCTTTGGTACTAATGTTGGAGAGTAGTTCCTGGTCAAAGTGGTCCCTGATCAAAAAAAAGGTTGAGAACCACTGTTATAGCACAACTGGTGGAAAAATGGGAGGGTATTTTGGAGGAATTTGCAAATTAGGGAGTTGTCCTAAGAACCGAAATACTGTTGAACCTTGCATTTGGTGTCCATTAATAGAGGAAGCGTGGAATTGAGCGGGAACTAGAAGGAACTAGAAGCGACTAAAATGATAAAAGCTCTGGACAACAAGCCCTATGAGGAGCGGCTTAAGGAGCTGGGCATGTTTAGCCTGAAGAAGAGAAGGCTGAGAGGGGATATGATAGCCATGTATAAATATGTGAGATGAAGCCACAGGGAGGAGGGAGCAAGCTTGTTTTCTGCTTCCCTGGACCCACTCCAATGGCTTCAAACTAGAGGAGAGGAGATTCCATCTGAACATGAGGAAGAACTTCCTGACTGTGAGAGCCGTTCAGCAGTGGAACTCTCTGCCCCGGAGTGTGGTGGAGGCTCCTTCTTTGGAGGCTTTTAAACAGAGGCTGGATGGCCATCTGTCAGGGGTGATTTGAATGCAATATTCCTGCTTCTTGGCAGAATGGGGTTGGACTGGATGGCCCATGAGGTCTCTTCCAACTCTTTGATTCTATGATTCTGGTTGCACTGGAAGGGCCTGGGTGTTATGGGAGTTGTCCAAAATGTCTGGAAGGCCAAGAGTTCCTCACCTCTTCCTTAGAAGGAAGGAACTGGCTTCTGTCTTTCCTGGGTTGCTAGGCAGCCCAGAAATATTGTTCCTCTTCTCATGCAACATTGAATTAACACAACATGTAAAAAACATGATGCAAACATTTGCAAACAAACGTTTAGTCCCATATGTTCAGACTTTACATTTCCAAATAATACATTTGAAATTACTTTATATGTCCACCATTGAACTGTGCCTGAATTGGTTCTCTGTTTCCTGACCCCGTGGAAAATACATTTTTCAATTTGAATGAAAGAGCTGCAGTGTGCCTTTGTCCCTCTGCACCTACCATTGCGACCACACTGCTCTGGAAGTCCACTCAGTTGCCGTTGGCTTCTAAGAATTGCTCGCCTGAGGTTTGGAGGTGTAAAGCAGTGCTTTGCATGTAACAATTAGGTCCTATTTTTGCCTCTTTGGCCTTCCTGTGGGTGTATAGTTTCCCAGCCAGGAGAGCCGGCTTGCTATCTTAAGGCCTACGTGCCACTTTCGCTTGTGGTGTCTGTGGAAGGGTTGTTTATTTCTGTTTTATCGGTGCTATGGCCACTGCTTTTTGGAACTTCCTGTCATTGTCGAGATGCTGGCGCTGAATTTGCTGGCTCACAAACTGAGCATTCTCTCCTCTGCAAGCCCCATAATGTTATCATGCTCTGGTCTGCTGAGTTGGATTAACTCAAACTTGGGAGTGATTGATGTTTTCTTGGAACTGAAACTAAACCGTCAACGTTTACATGTCAGTTACTTCAGTTGCTGTGTTCTTTTAACTGCATCCCACTTAGCTTTGGAAGTCTGTATTAATTGTCCCTCATTGCCGAGCTCTGCTTCATGCTCTCCTCAAGGGCAGAGTAAATAAACTAGAACCTTTTGTGTTGTGACATTAAAATCCCATGTGCACTGTTTATAAAGAGAAGACATTTTAAATATTACTTAATAAAGAAGAGGAAGCAGTGGTTTTATTCCTATTGTCAACCAAAGTTTGATTAAAATTGAAGAATGGCTGTGGGCTCATATTAAACATGCATTTCCCTGCAAAGAGAAAATACGTATAGGAAAAAAAACAAGTATATAAGCCAGAGTTAGCAACTTGAGTCCCTCTGAGTCAGCGTTTCTCAACCTGGGGGTAGGGACACGTAGGGGGTTCACCAAGGGGTTTCAGAGGGGTCACCAAAAACCGTCAGAAAACATATATTTCTGATGGTCTTAGGAACCCTTTTGATAGAGAAGGCTGAAGATCTCTCCGCCTATCTTTCTCTTCTTTTTTGGAAACACAAGGCAAATTGTCCCACCAAAAGCCCTTCTCTTGGCTGTCTTCCCAGCAAAGAGGAGAGCTCTTTCTGAGACTCCAAGCAGGAAGGGGAGAGCAGGCGTGCTCAACACATGGCAGCATGGTGCACATGTGTGAGTGAGAGAGAGCATGTGGGGCTGGAGGGAGGCTCATGCCGGCAAGTCTCTTCAGGGCATGGGGGAGTTCTGTGTGGATAGTTTGGCCAATTCTGTTGGTGGTGGGGTTTAGAATTCTCTGTAATTGTAAGTAAACTATAAATCCCAGCAACTACAACTCACAGATTTCAAGGTCTATTTTCCCCAAACTCCACCGGTGTTCACATTTGGTTATACTGAGTATTTGTGCCAAGTTTGGTCCAGATCTATCATTGTTTGAGTCCGCAATGCTCTCTGGATATAGGTGAACTACAACTCCCAAACTCAAGGTCAATGCCCAACAAGCCCTTCCAATATTTTCTGTTGGTCTTGGGAGTTCTGTGTTCCAAGTAAACATGTGCAGACGAGGGAGAGTGTGTGAGGCTGGAGGGAGGCTCGTGCCATCAAATTTCATGACATTGGGGTTCTGTGTGTGAAGTTTGACCCAATTCTATCGTTGGTGGGATTCAGAATGCTTTTTGATTGTAAGTAAACTATAAATCCCAGCAAATACAACTCCCAAATGTCAAGGTCTATTTTCCCCAAACTCCACCAGTGTTCACATTTGGGCATACTGAGTATTTGTGCCAAGTTTGGTCCAGATCTATCACTGTTTTGAGTCCACAGTGCTCTCTGGTTGTAGATGAACTACAACTCCAAAACTGAAGGTCAAGACCCACCAAACCCTTCCAATATTTTCTCTTGGTCATGGGAGTTCTGTGTACCAAGTTTGGTTCAGTTCTATTGTTGGTGGAGTTCAGAATCCTTTTTGATTGTATGTGAACTATAAATCCCAGCAACTACAACTCCCAACTGACAAAATCAACCCCCTCCTAACCCCACCAGTATTCAATGCCCACCAAACCGTTCCAATATTTTCTGTTGGTCATGGGAGTTCTGTGTGCCAAGTGCACATGTGTGGACGAGGGAGAGTGTGAGGCTGGAGGGAGGGTCGTGCCATTGAATCCCTTCAAGACATTGGGGTTCTGTGTGAGAAGTTTGACCCAATTCTATCGTTGGTGGGCTTCAGAATGCTTTTTGATTGTAGGTGAACTATAAATCCCAGCAACTACAAATCTAAAAGGACAAACTGAATCTCCCCCAACCCCATCAGTTTTCAAATTTGGACGTTTTCATGCCAAATTGGGTCCAGTGAATGGAAAAACATCCTGCATATCAGATATTTACATTATGATTTATAACAGTAGTGAAATGACATTTATGAAGTAGCAACGAAAATAATTTAATGGTTGGGGGTCAGCACAACATGAGGAACTGTATTAAGGGGTCGTGGCATTAGGAACGTTGAGAAACACTGCTCTAAGTATTTATTGTTGGACTGCAATTCCGGACTACAACTTCCATCCACTCGAGCATGGAGGACGATGGGAATTGTAGCATAATAGCATCAGGTTGGTCACAAGTTGGCATTCCCCCATGTGCTCCATTGCCTTCAAAGTGAAATATTTGTCTTGCTGGTAGGTATTTGGTCCTACATCCTTCTTAGCCCCATGTGGAATACTCCCCTACTGGCTTAATGGGATCTTTACATAGGTTAATCCCCTTAATGCACTGGATGTGCTCTGCTTGAGAATAACAATTGCATTCAGACTAGCAATATAGAAGCTTAGTCTGTAGCAAAAAGGTACACACTTTGGCCAGCAAGCAAACAGAGTCCTCCACGGTGCTTTTATTTCTCCTGAATGGCGCCGTGTAGTTCCCTTAACTAAGCAAACATGCCAAAAGGTATAACAAGCAGTCCCTAAACACAGAAAGCCTCCAATTCACCCCCATTGTATGGAAGTCTTTCACTACCAATGACTGCACCTGCCTGGTCCAACTCATATTGTCCACTTTGCGAAGGACCATTCTATCTCCATCCCAAAGTAGGAACAAAACAACACTAAGTGAACTTCCCCCAATTTGCACACTTTTTCTGACTACTGCCTGTTCTTACCTCAAGCTTGCTTACTCGCTGGGTTGTTGTGTGTTTTCCGAGCTGTATGGCCATGTTCCAGAAGCATTCTCTCTTGACGTTTCACCTGCATCTATGGCAGGCATCTTCAGAGGTTGTTGGAAAGTTGGAAATGCAGTTTATGTATCTGTGGAATGTCCAGGGTAGGAGAAAGAACTCTTGTCTGTTGGAGGTAGGTGTTAATGTTTCAGTTGGCCACCTTGATTAGCATTTAATGACCTAGCAGCTTCAAGATCTGGCTTCTTACTTATGAACAAAATCTGGTTACCAGTATTAAAAACTCTAAAATCATGACAGTAAATAAAGAATAAATTTCAAAAACGGGAACTCCAGACAAGAAACCATCAGGGATAGCTAATTACCTCTCAACTGTGCTCTTACCTACAAGAAGCACTGCCTGAACATCAAGCAAAAAGTGGGTGCTAGAAACAATATCATACGAAAGCTGACTGGCGCAACCTGGGGATCACAACCAGATACAGTGAAGACATCTGCCCTTGCGCTGTGCTACTCTGCTGCTGAGTATGCATGCCCAGTGTGGAACACATATCACCACACTAAAACAGTGGATGTGGCTTTTAATGAGACATGCCGCATTATCACGGGGTGCCTGCGCCCTACACCACTGGAGAAATTACACTGCTTAGCCGGTATTGCACCACCTGACATCCGCCAGGAAGTAGCAGCCAATAGTGAAAGGACCAAGGCAGAGACATCTCCAGCTCATCCCGTTTTCTAAGATCTACAGAGACACTCGCTGGAACATCTCAGCAAGTGAGAGTCCAAAAGTGGCAGGCTCAAACCCAGAACCTCAACCAATGGCTGATACCAGATGAGAGACTGGGCAAACAGAGGACTGGGCACACAGAGGACTGGGCAACTTGGAAGGCGCTGAACAGACTGCGCTCTGGCACCACAAGATGCAGAGCCAACTTTCAGAAATGGGGCTACAAAGTGAATCCTCGACATGCGAGTGTGGAGAGGAGCAAACCACTGACCACCTGCTGCCATGCAACCTGAGCCCTGCCCCATGCACAATGGAGGACCTTCTTGCAGCAACATCAGAAGCACTCCAAGTGGCCAGATACTGGTCAAAGGACATTTAATCAACTACCAAACTCACAAATGTTGTATTTTGTCTGTTTGTTTGCTTTGTTCTGTTAGAAATGTAATATAATTGACTGGTTGCCCTGACACGATAAATAACCTCTCAACTAAGGATTCCCCCAGGCATTAACCCAAAATTAGTAAGAATATCAGCCCTAGCCTTGTCTTACTCAACTGCCGAGTATGCCTGCCCTATTTGGCATAAGTCTGCCCATGCAACAAAGCTGGTGAAAATAGCTTTGAATGAAACATGCAGAATAATCACAGGATGTCTTAAACCTACACCTATTGATAAACTGTACAAGCTAGCTGGCACCCCCCCCCCCCCCTCCCCTGATGTGTGACGGGAAGTTGCTGCTAAATGTGAGAGAAATCAGGTTGAACACTGTGAAAGCCACCCACTACATGGCTACCAGCCTCCTCCCAGTAGACTTAAATCAAGGAAAAGCAAGGAAAAGGAACTACCACTCCTCTTGCCGTCTCTCCAGCAACAGTAAGTGTATCCCTCTGGGCAACTCAACCAAGAAATCCCAACTGGACAGCCCCCCACGAAGGAGGATCTTCCTCCAAGGGCAAACCAAGAATGGGCAACTTGGAAGTCCCTAAACAGACTCAGAAGTGGAGTGGTCAGATCAAAAGACAACCTGGCAAAATGGCACGACCTAGAAGAATCCCACACCTTGTGTGACTGTGAAGCAGAACAGACAACCCCACATCTGTATGCTTGACCACTATGCCCTGCCTCATGTACAGAGGAAGAATTGTTGGAGGCTACAGACAATGCCATTGCCCGTTTTTGGTCAAAAGATATTTAGCCACCTGCGCTCCTCTTCTATTTTTATCAGTTTTATACTAATTTATGCAATGCTTTTGATACGAAATAAATAAACCTACCTCCAATAGACAAGAGTTCTTCCTCCCACCCTGGACATTCCACAATTATGTAAACCCCATTTTCCTACTTTCCAACAGACCTCACAACCTCTGAGGATGCCTGCCATAGATGTAGGCGAAACATCAGGAGAGAATGCTTTGGGAACATGGCCAAACAGTCTGAAATGCGTACAACAAATCAGTGATTCTGGGCATGAAAGCCTTGCTCCTAGGTAATAAGGGCAAAGGCCATAATGATTTCCTTTTTTAATTTAGCCAATTCCAGAGCTAATACATCACCTGCTGAGCTTAGCTCAAAGAGGAGTGTCACCGGGCTGGTGGCCTTACATACATACATATATATTTTGTAAATATGCCTCCATTCCCTCTCATCCCCAAGTAACATGTGTAGGTTTAAGACAATGAATTGCTTATTCAATTTTGCAATGTTACCTATAGTTCCCAGAATCCCCAGCCCACAAGGCCGGTGGCTTTGTTGTTGAGGGATTCTAGGTGGGTCTTAATCCAAAAAAGAATAACATTCCCAGATTCTGGGAACTGGCATCAGATGCAGTTTGAGCTAGTAGTGGTTTCCGATTCATCTCGAAATAAGGGACCATTTACTAATAACTTTTTAGGAAGGATCATTGGATAGGTTGAAAACTGTGGCTGTCCTTAAACTGTAGTTCACCTATTCAAATAATCCATCTCCTCTGTAATGTTTGGATTTGAATGTGGTGATCATTTGAATCCTGATTTGAATGTGAATTCAGATTATTGTTCCATTAAGAGACTGATAGTGCTGCATAAAAATATAGTCAGACTGATCAAAGAACTGATTGAAGAGTGGTCAAGAGAGAAGAGGAAGTCCTCTGCTTTCCTGCTCGGATGGCAGCAGACAAATAGAGAAAGCTTTCTTATAAGCAAAGTCCTGCAAGAGCAAGCAGTGCAAGTGCAAGAAACGAAGGTGCCGATACAACAGTGTTCCCATTCTTAGTGGTTTTCGCAGCAGACACTTTCACTGTTGTCGTGTTTGCCAGCCTAGTAGAAATACCTATAGTGCTGCTGGCTAAGCGAGGAGTAGACATGGTGGAATTCGTCTCCTGGTTGGATGATATTGTAGGTTTGCTGATAGCTGATGTGGTATTCTTCAGGGTAGAAGTTGATATGGTGCTTTTGTTTTTTGGCAATGTAGTGGTATTGGTGGCTAGTGGTGTGGTAGCATTCTTGGCCTGAGATTTGACGGTGCTGGAAAGAGACGTATTGTTGTTGGATGATATTGTAGTTTTGCCAATCGATAATATGGTGTGTATCAGGGTAGAAGTTGATATGGTGGTTTTGTTTTTTAGCAGCGTAGTGGTATTGTTGGCTAGTGGTGTGGTAGCATTTTTGGCCAGAGATTTGATGGTGCTGGATGATATTGTAGTTTTCCCAATTGGTGATGTGGTGGTCATCACGGTAGTAGTTGGTATGGTGGTTTTGTCTTCTAGCAACGTTGTGGTATTGTTGGCTAGTGCTGTGGTAGCATTCTTGGCTGGGGATTTGGTGGTGCTGGAATGAGACGTCATGTTGTTGGATGATACTGTAGTTTTACTGATTGGTGATGTGTTCATCAGGGTAGAAGTTGATTTGG
Organism: Anolis sagrei; assembly: GCF_037176765.1. Taxonomy (NCBI): domain Eukaryota; kingdom Metazoa; phylum Chordata; class Lepidosauria; order Squamata; family Anolidae; genus Anolis; species Anolis sagrei. The sequence continues at coordinate 21,124,705 of NC_090031.1, read as the reverse complement.
TGGTTTTGTTATCTAGCGACGTAGTGGTATTGTTGGCTAGTGGTGTGGCCGGAGATTTGATGGTGCTGGAAAAAAATGTGTTGTTGGATGATATTGTAGTTTTCCCAATAGATGATATGGTGTGTATCAGAGTAGAAGCTGATATGGTGGTTTTGCTTTCTAGCAACATAGTGGTATTGTTGGCTAGTGGTGTGGCCAAAGATTTGATGGTGCTGGAAAGAGACGTAGTGTTGTTGTTGTTGACTAACAGTGCAGTGGTGCCCGTTGGTGGTGTAGTGACATTGGCGACGGCATCTGCTGTAGGTGTGACATTGGTGGCCAATGCCACAGTGGTTCTTTCAACAAATCCTGTCGGAGATGTGGTGTTCTCATTGGCCAGTCCTGTGGTGGCTTCTCTGGCCAGGCCAGGAGTCGACCTGGTGTGGTTCAAGAGCAGTGATAGGGTGGTGCTGTCAGGGCGAGGAGTAGATGTTCCCATCATCGTGGTGCTACTGCTTTGGAGAGTAGTGGATGCAAGTGAACTAAGCAGTAGACCAAAGGTGGTGAATGAATAGAACTTCATTGTGCACCTGCATTTGTGATAAAAAAAATAATGTTAAGATTATAGTGGATTTGATCTGCAGATTAAAAGCCAGTTCAGGTCTGTATTCCTCACACAGTTATCCTCAGGACACCTGAGAACTTTCTGTCCGCAAACTTTGTTCAGTAGGTCATTAACTAAGTCCCAAGATGACTTTTGTTTCTTTTCAAGCTTTTACTGAGAAAGTGGCTGCTCTAGAGGTGAATTATAGCAATGGTTATTGGACTGGTAATAATATACCGTATATACTTGAGTATAAGCGAAGATTTCCAGTCCTTTTTTAAGCTGAAAAGCCCCCCTTGACTTATACTCAAGCAACGTTATTTATTATTTTACTGTGTTATTATTATGATTTTATTGCATTTATTATTTTATTCTAATTATTATTATTATTATTACATTTACATTATTTTACTCTATTTATTATTGTTTTTATTACATTTACATTATTTTACTCTATCTATGAACCATCAAGGTTACTAAGATCTTCTGGAGGGGCCCTGCTCTCGGTCCCACCACCTTCGCAATCGCGTTTTATTTCACCCCAGCCATTCCACAGATATATAAACCCATTGTCCTAATTCCAACAGACCTCACTACCTCCTAGGATGCTTGCCATAGATGCAGGTGAAACGTCAGGAGAAAATGCCTCTAGAACATGGCCCTATAGCCCAAAAAAACCCACAAGAACCTATTTTCCATTTGATAAATCCATTTAGCAAACTGGTTGCTGTGGTTCCAAACAAACCAGATTTCCCAAGTTGTCATTTTGACGAAGCCCATGGCAATCCATCCACACAACTGATCCAGAGTTGAAATACGTTCCTTTTTTTGTGGTGTAGGAACTTACTCCTATTCTTTTTACATTATTTCTACCTCTGGTACCAGTTTCCCCATTAAATAAGTCATACCTAGGAAGACATCTCCTTTGTTAACGGATGTATACCTGTTTTTAGAATGCAAGTGAAAATGAATATGGTACAAAAGTGTACGGGGGCGTATGAAATGTGCAGGTTGCTGCAGCATTTGGATAGAACAGACCGAATGCCTGGGAAACTGGTATGGACCAGAAATAGATTGGCTCATCCATCCCGAGCAGAAGGATATTTTTAATATCACTGTATGTTTTATTCATGCGCCTGCCTGTTTCATTTAATGCTTCTTTTGTCAGGTGATGGATGGTTCTGTATGATATTTTCAAAATGGTAGATGGTCTTATATTACTCTCTCTCCTTCTTTTGGCCGCAGTTTTGAGGACTTAAAAGTTGAAAATGAAATGGAAATAGTTTAAATTTAGTAAAATAACCTGCTTCCATGAAGTCCATAGGGGTGTGGGAAGCTTTTAATTGAAAATCTTAGGCATTGAACCTACATACCTCTATATCAGTGGTTACCAACCTGTGGTCCATGGACCATCAGTGGTCCACAAGATCAAAAATATGGTCTGCAGCCTCACCGTTACTACACCGTTGCAATGGGAGCGACTGGTCTTGTGAACCCCTTTTATTATGCCAAGGCTTATCTATATAAATAAAAATGTAATGTTCGATTGTGGTATTCACAGAACTCAAAAACCACTGGATGAATTGACACCAAATTTGGACATAATACACCTAAAAACCCAATGTATGTCCTTCACTCATAAAAACACTGAAAAATGCAGCAGAAGGGACTTAAAAGCCCAAAAAGGTAAATGATGAAAAGCTACATGACAATACAGAAAAAAGGAAGAAAAGGGGATGAAAAGAAAGGAAGGAATGAAGGAAGGACAAGAAAGAGGGAGGGAAAGAAAGAAGGAAAGGGAGAAGGAAGGAAAGGGAGAGAAGGAAGAAAGGAGACAAAGAGGGAGGGGAAAAAAGGGAAAGGAAGGAGAGAAGGAAAGAGAAAAGGGAAACAAGGAAGGAAAGAGGGAGCGAAGGAAGGTGGGAAGATGTAGAGAAGGAGGAAAGGAAAGGAGGAAAGAGAAAAGGAAGAAAAGAGAAAGCAGAAGAGAAAGAAAAAGGGAGCAGGAAGGAAATAGAGAAGGAAGGAAGAAGAGAAGGAAAGAAGGGAAGGAAGGAAGGAAAAAGGGAGTGAAGGAAGGAGGGAAAGAAGGACAGAAAGAGGGAAGGTAGGCCACAGGAAAGGGAGAGAAGGAAGAAAGGAGACAAAAAGGGAGGGAAAGAAAAAAGGGAAACAAGGAAGGAAAGAGGGAGCGAAGGAAGGTGGGAAGATGTAGAGAAGGAGGGAAGGAAAGAAGGAAAGAGGAAAAAGAAGAAAAGAGAAAGCAGAAGAGAAAGAAAAAGGGGGAAGGAAGGAAATAGAGAAGGAAGGAAGAAGAGAAGGGAAGGAAGGAAGGAAAGAGGGAGTGAAGGAAGGAGGGAAAGAAGGACAGAAAGAGGGAAGGTTGGCCACAGCAACACGTGGCGGGTACAGCTAGTTAAATATAGTTTTCTTTGGGCAAGCAGATTGTGACTGGGTTGTTGTAGTCGCCTAAGGGCTGAGAAGAGCGGTATACAAATAACGTAAATAAATAATAATAATAATTGTAGGTTTTTCGGGTTGTATGGTCATGTTCTAGAAGCATTCTCTCCTGATGTTTCGCCTGCATCTATGGCAAGCACCCTCAGAGGTTGTGAATCTCACAACCTATGAGGATGCTTGCCACAGATGCAGGCGAAACGTCAGGAGATAATGCTTCTAGTACATGGTCATACAACCCAAAAAAACTACAACAACCCAGTGATTCTGACCATGAAAGCCTTTGACAGATGGTGACTACTGGATGGCATATGTTTTGTATCAGAAGCTAGAGCTGATGTGGTCTATCCAACGCAGTTTTCTGAATCAGCACCCCAAATAACCAAACCGAATCTAAAGTTGACCAAAAACCCAATCGTAACCCTTTTGGTGCTAATGTTGGAGAGTGATCCTTGGTCAAAAAATGGTTGGGAACCACTGGATTAGATAGAACTATGGAGACCAGGGTGACCTTGGGCAAGGCTCTATATGCATGTGGTCTCACATTGAAGCATTCCCGTCCCTGATAACATTTTCCACCATAATGTAGACATTTAAGTGTCCAGACCAGTGAAAAGATGGATATTGACAAGCTGGAGTATGTTCAGTAGAAGGCAACCAAGATTAAAAAATGTCCTTTGAGGAACAGTTTGGAGAACTGGTGGGTCTGTTTCAGTAGGAAAAGAGAAACCTGTGAGGTGATATGGGGATTATCTTTAGATATCTGAAGGGAAAGAATGTAGAAGTTGGCGTGAACTTATTTTTTTGGCTGCTCCAGAGACTAGAACACTACCTCACGGGTACAAATGTCAAGTTGTAGCACCTTAGAGACCAACTGGGAAGACAAAAGTGGTGGCATAAGCCATAGATGGCTTGCATAGAGAGCTAGTTCTTTACATGTGCTTCTAGATCAGTGGTTCTCAAACTCTGGGTCCTCACGTGTTTAGGCCTACAACTCCCAGAAATCTCAGCCAGTTTAAGATTTCCGGGAGTGGAAGACCAAAACATCTGGGGACCTGCAGGTTGAGAACCACTGTTCTAGATCAAAGATTTATCTCTTGATGCCAAGAGTGCAAGGGACTGTCCGTCTTTGGAGGTTAGAAAGGCATCTTTCAAGATTGTGTATCTCTGTATGTTAGAAGTTGGACTATATGACTAGATGGCCACTGCAGTCTGTTCCAGTTCCGTGATGCTATGAGCTTGGAAGGGGCCCAGCATAGTCACTAATGGATAAACAAAGGGGAGAAAAGAGTTCTGCCTAATCTGATGGTACGAATAGTTTCAATAAAATGTTTTTCAAGAGGTTGTTGTAGGTTTTCTGGGCTGTATGGCCATGTTGGCTATTGGGAGGGATAGCCAATACTCAAGAGGACAGGAGCAGAATTCAAAACGATCTTGACAGCTTAGAGAGATGATTGGCCAAAACTAACAAAATGAAGTTCAACAGTGACAAATGCAAGATACTCCACTTTGGCAGGAAAAACCAAAGGCAAAGTTTCAGAATGGGGGACAATGCCTGGCTCGAGAGCAGTACGTGTGAAAAAGATCTTGGAGTCCTCGTGGACAACAAGTTAAACATGAGCCAACAATGTGATGTGGTGGCAAAAAAAGCCAATGGGATTTTGGCCTGCATCAATAGGAGCATAGTGTCTAGATCTAGGGAAGTAATGCTACCCCTCTATTCCGCTTTGGTTAGACCACAACTGGAATATTGTGTCCAATTCTGGGCACAATTCAAGAGAGATATTGACAAGCTGGAATGTGTCCTGAGGAGGGCGACTAAAATGATCAAGGGTCTGGAGAACAAGCCCTGTGAGGAGCGGCTTAAGGAGCTGGGCATGTTTAGCCTGAAGAAGAGAAGGCTGAGAGGAGATATGATAGCCATGTATAAATATGTGAGAGGAAGCCACAGGGAGGAGGGAGCAAGCTTGTTTTCTGCTTCCCTGGAGACTAGGACGCAATGGAACAATGGCTTAAAACTACAAGAAAGGAGATTCCATCTGAACATGAGGAAGAACTTCCTGATTGTGAGAGCCGTTGAGCAGTGGAACTCTCTGCCCCGGAGTGTGATGGGGGCTCCTTCTTTGGAAGCTTTTAAACAGAGACTGGATGGCCATCTGTCAGGGGTGATTTGAATGCAATAGTCCTGCTTCTTGGCAGGGGGTTGGACTGGATGGCCCATGAGGTCTCTTCCAACTCTTTGATTCTATGATTCTAATGTCCTAGAAGCATTCTCTCCTGACGTTTCGCCTGCATCTGTGACAAGCATCCTCAGAGGTTTTGTTTTTCAGGAGTTCAGGATTTCAGCCTCCCACCACCTTCATGGCTCAAGTCTAAACACAGAGTAGTATCTCCCAACTTTGGGGTAGAACCTAAAGAGCAACATATGTCACAACTTTCCAATTCCATGCAGGCACAGAAATGCTCAGAATGAGACACTTGGCTGTATTGGTCCCTGGTTCAAATTTCTCAGAATATTATATTCTGAGAAATTACATGAAACCTGAAAAAAGAGCCAAGTTGGCACTCTATTTTTGTTCACTGCAGAAGAAACTGTTTCCGCACTCTGTCTTTTTTTGCAACCCGATTTGGTTGCTGTGGAACCCAACGCCGAAATCAGAAGAGGGGAAGAAGTCTGAAGGAAAAGATATTGGCAGGCAGGAGAACCTGCTGCTCAGCAAAGGAAAGACTAGGACCCCTTCCACACAAACACACACACACACACACACAGAGACAGACACTATTTGCTAGCCACATATTGGGGGCAAACTTGCATAGGGGATCCCCCCCCCGCACCAAATGCCGCTCTGGGCCAGAGTGAAGAGAGAGAGGGCCAGGGGACAGTTCCATCTTGTTTCCTGTGCTATGCTAATATTATATTATATTATATTATATTATATTATATTATATTATATTATATTATATTATAATATATTGTATATACATATAATATTTATAATATTATAATGTAATGCAATATAATACTACTACTAATAATATCATATTATAATTACTCGAGTATAAGCCTAGTTTTTCAGCCTCTTTTTTAGGCTGAAAAAGCGCCTCTCGGCTTATACTCGAATCAAAGTTATTTATTATTTTACTCTGTTATTAATATTATTTTATTAAATGTATTGTTTTACTCTATTTATTATTGTTGGACAATTTCAACAGAAAGGAAGAAACCATGAAAATGAACAAAATCTGGCTAACAGTATTAAAAAACTCAAAAATTACAACAGCAAAACAACAGAGAGTAAACAATCAGGCACAACAAATCACTCTCAACAAAAGATTCCCCCCCAGGCACTTCCAAGCCATTAAATGCTAATCAAGGTGGTCAGTTGAAACATTCACACCTAGCTCCAGCAGACAAAAGTCCTTTGTCTCACCCTGGTCATTCCACAGATATATAAACCCATTTTCCTACTTCCAACAGTCCTCACTACCTCTGAGGATGTTTGCCATAGATGCAGGCGAAACATCAGGAGAAAATTCCTCTAGAACATGGCCATATAGCCCGGAAAAACCTACAACAACCCATTATTGTTGTTATTATTACATTGATTATTTTACTATATTTTTATTATTACATTTATTATTTTACTCTATTATTATTTTTATTACATTTCTTATTTTTCTCTTTATTATTATTGGAAGGATACAGAAGCACATTTACATTGAAGAAGGAAGGTTAGAATAATGATTTAATCAGAGTTGGACAGTTTTATCTTAAAGTTTTATGTAAATATTCAAAAACGTTTAACCTATTGATGCCTCAATTAATGTAATATGGAGCCCCTGGTGGCGCAGTGGGTTAAACCCCTGTGCCGGCAGGACTGAAGACCCGACAGGTCGCAGGTTCAAATCCGGGGAGAGGCGGATGAGCTCCCTCTATCAGCTCCAGCTCCTCATGTGGGGACATGAGAGAAGCCTCCCACAAGGATGATAAAACATCAAATCATCCGGGTGTCCCCTGAGCAACGTCCTTGCAGACGGCCAATTCTCTCACACTAGAAGCGACTTGCAATTTCTCAGGTTGCTCCTGACACGACAAAAATAAATAAATAATGTAATTTTATTGGTCTCTATTTTTATTTTGAAATTTACCAGTAGCAGCTGCATTTCCCACCCTTGGCTTATACTCGATGCCCTGGCTTATATTCGGGTCGGTTTATACTCAAGTATATACGGTATATATTTATATTACATGTAATATTACTAATAATATTACAATATAATGGTATAGTACAATATAGCAATATATATTACTGATGTATTGTCGAAGGCTTTCATGGCTGGAATCACTAGGTTCTTGTGGGTTTTTTCGTGCTATAGGGCCATGTTCTAGAGGCATTTCTCCTGATGTTTCGCCTGCATCTATGGCAAGCATCCTCAGAGGTTGTGAGGTCTGTTGGAAATAGGAAAATGGGTTTATATATCTGTGGAATGGCTGGGGTGGGGCAAAGAGCTCTTCTCTGCTGGAGCTAGGTGTGAATGTTTCAACTGACCACTTCATTAGCATTTGAAGGCCTAGCTGAGCCTGAGAAAATCTTTTGTTGAGAGGTGTTAAGATGTGCCTGGTTGTTTCCTCTCTGTTGCTTTGCTGTTGTAATTTTAGAGTTTTTTAATACTGGTAGCAGATTTTGTTCATTTTCATGGTCTCTTCCTTTCTGTTGAAATTGTCCACATGCTTGTGGATTTCAATGGCAGAGAGGAAACAACCAGGCACATCTTAACACCTCCCAACAGGGGATTTTCCCAGGCTCAGCCAGGCCTTCAAATGCTAATGAAGGTGGTCAGTTGAAACATTCACACCTAGCTCCAGCAAACAAAAGTCCTTTGTCCCACCCTGGTCATTCCACAGATATATAAACCCATTGTCCTAATTTCAACAGACTTCACTACCTCTGGGGATGTTTGCCATAGATGCAGGCGAAACGTCAGGAGAAATGCCTCTAGAACATGGCCCTATAGCCCGAAAAAACCCACAAGAACCTATATTACTGATATTGCACTATACTAATAATATATATTGTGTGTGTGTGTGTGTGTGTGTGTGTGTGTGTGTATATATATATATATATATTATTATTATTATTATTATTATTATTATTATTATTATAAGCCTCTCTGAGTCCCCTTCGGGGTGAGAAGGGCAGCATATAAATGTCATAAATAAATAAATAGGGATGACCAAGCTGCCTGACAATCAAATGCCACTGATTCAGCATTCCCTGGGACCTTTATTATCCTGCCCTTGGACAACATTTGGAAAGGAGAACCACCTTTAGCACATGAGCCCATCATAGAAGCAGGCAGTGTCCCTTACAAAACAAGGCATCTGTGTCGCAATATCAGATTCCATACCTGGCTCTTTTTCTCCCCTTTGGCTCCTGGTCTTGGAGGAGATCAAATGCAGCTCCTTTGCTCCTCCAGCTTTGCAGACTTGGCCACAGCTGGACAGGAACATCAGGGACTGCAATTTATGTCAGGCTTCAGAGTGAGGTAATCACGCAGCTAACAAAGGGTTTGCTTCCTTGTTTGCAAAACACAATCCAAAGTAAATATGGTGTTGAATAGAAATAGCCTGCCTATAGGGTTCAGGAAGGATCATGAAAATACAGAAAGCCTTTTTCAGTCTCCAGTGCTTGCACGGGTATGTTCTGCAAGCCACGGTGACTAATAGCTTAGTTAGTTAGAATAATCCACAATAAACCCTTTTTTAACCAAATCAGTTGAATCACAAAATTGGTCTAAAAAATGATCAGCTGATTTTGAAAAATCTCAACAGGGGCTATTTGTCAACTTCGAGGAAGCATCTTCCTTTTCACACCTATCACAGTGAGTCAATAACAGGCAACTTCCTCAATGGTAGGAATCCACTTTGGGAGTTAGGCAAGTGCAAGGCTATTCCCTCTTTTGTCAAGACTAGAATGATGTTGTCCTCCATTGCTCAGGTAGTAGAGATTGCAAGAGACCATCATTTGATTACTTTCCCTCTCTACTTCCTTATATCAATATAGCTCTGCCAGTCAGTTCCATTTTTTTTCATGACTCATACTTACCCAAACTTGTCTTACACCATGCTGCTCTGTATGCTTGAAACCGCCTCCCAGGATATTTATTTATTTACTTACTTACTTACTTACTTTGCTTATATACCGCTGTTCTCAGCCCAGGAGCGACTCACAGCGGTGTATAACAAAATACAAAACACAGTATAAAAACGATTCTCAATCCATTATGCAAAAACATTATACAAAAAGCATAATACAAAACATTGTCATTACTACGAAAACCATTCAGCGTCGTCTCATCGTCCAAACCACAATCCAATATCATTTTCCGTTATTCCATTCCTATTGTAATTACCAATCATTGCACTTCTTGTTCGAACACCTTCTTGAACAACCAAGTTTGTAATTTCCTGCGGAATATCATCAGGGAAGGACCCTGTCTAATGTCCACGGGAAGGATGTTCCACAGCCGAGGGGCCACCACCGAGAAGGCCCTATCTCTCGTCCTCGCCATGCTTCCTCTTATTTCTTCGAGGGTCTCTTCAGAACCCATATTTTCCATGAATTCTTTTTCTAGGCTACGGTATATGACAGTGTTTCTCAACCTGGGGATCGGAACCCCTGGGGAGGGGTCATGAGGGGGTCAGAGGGGTCACCAAAGACCATTAGAAAACACAGTATTTTCTTTATATCTCTTATTTTCCTTAGTCTTTTATCTTTATTCCGAAGGTATTTGTTAGCTTTCTTACCCAACCTGGGGTTCCTTTCTTCTTTCCTTTCCTTCTCGTCTTCTTAAAATTTAAAATAGTGGCCGGCGTTCTGTTCCCGGCTTTCGCCGGGTATCCTTTCCGCGCCCTGCACAACTCTTCTAATTCGGCCTCCAACGAACCATACCAATAGTTCCTGGGTTGGTGTTTTTTGGTTGGAAGGCACAAAGAGTTTCTAGCGCCCAACTGCTTCTCGCTGCTGGGTTGGGGGGAGCTGGGGAAGAGACCCCACTCTACCAAAGGCTTGCGGAAAAGCGGGTTGTTGAGAAGCTTGTTGAGGAGCTTCAACAAACCCTAGTGTCTGCCATCATGCCGCTACCGGAAGTTTGCGGTATCACTCTGTGTTTGCTTATTCTTATGTCCTTATGTCTTTCTAAGAGTTTTGGAGGCTTGAGGCTTAAGGAGATTTGGAGAAGTTTTAAGTATTAAGTTTTAGGGAAGAGTTATAGATTGTAGAATTGGTGTAGGATCTCCTTCTCTGCACAAAACCTCACAAAGCCAGAACAGAGTTTCTAACATATATATATTCCCCAAACTCCACCAGTATTCAAATTTGGGCATATCAGGTATTTGTGCCAAATTTGGTCCAGAGCATGAAAATACATCCTTTATATCAGATATTTACATGATGATTCATAACGGGAGCAAAATTACAGTTATGAAGTAACAACAAAAATAATGTTATGGTTGGGGGTCACCACAACATGACTGAATCTAATAATCAGTTAACACAGCATTTCTCCACCCGGGGGTCAGAGCCCCTGGGGGGGTCACGAGGGGGGTGTCAGAACAGTCTCTAAAGACCATCAGAAAACACAGTATTTTGTATTGGTCATGGGGGTTTTCTGTGGGAATTTTGACATAATTCTATCATTGGTGAGGTTCATAATGCTCTTTGATTGTAGGTGAACTACAAATCCCAGCAACTACAACTCCCAAATGTTAAGGTCTATTTTCTCCAAACTCCACCAGTGTTCACATTTGGACATATTGAGGATTTCTGGTCCAGATTCATCATTGTCTGAGTCCACAGTGCTCTCTGGATGTAGGTGAACTACAACTCCAAAACTCAAGGTCAATGCCCATCAACCCTCTTCAGTATTTGGTGTTGGTCATGGGAGTTCTGTGTGCCAAGTTTGGTTCAATTCCATCGATGGTGGAGTTCAGAATGCTCTTTGATTGTAGGTGAACTATTTTTTTTTGTCGTGTCAGGAGCGACTTGAGAAACTGCAAGTCGCTTCTGGTGTGAGAGAATTGGCTGTCTGCAAGGATGTTGCCCAGGGGACACCTGGATGATTTTTGATGTTTTTATCATCTTTGTGGGAGACTTCTCTCATGTCCCCGTATGAGGAGCTGGAGCTGACAGAGGGAGCTCATCCACCACTCCCTGGATTCAAACCTGCGACTTGTCGGTCTTCAGTCCTGCCGGTACAGGGGTTTAACCCACTGCGTCACTAGGGGCACCAGGTGAACTATAAATCCCAGCAACTACAATTCCCAAATGACAAAATCAACCTCCCCCGAACCCCACCAGTATTCAAATTTGGGTGTATTTTGGGTTTTTGGTCCAGAGCATGAAAATACATTCTGCATATCAGATATTGACATTATGATTCATAACAGTAGCAAAATTACCATTATGTAGTAGCAATGAAAATAATGTTATGGTTGAGGAACGCGGCATTAGAAAGGTTGAGAACTACTGGTCTATGCTGGCATATTGCAATTGACCCACTCACCCTCTGCACATCATCTTACTACTGCCTGCTGGAATCTAATTGGCTTTGTTTCTAGGCTACGATTTACAACATCGTTTCTCAACCTGGGGGTCGGGACCCCTGGGGGAGGGGTCGTGAGGGGGTCAGAGGGGTCACCAAAGACCATCAGAAAACACAGTATTTTCTGTTGGTCATGGGGTCAAGTTCACCAGCACTTTCACCCAATCCTACACCCCCCCCCCCCCAGCCGATTTTATAAGCCAGGATGGGCAAGGGTCTAGAGCAGTGGTTCTCAACCTTCCTATTGCCACAACCCCTTAATAGAGTTCCTCCTGTTGTGGTGACCCCCCAACCATAAAATAATTTTCATTGCTACTTCATAACTGTCATTTTGCTACTGATATCAATTGTAATGTAAATATCTGATGTATTTTCATTTACTGGACCAAATTTGGCACAAATACTCAATATACCCAAGTTTGAATACTGGTGGGGTTGGGGGGGATTGATTTTGTCATTGGGGAATTGTAGTTGCTGGGATTTATAGTTCACCTACAATCAAAGAGCCTTCTGAACCCACCAATGATGGAATTGAACCAAACTTGGCACACAGAACTCCCATGACCAACAGAAAACACTTTGGTGGGACCTTGAGTTTGGGAGTTGTAGTTCATCTACATCCAGATAGAGCACCGTGGACTTAAACAATGATGGAATTGAACCAAACTTGGCATGGATACTCAATATGCCCAAATGTGAACAGTGGTGGAGTTTGGGAAAGACAGACATTGACACTTGTGAGTTGTAGTTACTGGGATGTATAGTTAACCTACAATCAAAGAGCATTCTGAACCCCACCAGTGACAGAACTGGGCCAAACTTCCCACTCAGAAACCCCATGACCAACAGAAAATACTGTGTTTTCTGATGGTCTTTGGTGACCCCTCTGACACCCCCTTGCGACCCCTCCAGGGGTCCCGACCCCTAGGTTGAGAAACACTGGTCTAGAGAGCAAGTGGTTGGCCTCATTTCTCCTAAGATCTTGTCTCCTTGGACTGCACAAGCTGAAAATGGGTTTTGGCTGAGATGGCTAGGCCAGATAGGCGCGCCTTGCCTTTCCTGGCTACGTAAGGGCGGCTGAAAGATATGTTGCAGCTGGCTCTTGCTCTGTGTGTCTCCAAATTCATCCTGTCTTTGGAACTAGTTCCAAGGAGGTTGGATGAAAATAGAGATCCCTTTTGGCCCTCAGAACACTGTTGCAGCAGTCCCAGTTTGGGAGATCGACCACTCTTGTAATGCAACTCGTGTTCCTTCAAGTAGTTGTGGACTTATGACCCTATCATGACGTTTTGGATTTATGACCCTATCATGACGTTTTTCTTGGAAAGGTTTCTTCAAGAAGCCTTCTTCTGAGGTTCTGACTTGCCCAAGGTCATCCAATGGGTTTCCATGATGAAAGGTGGTTCAGAGTCAAAATCTTATTCTCAAACCACTACGCCGCACTGGCTTCCGTGTAATAGAACTGCCCTTTGTATTTTGCACGTATTCTCAGATTATCTAATCTCGATCCTAGTTGGCGTGTGACTTTGCCATTCCGATTTCCTTGAACCGTGTCGGGAAGAAAATGGTTGTTTTTCTAAATGTAGGACTAGCCTTTCCTTTCTGAATCCCTTGCTCCTGGTAACCATGGAAATGGCTGCTGCGATATGCAACCCGTTGTGGGACCTGGCACGTGCCGGGGTTTGCCCGCCAGACCTTCCCCTTTCTACCTTCGCATCTCGCTCACAATATTTGCATTCCAAACAGGACGTGGGTTTCTGCAACCTCTCAAAGATAGGAAGACAGGTCTGGGTTTATTCCCAATTTCACTCCCGCAAGCCATGATAGCATCCATCTTTTATTAACTGTGCTTAAGGAAGGGAGTAACCGTGTCCTGGCTGGGATGTGTACCCAAAACGCTCTTAGTTGAATCCAAGCAAATGGAATATGTCCCTCTTGCAGCTTCCCTGGAGCTGAATCATTCAACAGCTGCACATTTCAAGTATCTTGTGTCTCTCCTCCCTTCTATCCCCCTGCTGCTTGCCGCTAAGGAAACGACGACTTCTTGCCTGTAGCTCTTATTTCCAGGGAAACCAACCTTGTGCATAGCAGTTGTCACACGCGGCACTCAGACTGGAGAAGTTGATAAGTGTGATGCTTAAAACAAGGATGGGTGGTATGACATGGGGGCTTAATGTTGTTTGGTATTCAGACTGTTTTGTCCATTACGCCCAGCATTGTTTACTCTGCCTTCAGTGTGTTTCAGACAGCGCCTGCCTCTTGGTCTCTTCCAAATTGGAAGTGCCAGCAACCAAACCTGGCATCTCCTGCATGCAAAGCAGGTGCTCAGCTGTGCCACTAAATAGTGATGCTGCCTCTGCCCCACATTTGTTATTTCCTCAGTATTAAGGTTTCCTTAAGAGCTGAAGTTCCCAATCTGTGGTCCATGGACCACCAGTCGTCCATAAGAATTAAATATGTTGCACTGCCTCACCATTACTACATCATTTCCTTGAAACCATGCGGCAATGAGAGCGACTGGTATCGCAAAACCCTCTTACAGTGACAACGCAATGTTGGGAGGGGATGTTGGGAGGGGAGAGGCTGATCACTCATGAAGGTTTACTACTACCACATCAGCTCTAGACTATCAAATATGGTTTTCTGTGAGAGAACAGATGATGACTACTGGGTGGAATATGTTCTATATTGGAAACTAGAGCTGATGTGGTCTATCCAATTCAATTTTCTGAATCACCACCCCAAATAACCAAACTGAATCTAAAGTTGACCAAAGACTCAGAAGATTCAGAACCAAGAGGGGTCCCTGGTCAAAATAGTCCCTGGTCAAAGCAGTCCCTGGACAAAGCGGTCCCTGGTTAAGTGGTATCTTCTTGAAGTAGTCCCTGGTCAAGTGGTCCCTCATCAAAGCGATCCCTGGTTAAGTGGTACCTTCTTGAAGTAGTCCCTGGTCAAGTGGTCCCTCATCAAAGCGATCCCTGGTTAAGTGGTACCTTCTTGAAGTAGTCCCTGGTCAAAGTGGTCCCTGGTCAGAGCAGTCCCTGGTTAAGTGTTAACTTAGAATCATAGAATCATGGAGTTGGAAGAGACCTCATGGGCCATCCAGTCCAAACCCCTGTGAAGAAGCAGGAATATTGCATTGAAAGCACCCCTGACAGATGGTTTAAAAACCTCCAAAGAAGGAGCCTCCACCATACTCTGGGGCAGAGAGTTCCACTGCTGAACGACTCTCACAGTCAGGAAGTTCTTCCTCATGTTCAGATGGAATCTCCTCTCTTGTAGTTTGAAGCCATTGTTCCACGTCCTAGTCTCCAGGGAAGCAGAAAACAAGCTTGCTCCCTCCTCCCTGTGGCTTCCTCTCACATATTTATACATGGCTATCATATCTCCTCTCAGCCTTCTCTTCTTCAGGCTAAACATGGCCAGCTCTTTAAGCTGCTCCTCATAGGGCTTGTTCTCCAGACCCTTGATCATTTTAGTCACCCTCCTCTGGACACACTCCAGCTTGTCAATATCTCTCTTCAATTGTGGTACCCAGAATTGGACACAATATTCCAGGTGTGGTCTAACCAAAGCAGAATAGAGGGGTAGCATTACTTCCTTAGATCTAGACACTATGCTCCTATTGATGCAGGCCAAAATCCCATTGGCTTTTTTTGCCGCTACATCACATTGTTGGCTCATGTTTAACTTGTTGTCCACGAGGACTCCAAGATCTTTCTCACATGTACTGCTATTGAGCCAGGCATTGTCCCCCATTCTGTATCTTTGCATTTCGTTTTTCCTGCCAAAGTGGAGTATCTTGCATTTGTCCCTGTTGAACTTCATTTTGTTAGTTTTGGCCCATCTCTCCAATCTGTCAAGATCGTTTTGAATCCTGCTCCTGTCCTCTGGAGTATTGGCTATCCCTCCCAATTTGGTGGCATCTGCAAACTTGATGATCATGCCTTCTAACCCTTCATCTAAGTCATTAAGTCTTGAAGTGGTCCCTGGTCAAGTGGTACCTGGTCAAAGCGGTCCCTGGTCAGAGTGGCCCCTGGTCAAGTGGTGCCTTCTTAAAGCGGTCCCTGGTCAAAGCGGTCCCTGGTCAAGTGGTCCCTGCCCAAAGTGGTCTCTGGTCAAGTGGCCCCTGATCAAAAAATGGTTGGGAACCACTGCTTTAGAGGCAGCATGTCCCTGTTTGCACTTTATACTGAAATAGCTCTGATCATAGAATCATAGAATCAAAGAGTTGGAAGAGACCTCATGGGCCATCCAGTCCAACCCCCTGCCAAGAAGCAGGAATATTGCATTCAAATCACCCCTGACAGATGGCCATCCAGCCTCTGTTTAAAAGCTTCCAAAGAAGGAGCCTCCACCACACGCCGGGGCAGAGAGTTCCACTGCTGAATGGCTCTCACACATCAAAAGACAGTTGCCCAGTAAGTGTTATATTATTATTATTATTATCATCATCGTCGTCGTCGTCGTCGTCGTCTTTATCATCATTGTATTACACACCTCTCCTGGCAAGTAATTAATCAACATTCAGAACCCCACTTGCAATCCTAAAGAAATGGTCTCATTTTGAATCATTAAGCATATTTTTTAACTACTGGGCTACTGTCTGAAAGCTCTCTTTCATAAAATCCCATTCAGAAAGGCATTCTCTGAACTAAAGCATCTGTCTGTTGCTTCCAGAGCACTAGGCACATGTCATGAATGTTTAGCTGGGGTTAAGCTTCCCTTTGACTTTGGTTTCTGTTAAGTTATATATTGATTGGAAAAAAATGATTTGAAATGCCTTTGCAAAATATGGTTTGGACTAAGTCTGTTCTGTGTTGTACCCTTTTGGAACAAGGCTACCCTTCTGTATGAAGGTGGCAACCAGGCCTTGCTTATAGCTCCCTTTATGGGCCCAGGAGGCAACATCCAGCTCAGTAGACTTAAGCCATGGTTTTACTGCACTCCTGGAATCTGAATTAAGAGAGTTAAGTGCAGTTAGTGCATGGTTTGGTTACTGTTGTTACAGCTTTACGCATTTTTAAATTGATCCCATCATATGTATTAACTCAAATTTAACTTGTCCCTATGCACCTATGCCTCAGCTATATGCCTCAAAATAAGAAGCGAATGAGTTTTAGATGTCTTTATTGTCTCCCTTTTTCATTTTTTTGCATTTCATCTCTTATAAAGGACCAGGACTTATCTATTACAGGACTCTGACTGGCAAGTCAAGCAAGGCAATACATATATAATACAGGCCTTTTTCTTTCCAGATGTTTAATGACAAAACTATTCATAATCAATACATAAAATACTGACATATTTTCATATATATATATTTGTGTGAAGAAAATTAAAAATGTAAATACAAAATAAGCACATTTCATTTAAAAACGATTATATTATTTGATAGAATTAGGCTTCTCTCCCCCCCCCCCCCCTTAATTCAGTAAGACATAGTTAGAATAAGTAGCAGCTTGGTTATCAAGACATAATTTTGTGCAGTCTTTTCATGTAGGAGTTGCGTTCTTTTTATGGTCACTTTTTGGACTCTTAAACGGGCATTTCTACTTGCATTTAAGACATGGCACACAAGCATTTATGTTCCCTCCACACTGGAATAACAAAGCAACTTATTCACTTCAGCACAAATCCATAGCCCATTTCTAGGGACACCACGGCAAGCATTACGACAAAGATCCAGCACCGCTCTGAAGCCGTTGCTTTGGAGGGTGCCCGAGGGTTAATTTTCTTGGTAGATTCCTCTCTCTTTACAGTAGTTGTGCTTTGAGGTCTCTTTGAATAGTTTGTAGGCATCCCGCCGGTGATACCCAAGGTCATTGGCGTGGTGGACAATCCTGCTAGGCCTATTGTGCTTGCATTCAGAGAGGATGTATCTTGAATGTAGATGGTGTGCCCGGCTGCAGCCGCTTCATAAGAACTGAGCTTCTCTGTGCTCAGCCCTTCCGGGTGCAAGGACAGCGGCCTGCCCGTGCTTGTGAACGCAATTGTTCGCCCAACAGTAGCGCTTAGACTGATGTCTTTCATTCTGAACTGTTGATGCACGAGTCTGGTTTGTTCAGTTGCCACCGGAGGCCCAGCTGTGTGCAACGCCTTCATTGCTTTCACAAGGAGGGGGTTCTCTGCCGTTGTGGGAGTTGGCAAGTACGTGGTGGCCTCAAAGGAGCACGGCGACCCCAGGACCATAGCGCTGGTTTCTTCCACCCATTTCTGGAGATAGGAGAGGGCTTCCTCGCTATCATCCCCACATGCCCAAGGGTTGTTGTAAAGGGTTATTAGTTGGAGTTGGACAAGCTGGTCAAAAGCTCCCTCAGGAATATAGGTGAACTTGTTGTTGTGCAGGTAAAACTTAGAAAGGTGCGTGAGCCTCATTAGTGTGCCTGGTAGTATTTGTGTCAAGAAGTTGTCGGATAGATCCACCGTTTCGGTGTTGTAAGGAATGTTGGTGGGGACAGTCCAGAGCTTGTTGCTACTAAGGTTGAGGAACCTGAGGCTGCTCATGGTGTTGTTAATGAGGACGGCCCTTTCCACCATGTTCCTGGAGACATCAAGGACTTTAAGGTTCCACTGGTATGCCGTGTCAAGCTTCTGAAGGACCCTGATGTTGTTGTATGCCGCATATATTTCCCACAGTGACCTGGGCAGGTGAGCTGGGAGGTTCTGGAGCCAATTGTGGGAAAGATCCAGGGTCCTCAAATTGGTGAACTTTGTCAGCTGGCGGTCGAGGTCCACCAAGTGGTTATGGGACAGGTTTAAATAGGTGATGTTATTCTGAAGTCCGTGGGGCAGCGTTGTCAGGTTTCCGCCAGAACAGTCCACATTCCTGTCATTTCCTGAGCATGAACACACAGAAGGACAAATCCCCTGAACGGCTGGTAGGATGAAGAGAAGAGCCAGGACACAGGGTGGCGCCTTCAAGACCCGGTTTTCCATGGTTGCCTGGAAGCAAATGCATACAGAAACACCCAAATTATTACACAGATTTCGAATGCGGTTCATAAGGCAGTTGGATAAATCTCAAGCAGAGATGCCTCGCCGATGGAAGCACATTTCAAGGAAAATCCCACACATACCTACATCACTGTGGCATAGACCTCATAGGTTCAAAAGCCCGCTTATTTACAAAGGCTCTCTTCATCCCACTGTCTCTGCTGTCTGGCAGAAAGAGGCTCATCTATTTCCACTTCCCTCCTCATCTCTTCCCCCCTCCCTTATGCCTTCAGCTCCCAATGGTAGCATTCTTCCTAAACGGCTGGTCTTGTCCAAATATTATACAATGTCTGCTTTCTGTTTACAGCAATCTGAATGCTGTGTTTATCTTTTGAATATTCTTCTTTCCTATTTTCTGTCTTTTATGAAGAATGATGCCCGTGGTGTGTGTTTGCATTACGGTGGAGGTATAGCTGGCGGCAATATCAGTCTTAAATCTCTGCAGTACTATAGCAGTTCTGTAAAAAGAAGCTATGTTGGATCAGAGACATAGATTTGGAAGAATGTCATGCCGTGGCAACCTACCTGAATCTCACCACAAACATTGCCCCCCTTCCTATAACACGACTCCCCTTTTTTGGAAGCATGGCAACAACATCTCCATCTCTAAAGCCAAAATTTAATGTCAGGATGAAATTGTCTTAGCAGCTACTGCAGCAGACCTCTGGTGCATGGAACTGCCAAGCGAAAGGCATCATTTTCTTCCTTCTGTGTCGTTTACTTTAAATACACAGACACACACAACCAACCATGGATATGGGATGAAGAGCATAGCATTATCCGGCTGTATAAAAGCAAATGGGGGTGGAGAGGGGGAGAAGACCTACTTACCCTATTCCCTACCGCAGCCTTAGTGCATCCTTTCCCTGGAAGATGGGAATGCAAAGGCCGGCTTGCTCTCGAAGGGAGCCACAGTTTGTCTGTGGGTTGTGCTTTGCCGCCTCAGCTGCATCGTACTGCCGTTTCCAGGGGTTCTGCAACCACCTGATCAGCGCTCGCTCCGTCGGAGGAGGACTGCAGAGCTGTCTTTTTGGTGCTGACTCAAATTTATTGCCAGGGGTGCAAACTCAACAGAACGGACTGCCTCCCTCTCTCTCCTCTCTCTCTCTCTTTTAAAGAGACCCGACTTCCCAAAGTTCTGTCTGTATGTTTCTTTCCTCCACCCTCCTCTTGGGACATAGCTCAGTGCATTAGGATGCAGCACACATACTTGAACTGTGCAAATAGCATCCAACCTCTGAGGCTTCTCTCTCTCTCTCTCTCTCTCTCTCATTTTTTGGCATTTTTTAGTTAGCTAGAAGGCTCCTTTGGTGTTTAGCAGTCTCCTCCTGCTCTCTGCCTTTGATTTGAACCACCTTTTCTTGCCCAAGAGCCTACTTCTGCATTCTTCAACTGCAGCGCTTAAACCTGCAGGGTTGTTAAAGAGGCATTTAAATCATACCGTTTCAAGGAAGCCCAAGGACTGCCTATACCAGCCCCCTGTCTTAGATAAGGTGCTTCTTATATTAATCCACCACTCACCCATGGATCAACCTGACCCCATCTAGATGGGTTAACCAGCTGATCCCTAACCCATTTAAAACACAGACATGTGCCTTTCATTTCAAGAACAGAGAAGCATCCCGAGCTCTGAAGATCACCTGGGAAGGAAACTCACTGGAGCATTGCCGCGCACCCAAATACCTGGGAGTCACTCTGGACCGTGCTCTTACCTACAAGAAGCACTGTCTGAACTTCAAGCAAAAAGTGGGTGCTAGAAACAATATCATACGAAAGCTGACTGGCACAACCTGGGGATCACAACCAGATACAGTGAAGACATCTGCCCTTGCGCTGTGCTACTCTGCTGCAGAGTATGCATGCCCAGTGTGGAACACATCTCACCATGTTAAAACAATGGATGTGGCTCTTAATGAGACATGCCGCATTATCACGGGGTGTCTGCACCCTACACCACTGGAGAAATTACACTGCTTAGCCGGCATTGCACCACCTGACATCTGCCAGGAGATAGCAGCCAATAGTGAAAGGACCAAGGCAGAGACATCTCCAGCTCATCCCCTGTTTGGATATCAGCCAGCACGCCAACGACTTAAATCTAGACATAGTTTTCTAAGATCTACAGAGACACTCGCTGGAACACCTCAGCAAGCGAGAATCCAAAAGTGGCAGGCCCAAACCTAGCACCTCAACCAATGGCTGATACCAAATGAGAGACTCCCTCCTGGGCACACAGAAGACTGGGCGACTTGGAAGGCACTGAACAGACTGCACTCTGGCACCACGAGATGCAGAGCCAACCTTCAGAAATGGGGCTACAAAGTGGAATCCTCGACATGCAAGTGTGGTGCCACTGACATGCAAGTGTGCAAACCACTGACCACCTGCTGCAATGCAACCTGAGCCCTGCCACATGCACAATGGAGGACCTTCTTGCAGCAACACCGGAAGCACTCCAAGTGGCCAGATACTGGTCAAAGGACATTTAACCAACTACCAAACTCACAAGTTGTGTAATTTTTTGTCTGTTTGCTTGTTCTGTTAGAAATGTAATATATAATGGACTGGTTGCTCTGACACGACAAATAAATAACCCCATCTATTATATGGTTCAGAAGAAGGTGATGCACAGAAGGATGCCTCCACTTGCTAATTCACTTCACTTCACTTTATTTCTTAATTAGCCGCTCTCCACAAGGTGCTCCGAGCGACTTACAATTTACACAACATAAAAACATTCAACAGTGACTATTTGGCAAATTAGATCTGATCACTTTACTTAAATGCACAACCAACAGCCAAGTCTTGAGCGCTTTTACAAAAGGTCGCAACTCCGACATTGCTCTAACGTATGGAGGCAATGAGTTCCACAGAATTGGAGCATAGGTCGAAAAAGCTCTACGCCTTGTATCTTCCAGGTGTACCTCCCTAGGGCCCGGTATGTGTAGGAGATTTTCTTGGGTAGATCGAGGTAACCACTGATGGAAAAAGGAATGAGGTGGTCCCTAAGATATAAAGGTCCTTGGCCATTTTGAGCTCTAAATGTCAGGATCAGTATTGAAGCATCCATATGGAAAATGAATGGCTGGAGCTTGGGGGTAGTGTGTGTGTGTGTGTGTGTGTGTGTTTGAATATAAGCTATTAAGAACTTCGGGTTTATTTTACACATTCACTAACTCCAGTCTTTACTTCAAACAGTGGCCATTTGAAGTAAAGCTATTTTGTGTTCTGCTTTGCCTTGGAGGTTGGACCTTTGCTGCTGATCTGTGGGTTCTTTCCGGACCTATTTAGCATTTCCTTACGTAACATTACTCCCGTAACTCTGGGCCCATCCCTTTTTACTGATGCCCTGTTCCATGCTGTGTAACATTAAACCAGTGGTTCCCAACTAGTGCTCTGTGGACCACCAGTAGTTCG
This sequence comes from Anolis sagrei, assembly GCF_037176765.1. Lineage (NCBI taxonomy): Eukaryota > Metazoa > Chordata > Lepidosauria > Squamata > Anolidae > Anolis > Anolis sagrei. The sequence goes on along the minus strand of NC_090031.1, from coordinate 21,102,648 downwards.
CAAGACCGAAAATATGGTCCAAGGCCTCACCATTACTACATTGAAACCACACCACAGTGAGAGCAGTGGGTCTCACGAAATCCTCTTATAGTGCCAAGGCAAGAGGGATGTTGGACGGGAGGAGGCTGGACTATAATTTATTTGGTGATGGAGACTATAGTGTATTGACCTCAGCAGAGTAAAAAGTTCCCCATTCCCTTTAAAAGTTTTTTGGGTGGTACTGATGCTACACAACAGACTCTAAGACCAAGTGCCTTGCTGGATACTGGGTTGGAAAATCAAGAACTTACATCCCCAGCTCACGCCTAGAATTGAAACACAGGTATTTTTCACTTCTGATTGAGAGGAGTTGATTTTCCATTGCCTTCTAAACAATTACTGCACTGGAAAAGGAATCTGGGTTTGCATAATAATTTGGAAGAGCACATTCTAACAAAAAACAGACCCACTTTCACATGGAACCCATGGAAGCTTTGGGTAACCGAATTCTACCTCCTTCAAAACCCAAAAATCTTATAGTGCTGAGGCAACGGGGATGTCAACATAGGAGAGACTGACTACCCACAAAAGATTGCTACTACCACATCAGCTCTAGATGATTAAATATGGTTTTTTGTGGATGGGCAGATGGTAACTACTGAGTGGCTTATGTTCTATATCAGAAACTCGAGCTGATGTGGTCTATCCAATGCAATTTTCTGAATCAGCACCCCCAAATAACCAAACTGAATGTAAAGTTGACCAAAATCCAATTAATAATTCTTTTGGTACTAATGTTGGAGAGTAGTTCCTGGTCAGGTGGTGCCTGGTCAAAAAAACGTTGGGAACCTCTGCATTAAACCAACACATCTGTGGGATGGTCGATTTAAAATCTGGGGTTAATCCCAGTCACGAGTGGACCTTTGATGATGTAGTCTCTGGTGCTCCCCTCATCCATGCTTGACATCACAAGCCCCCAAGAGGCCAACTACCATTTTCTGCAAGGTACAGTGTTCCTCCTCAGAAGGAACATTGCTCCTATCCTATGGTATCAATAGGAGCATAGTATCTAGATCTAGGGAAGTAATGCTACCCCTCTATTCCGCTTTGGTTAGACCACACGTGGAATATTGTGTCCAATTCTGGGCACCACAATTCAAGAGAGATATTGACAAGCTGGAATGTGTCCAGAGGAGGGCGACTAAAATGATCAAGGGTCTTGAGAACAAGCCCTATGAGGAGCGGCTTAAGGAGCTGGGCATGTTTAGCCTGAAGAAGGCTGAGAGGAGATATGATAGCCATGTATAAATATGTGAGAGGAAGCCACAGGGAGGAGGGAGCAAGCTTGTTTTCTGCTTCCTTGGAGACTAGGACGCAATGGAACAATGTCTTCAAACTACAAGAGAGGAGAATCCATCTGAATATGAGGAAGAACTTCCTGACTGTGAGAGCCGTTCAGCAGTGGAACTCTCTGCCCCGGAGTGTGGTGGAGGCTCCTTCTTTGGAAGCTTTTAAACAGAGGCTGGATGGCCATCTGTCAGGGGTGATTTGAATGCAATATTCCTGCTTCTTGGCAGAATGGGGTTGGACTGGATGGCCCATGAGGTCTCTTCCAATTCTATGATTCTATGGTGGTAGCTGCTTATTGCAAGAAAGTTTGTTTAGAGGGCGTACCTAACCACTTCCTGAGAGTAAACATAGTCACCCATTTAATGATGGATTGTGCTTTTTAGCCTTAGGTTCTCTAGATGTTTTGGACTTCAAGTCAAGATTGCCTACCTCCATGGTTCTCAACCTGTGGGTCCCCAGGTGTTTTGGCCTACAATTCCCAGAAATCCCAGCCAGTTTACTAGCTGTTAGGATTTCTTGGAGTTGAAGGGGATCTGGGGATATACAGATTGAGAACCACTGCCCTACTTGATTAAATCAAAGAGGTAAGAAAAGAATTGAGGTGGTAGTTTGGGTCTTAAAGATGATGCCTCATTATCAAGATTAGGGATGGGGACTATATGCAACCCTCATGTTTACCAAGACTCCAGAGATGTCCTTAGGGAGACATAAGGCAATTTTGTCATGTTTTAGAGCTCAGTACTCACTTCCAAGTCATTTCCTGGTTATTGTTTTTAAAGCCTCACTGAGATATAGAGAGAATTGGAAGCATGGGGAGGACATTTTGGCCCTCCAAGGTCTCTTACCTTCACACAGCTGCTCTCCCAATCTAGCCTATGAGTGCCAAACTTGAAAAACATGCCCAAGTGTGCACCAAGTATGCAACCAGTCCCATTTCTGTGGTTTGACCCCTGCGGGCAATTATTCAGTCTTTTTGCTGCAGGACTTGGCAGGCAGGTGCCAGTGAGAAAATGCACACATTTCCACATCAGCCAAGGGCCGCACGATGAATGAGATGACCTTGGATGCACTGCAGTATCCCTCCCGTTTTGGAGTCTGTGGCAAACGTCCCATAAGTTGCCTGTGACTGCAGCCCTTCTCTCTCTGTATTGCACCATCCCTCCCGTCTATCAATGCAATGAAAATATGGAGTGCGACTCAGCATCTTGCTAAGGGCATCCTGTTCACCTGTGAACAGCTGAACAGGTTTGGAATGAATGGTTTCGTGGCTATACAATCTGGAGCCTGTGTATCTTGCTCGGTATTAAAGCAGATAATTAGGTTCTTTGTAATGGCCAGATACTGCTGGTAATAATTCCTCAGTCTTTAATGTTAAAACAAGATATGCTCAGACATATTATTGAGCCGTTATTAACATCCAGCTCCCCTCTCCTTCCAAGCATATATCATTTCCTCCATACAGCATTGAGGGCTGCTCCTTGTTTTACTTTTCTTGGCTGCCGTTGGCTCTGCATTGCTGAGATCTATTCTGCTGTATAGGGTTGCAATAAAAGGGTTCCTCGGTTTTTCGTTGCAACCCCAGGTTTTGTCCTCAGCTATCTCTGGAAGGTATGACTGACAGATGGGTGGAGGGAAGCCATTCCTTGGGAGTAAATGAGGACGCTGTGTGATATAATGCCTTCTGTTTCCAGTATTTAAGCAGCGAATGATACCACAGAAGGAGCCAGAATGGTGCTACCTGTGCCAAAGAGGGAGACAACAGTATAAGAGAATCCCCAGTTTGGCAAAAGTTTTTTTAAAAAACGATTTGCAAGAACTAGCACTGGAAAATTAGGTTTAAAACCCTGTTCATCATAGAAACTCACTGAGAGACACTGGGCAAGCCATGATCCTCAGCCTCAGAGGGAAGCAATGGCCAACCTCTTAAGAAACCCCTGTGATAGCTTTGCTTTGGGGTTGCCATCATTCAGAAATTACTTGAAGACACAAATCAGCAACATGGAATAATATAATAATAATAGTAACACTTTATTTATATTACGCCAATCTCCCCGAGGGGACTTGGAGCACATTACAGCATATAAACAGACGCAGGCAAACATTTAATGCCTTGTTACAGTGAAATACAATGAAACACAATTAACACAGACAGAGGCAAAGGCTTCTCCTTTCATTTCCGGCTCTGGAGGCAGTGTCTTTCATTTCCAAGCAGAGAAGTCTGTGTTGTTCGTAGGCACGTACTGGTTGTATGGCGTGACTGCATGGAGCGTCCTTTTGCCTTTCCCGCCAAGGCGTTACCTATTAATCTACTCACATTTGCATGTTTCATCATCATCATCATTTAATAACTTATTAATCGCCCTCCATTCGAGAATGCTCCAGGCGATTTACAGCTAAATTATAAAAGATAAAATACATACATACAAAAATTAAAAATCAACAGAGATCGAATGCTCTAGTAAAAAGCCAGGTCTTAAGTGCGAGAGTAAAAGGCCCTAAGTCACGCATGGCTCTCATGTAGGGCGGCAAGGAATTCCACAAGGCAGGGGCAGAAAGAGGAAATGCCCATCTGCGCCTGGTCCTTTCCAAGTGCACTTCTCTAGGACCCGGTATATGGAGTAAGTCATGTTGGGCTGGTCGTTGCGACCTCCGATGATGGGTGAAGGAGAGGCAGTCCCTAAGGTATGATGGACCCTGGCCGCAAAGAGTTTTAAAGTTCAGAACTAGCATCTTATACAGGCCACAGTACTCAGTTGGAAGCCAATGTAAATGTTGCAGCACTGGTGTTATATGGCATTTTATGGGCGTTCTTGTGGCTGCCGCATTCTGAACAATACGAAGCTTTTGGGTCGTAGACATCGGAAGGCCCACATACAGGGCGTTGCAATAGTCCAGCCTAGACGTGACCGTGGCATGGATGACAGTTTCCAGAGCCTCGTCAGCCTCGTTTCCAAACTGATAGGTTGGCAGGAGCTAGGGCTAACAGCAGGAGCTCACCCCGGTCCATGGATTTGAATTGCCAACCTTCAGGTCAGCAGTTCAATAGCACAAGGGTTTGACCCATTGCACCACCGTGGCTCCAGGCTTAGATGATGTTAAGAGAGGCACTTTGCACTGCAATATGTTGTCACACATCACCGTGTGTCGACACATTTACAAAATCCATAGGTGCTCAAGTCCCGTTATATACCAGGGCCTAGTAAAATGACATCCCTTCTATAAAATGGCAAAATCAAGGTTTGCGCTGTGGATTTAAAAAAAATATGTTCAAATTATGGATAGCTGAGTTGATGGATATAGAATCTGTAGCTACCGCGAGCCAGCTAATCTGTTTTTTCTCAAGCTACGTTTTATAGTTCTTTGGAGCATATAGAAGGGGTCAATTGAGCTGGGAAATTCTGTATGGTACATAAGCTCTGCTTCACAAACCCTCAATGATTTTGTTAAAAGTAATGCCTCTTTGTTTGTTTATTGTCTTTATTTTATATTTCATCTTTTCCTCAAGGCTGGGAGTCGAGGCAGCTTATGCATTTAAAAGATTACAATCCAAAAATTACAAAAGCAATATTAAATCAGATTAAGCTGTGAACCATATTAGAAACCTATTTTCTAAAAAGAATTTTTAGGAGAACAAGGAGGGAACCAGTATGGTATCCTTAGAGAGGGAGTTCTAAAATATAGGGACAGCCACTCAGAAGGCCCTTTCCCTTGACCCCAGTGCTGTATATGAAGGGCTTTTCTTCACATATTGTTGCACTCCAGGCCTGGAAACACCTATGGCCACCACACCACACAAGAGTCCAGAAATATAAGCAAACAGTTTATTGTAAAAACATATGAAAAGCATATATAAAAATCAGGAATAAGAAAGGAAGATAAATACTACAAAACGGTTTAGCAACAGGTAATAACCAAACAATATTCCAAATGTCTCATAAAGTTCCAGAAGTGATAAAGTCCAGTAACAGCCAGAAATCACAGATACAGCATAAGTCCACAATCAAGAAGGCATAACTAGTAAAACGTGAACAGGATCATAGAAAACGTCCAGGATATATATAAAATCCAAAATCAAAGCTTGACTTGAACCAGGAACAAGAGAACGCAGGCTTAGTTTCTCACTCCAATGTAGCATTGCCTGAACTGACCTTAAGGTAAGCAACTTGTTTAATAGACACCCATGAAATCATCCCTTTTCCTGTGAATTTCCTTCACAACTTTCCCCCATAATCCCTCTGCTCTGATTTTTAAACAAAGACCTTTGTTGATCTCTGTAGCTCAGTGGTTCTCAACCTAGGGTCCCCAGATGGTTTTGGCCTACAACTCCCAGAAACCCCAACTAGTTTACCAGCTGTTAGGGTTTCTGGGAGTTGAAGGCCAAAAACATCTCGGGGTTCCCAGGTTGAGAACCACTGCTGTAGCTACAGGTGGGCTCCCATGGGAACCGTCCTTATCACTCAGCTCTTCACTCGATTCCTTATCTGCTGTTGCTACTTCTGACTCCCCTGAATGCCTGAGCTGGTTTTCTCACAGAGAGAGCCATCATTTCTCAGACTTGAATTTCCCAGACTTAAGAGCCGATCACTTTGTGCCACGGGAAAGCTCACAATCCTCTCTACATCATCAGTTAAACCAGTGTTTCTCAACCTGGGGGTCGGGACCCCTGGAGGGGTCACGAGAGGGTTTCAGAAGGGTCGCCAAAGACCATTAGAAAATACATAAGAATCCCTTTGGCATAGTCGTTTGGGTTCACAGTGCTCTCTAGATGTAGGTGAACTACATTTCACCTAAATCACTGTCAGTTCATCCAAAATCCCTCCAGTATTTTCTGTTGATTATGGGGGTTCTGTGTGGGACGTTTGGCCCATTTCTATCGGTGGTGATTCAGAGCGCTCTTTGATTGTAGGTGAACTATAAATCCCAGCAACTAGTACAACTCCCAAATGTCAAGATCTATTTTCCCCAAACTCCACCAGGGTTCATATTTGGGCATACTGAGGATTCGTGCCAAGTTTGATCCAGATCCATCATTGTTTGCGTCCACAGTGCTCTCTGGATTTAGGCAAACTACAACTCCAAAACTCAAGGTCAATGCCTACCAAACTCTTCCAGTATTTTCTGTTGGTTATGGGAGTTCGGTGTGGCAAGTTTGGTTTAATTCCATCATTGGTGGAGTTCAGAATGATTGTAGGTGAACTATAAATCCCAGTAACTACAACTCCCAAATGACAAAATCAATTCTCCCTCCAACCCCACCAGTATTAAAATTTGGCATATTGGGTAAGGTAAGGTAAAAGTTTTCCCCTGACATTAAGTCCAGTCATGTCCAAGACTGGGGGTTGGTGCTCACTTTCTAGGCCGAAGAGCTGGTGTTGTCCATAGACACCTCCAAGGCCGACATGACTGCATGGAGCTCCGTTATTGGGTATTTGTTCCAAATTCGGTCTAGTGAATGAAAATTCATCTTGCATTTCAGATATTTTCATTATGATTCATAACAGTAACACAATTACTGTTAGGAAGTAGCAATGGTAATTATTTTATGGTTGGGGGTCACCACAATATGAGGTGCTGTATTAAGGGGTCACGGCATTAGGAAGGTTGAGAAACACTGAGTTAAACCATCAGCCTCTAGTGGGTGTTCTAAAACACATATCCCAACAATCACAAGATCCTTTATACAAATAAAATGCATTGAGTTTCTCTTGTAACCTTCTACTGGTGCCTGGCAAAATCTCTATTAATGTCGCTAAATAGCCAAGCACGTAAAAGTAGTTTATGAAAGCAAACTTAAATTATCTGAAGGTGAAGAAAGAAGAGCAGAATATGATCTGATTATCATATCTCCTTGCATGCAGCATAGGTGATTGGACATCTAGTTAAAAGAAAAGGAGACTGAATCTGAAGTACAGCTGTGCCTTCACGATCCAAAAGTACCAAATACAGAAGACACAGTCATTGATTTAACTCTGATTGGTGCTCAGGATCCAGTGCATAAGGCAGGTATTTCCAGTCGGCTTGGGAGAGGCAGCTGAAACATTTTTCACATAAGTCCAATTTCAATTTCAAAAGAGAGAACTTCTCAAAAGGGAAGAGATGATTGAAAAGAAAAGTTCAAGGGCAGGGCGGGAGAGTCAGCGCTCTTAATTGTGCTTCGATCAAAAAGCACTTAAAAGGAAACCTGGTTCAAACACCACGCTATGAGTTCGAAAGTCCAACTGAGATGATTCTGTGTTGATCATGATATGAAGGTTTCCCGTAAAAACAGTTTTGTGGTCCAAATGAAAACAAGAATCTCTTAAAAGGGCACAGAATCTAGTGTTGGTGTATATGCCATTATTCAGTCTAGCACTGAATAATACTTACTGTTTGTGCCCATCATGTGGCTTCCTTGAAGGCATTTGGTTAAGAATATGAGATGCCAGGTTAGATGGACCTGTTGACTTTGCAGGATTAATGTGGGCAGTGTGGTTTCTCTTTGCTTACAAAAGCAGTGAGCAGAAAAGCAGATTAGGTTCTTTGTTAAACACTTTGCCTTCTACAAAGGAGTCCAGGGTTCCGATTTAACAGTAAGGGACTCTGAATCAGTTCGATAAGAGTTCGTCTGGCGGTGGAGGCAGCAGTAATGCTTCACTTGGTGTTTGATAGGTGGCAACGGGAGGCATAGGATGGTGGATCTCAGCATATGGGTCAAGTGAAACAGACTCTGCTTGAGTGGGACCAAGGTTTCCATTGAGACCACCAAGCCAGTTGGGCGGAGGAGGCAGGTTAAGAGGCTCAGGGCTGTAAGCTTGAAGTGGAACGTCAACCATGTCACTTGGTTCTTCAGAGACCGCCGTTTGTTCGCTTGCTGACGAGCCCGAGTTCCCTGTTGCTGTAGGACCAGACTCCTCAGTGTCACATCTCGATGCAGTGTCCAGATCCTGCCTCGATTCAGACAAGGGGCCATCTGCGTTTTCCAGTAGCTGTGTCTCCTTGTTAAACTTCCATGGCAGGAGAGAGAGAACAGACACCCGCTTCAGGCCATTGGCCACTTCTTTGTCCGTCGCAACTTCTGGCACGTCTCCATCCGCAAAGGGGGAGCGACCAGCCCAGTGCGGAAGAGGCAAAGCTGCCTTCCTCCATCGCCTCCATAGGAAGATGCCAACAATAACGGCAATCATGATAATCAGGGTGACCCCAATTACTACTGCTGTTAATACGTGTTCGTTGTGAGATTTGGGCCCCTCTGTTATAGGCTGCTGGGGCTTCGCTGTGGACAATGGCCTGTTGTTTTTGGTGGAGCCTCTTGTTTGAGAGGAATGCATTTGGGTGGTGAAAATAGTGTCGACTTCTGTTACTCTGACTGTTGGAAGAGGAACGGGAGAGGAAGAGTTTGCAGCCCCCTTTGTCTTTGCAAAGATGGGGTTCCACCATATTTGCCCACAGAAGAAAATGAGGACAGTGGGATTGGTGTTCATTGTTGTCATCATGCTGGCGAACCCTTCTGTAGCATATAGAGAAGAAAACAGCGCTCTAAGTGTTGAATCTTAACTTCTGAAATAATGATAATGAACAATTAATTTTTTTTGGCATATAATAAAATAATAATAATTATAATATTTTTGTCTCAAAACACAAAAAAATCTACAATTTAAAACCTGAATTATAATAACTAAAATTTTATGCTCCTGTAGAAAAACTAATTTTAACCTAATTTTAATTTCTTGAATAATGATTTCTAGACTGCCTTTCAGGGCGTAATATTTATTATTTGTTATTTGTTATTTATAAAAAGTTATTTAGCCTATGCTTCATCCTAACATACCAAATTTACCATGCATATTAAAATTGCAGTGATAGGCAAAGTATAGTTCTGTATAAGCATGATATCATAGTATCATCAGTTTTACAAACACATACGCCCTATATGTTCATCTGGAAAGAAAACACTTCTGGTGCATGACAGTTCCACCCCTTTCAGTGGTAGGTCATATAGACCAGGACCTCAGGCATTGATAGTAATGCATTGGCAAGTCTATATGGCTGCAGGAGGTCCTTTCAGATGGGTCCCAAGGCTCTTGAACATGGCCTGTTTTCTGTCTCATTGCTGACCAGGCAGTGAGATAATAAGAACTGAAATAGCAGAGGAAATATTGACTCTCATATTTGACTCCCAGCATTGGTTCATAGCATGAGAGTTGACTTAAAAGAAGCAGATCAGGAACTTTAAACTGATGTAAGAGCAAAATGGCTCATCTCCATCACCTTGTACTGTAAATAGCTGACCTATTCCAGTCAATCTCTACAGAAGCCATAGAACAGTGTTTCCCAACCTGTGGTCTGTGGACTTCCAGTGGTCTGCAGGAACGAAAATATGGTCTGTACCACATGGCAACAATAGTGACTTGGTCTCATGAAACTCTCTTTAGTGCGGATGCAACGGGGATATTGGAAGGGGAGAGGCTGACTGCCCACGAAAGATTACTACTACTTCCACATCAGCTCTAGATGATTAAATAAGGCTTTCTGTGGGTGAGCTGATGTCGACTACTGGGTGGCATATGTTCTGTATCAGAAACTAGAGCTGATATAGTCTATCCAATGTAGTTTTCTGAATCAGCACCCCACATAACCAAACCAACTCTAAAATTGACCAAAAACTGATTTGTACCCCTTTTGGTACTATTGTTGGACAGTAATTCCTGGTCAAAAAAATTGACAGTTTCTGCCATAGAAGAACCTGTCTGAAAGAGGAGACCAGAAGAGTGGGCCATGGAGGAATATAATAAGCAACCCCACTATTTCCTTGGGGAAGACCTCAGGAAGGTCTTCAAATGGAGACTGGGTTGTTATTTTGGGGCAGTACTTAAGTTGCATGTTTTTGCATAGCAGCAGGGTGGACTAGTTGGCCCTTGAAATCCCTTCTTCCAATTCTGTGATTGTATACATGTGGCCTTGGCTCCCAGCTAACTCTATATGTAGCCCTCAAGCTATGAAAAGTGTTGTACCCTTGCAGATAGAATCCTGTAAATAGAGTTTTAAACATTAAAGAAGAATGTGAATGTTGATTTGGAATTGAACTATTGGTTGATTTGAGGTTGAAACATTGGTTGCTTTGCTGCGATTCATTAGTGCCTCTCAATAACCTAGTACTAGTGATCCTAACAGTATGACTAACTGCCACTGTAATCCTAGACATTTTCATTTGCACTGCATCGTGAAAAAGTAGTACCTTACAGAGCAGACATGGGCAAACTTTGGCCCTCCGTGTGTTTTGGACTTCAACTCCCACAATTTCTAACAGCCTCCCTTCAAAAACTCAACATGTTCTCTCAATCATTTTAATTTGGATGTTGTTGTTGACCACTAACTGATGGAAGAGCCTGGCTATGACTTGGTCCTCAATGCTTGACTTTCATTTAACCGTAATAAGAACTTGAGTTGAGGAAACCCATCCTAATTTTATTATAATTTGCTTGTTTGAGGTTGCAAAAAAGAGCCTTTACAAAATTAGCATTCTCTATAGACTAAAGAACTCAGTTCTGAGTTATATCAGTTTTAGTGGTCTCCTAGTTGTTTTTGTTTCTTTTCGCAACGAAATAAAAATAAAATCTGTCTTACCTGTTGGATCCCGTCTCTCGTTCTAACCAGCTTCTGGTTTGTACGCCTGCATTTTAATGTTCCAAGAGCAGGGAAGTGAGAACATAACAGAGAGCTTGAAATATTTGGTGGTTCACACATTGCAAAAGGATCCTATTTTGACATAAAGAGGAAGTTTATCAATGCTTGATGCAGGAAGCAGAAAAAACTGAGAAGTGATTAAGAATGGTTCTGTTTGCACCGACAAAGGCTACGGCGAAGGCTTCAGCCTCCATAGAGATGTTTTCAGTTCTCGTCCACACTTCAGAACAGTAGAAATGGAAGTGGGAAGTGTGTTTTTATCCCCTGCGTCTGAGCATAGAGAATATGGCTGAGGGGCTGCGTTAAATTGGGCAAACCTATGTGGACTTGACCATATGTGCCTTCATTGCTTTTTTTCCCCTTGGGGGAGACAAAGATAATGTAATTGGTGTGAGAAGAGACCTATGTGGACATTGCTTTTAGAACTTGAGATCTTTGGTTGGTGCAGTAGAGATGCAAATCTGTTTCTCGCTTTTCATCATACCATAAAGTCAAATTGTTTCACGCATGTGGAAAGTCCCTCTGCGGATGCAGCTCACAACTGATCCACAATATAGCTATTTTTTCATGTCAAAAGCATTGCATAAATAAATTAGTATAAAAGGTGATAAAATAGAGGAAGCACAAACCGTACAGGTTAGCTACAGAGCGGAAACTGAGCACAGTTGTTCCCAAGGCATGCCGGTACACGACGCATGTGCTTGTTGTGGTATGTGCGCTAACTACTAGTGTCTACAACAAAACGGACCTTACTTAAAAAATACCCCTCGTACATTAAAACACATTAAAATACAGATCAAGAATTACATAAAGCCAATTCGTCAAGGTAAATCACAAATTCACCACCATCCGCCTTGTGGTCAACAGTTATTGATTCGATCATAAATCTTCTGCTCTACAGTCACACAAGGTGGAGGATTCTTCTAGTTAGTGCCATTTTAGCCAGGTTGTCTTTTAATCTGCCCACTTCGCTTCTGACCCTGTTCGGAGACTTCCAAGTTGCCCATTTTTGGTTTGCCCCTGGAGGAAGACCCTCGGGGGGGGGGGGGGGCATCCATTTGGAATTGCCTAGTTTAGGTGCCCAGAAAGATACTCCTGCTGTTGCTGGGGGAACATTAAGAGGCATGGTGGTTCTCATGACACTTTCCCTTGATTTGAGTCTACTGGGAGGAGGCGGATAGCCATGCAGTAGGTGGCTTTCACAGTGTTGGCTTCACAGTTCCGTAGGTGGAAATCACATACTTGTGTCTTGGCAGGGTTATCTTTGTAATAGCTTTACAATATAGCTAGAAATTGTCCTGTGATATCTTCTGGGGACATACCCAAAGACTTAGCAGTTTGGTAGGAATAACAATCTCCTGATCTAACTTAGTATGTTCCTGCAGTCATTTTTATAGCACTAGGAACTAGCAAAGGAGCACTTTATGGATGATCTCTTCGCTGTAACTAAGAAAATTAGGTGCAATTAGGAATATTCCTCCTTCCCAGCTTTCTTTTTTGGGAAGTGAACCATGGACAATGGTCATGTCTGCAAAGTCCTCACTTTGGATGATCAAATTCTCTATCTTCACAAAACTAGCTTGTGGCTGAACCCGATGTGAGCAAGGAAATTAAATAGGAAACTCCCCCTGAAATCACAGGTTCGCAGTTTGGGTGTCCTCCTGGACTCGTCACTGTCGCTTGAAGCTCAGACATCAGTGGTGGCTGGGAGGGCCTTCGCAGAATTAAGACTTGTGCGCCAATTGCGACCATACCTCGGGAAGGCGGATCTAGCCAGGGTGGTCCACACCTTAGTCACTTCCAGATTGGATTACTGTAATGTACTCTACGTGGGGCTGCCCTTGAAAACGGCCCGGAAATTTCCATTGGTCCAACGGGCGGCGGCCAGGCTGTTAACTGGTGCTCCTTACAGAGAGAGGTCAACCCTCCTGTTTAAGGAGCTCCACTGGCTGCCATTCATTTTCCGGTCCCAATTCAAGGTGCAGGTGCTTACCTACAAAGCCCTAAACGGTTTGGGACCCGCCTACCTCCGTGACCGCATTTCAGTGTACGAACCCACACGATCCCTTCGTTCATCTGAAGAGGCCCTGCTTACGATCCCACCGGCATCGCAAGCGCGATTGGTGGGGACGAGGGATAGGGCTTTCTTGGTAGTGGCCCCTCGACTCTGGAACTCTCTCCCTAAGGACATCAAGCAGGCCCCGTCACTAGCAATCTTTAGGAGGAGCTTGAAAACATGGATGTTCCAATGTGCCTTTCCAGAATAAGGAAACTCCTAGCATTATGTACCAACGCACTTTATTTAGAGATCTAGGATATCTGCATGCCCACCCCCCTCCAAACATCCCACCTGTCATGCTCAGCACTTTTTAAATTTTAATTTTAATTATTACATTTGGCCCGGCCATTGTTTTTAACAGCGTCATTGCGTGTTGTTAATGTTATTGCTTGTTTTTTGTTTTATTTTGCTGCATTATTGTTGTTGTTTTATTGTTGTATTTTGGGCTTGGCTTCATGTAAGCCGCACCGAGTCCTTCGGGAGATGGTAGCGGGGTACAAATAAAGGATTATTATTATTATTATTATTATTATTAGGAAACTTTACCATCACAAACCAGAAAACTCCTGTGAAGGTTTACCATTTCTTTAATAACTCACTTTGCTTATTTGGAACCCACTTGATCATAACACTCCTTCTTTCTCCCTCTCTAATCTGCACCTTCTTTTATTATTTGTTCTATTTTTTGTGTATGAAGTAGGAACTAAGGGGTTGTGTCAGTGTGTAAAGCTTAAAAGCCGGAATCTGTTCATGTGAACATGGCTGGTCGTGCTTAAAGTCATGCCCTCTGTATTACTTGAGGTCTCTTTTAATCTGGGCTTTCAAAGTTTTACAAAGATGGGGACTGTGTATAGCCTGGTGCAAGTGTTTCAAACCAGAGTAATCCAAACACCAGAGGTCTTGAACAAGGCATGATCTAGCAAACCAGACGTGTTCTTAGAGAAACAAATGGGGGTGGGACAACATAATTCTTTATATCCTGAGTCATTTGTGGGGGAAGACGTCCATGTAATAAATGAACAGACAATCCCTATTTAGTGTCAGAGGAAGATTGAATGAATTGGCCCTGGAGAGGGATAGGCCGACTGTGCACCACCCATAGACTCATGAAATTGGAAGAGACTACAAGGGACATCCAGTCCATAACCCCTGCTTGCTTCTGATTACTTCATCGTGGTCAATGCCAGAGTTTCCTATTACATCATGGACCTCAAATTAGCTTTGCTGGAATAGCGAAAGTCTTCTTCTGTAAACAGTCCTTCTTAATAGGAGTGGTCCAATCGGTGATCTTGGAAAGTGGGATGCTGTATGAGACTCTTCCTCAGGTAAATGAGCCAACATAGTCATGTGGTGGCAAAAAAAAGCCAATGGGATTTTGGCCTGCATCAAGATCAGGGGTCCTCAAACTTTTTAAACAGAGGGCCAGCTCACCGTGCCTCAGACTGTTGGAGGGCCGGATTATAATTTGGAAAAAAAAAATGAATGAATTCCTATGCACACTGCACATATCTTATTTGTAGTGCAAAAAATACAGGCTTTCAATGTTTGATAGTGCTGTTTTTAAATTGTTTTTAAATTGTGTTATATTTTAGCCATTCTTGTAAGCCGCTCCGAGCCCCAGGGGAGTGGCGGCATATAAATTCAAATAATAAATAAATAAAAACTTAAAAACAATACAATAATTAAAATGAAGAACTATTTCAACAAATATAAAATTATTAGTATTTCAATGGGAAGTGTGGGTCTACTTTTGGCTGATGAGATAGGATTGTTGTTATTGTTGTGTGCTTTCAAGTCGTTTTGGACTTAGGTTGACCCTGAGCGAGGGCCAGGTAAAGACCTTGGAGGCCCGCATCCGGCCCCCAGGCTTTAGTTTGAGGACCCCTGGTCTGGATCTAGGGAAGTAATGCTACTCCTCTATTCTGCCGTGGTTAGACCACACCTGGAATATTGTGTCCAATTCTGGGCACCACAATTGAAGAGGGACGTTGACAAGCTGGAATGTGTCCAGAGGCGGGCGACTAAAATGATCAAATGTCTGGAGAACAAGCCCTATGAAGAGCAGCTTAAAGAGCTGGGCATGTTTAGCATGAAGAAGAGAAGGCTGAGAGGATATATGATAGCCGTGTATAAATATGTGAGAGGAAGCCACAGGGAGGAGGGAGCAAGTTTGTTTTCTGCTGTGCTGTAGACTAGTACGCGGAACAATGGCTTCAAACTACAAGAAAGGAAATTACATCTGAACATGAGGAAGAATTCCTGACTGTGAGAGCCATTCAGCAGTGGAACTCTCCGCCCCGTAGTGTGGTGGAGGCTCCTCCTTTGGAAGCTTTTAAACAGAGGCTGGATGGCCATCTGTCAGGGGTGCTTTGAATGCAATATTCCTGCTTCTTGGCAAGGGGTTGGACTGGATGGCCCATGAGGTCTCTTCCAACTCTATGATTCTATGATAAACAGCTCTACATGAAAGAGAATGATTTGTCAGCCATGGAAAAAGCTCACTCCTCATTTATTCCCACTCCTTTCAGCTCAAAGTGAGTCCAGTGTGACCCCTTCTTTCCCAGGATCCTAGGGATGCTCATAGTGCCACTCTTTACTCTTCTTCTTCTGAAGCCAGCATCCTCCAGAGTTCTACACCAGCAGAGTCTAATCTGTTTGCAGCATTAGTCACAAAACGTATAGTTCGGTTCGTTAAGTCTTTGGCAGCTCATTAATTCTCCAAAAGAGCTGCGTGGGGCTTGCTTTCTCTCCCAGGCCTTTCTCTCCCATTAAGGGAGCAGCTGAAAACCTACATCTGATGCTTACCTGGGTGTCTTTTCCCTCTGAGCAATTTCTCTCGTGGCTGTTGGCATTTGAGGAAACACTGAGCAGGAAGTGCTGTGTTCCTTTGTGGTTGCGAGTGGGTGTTTGTGCAGCTCACAGCTCTTCCTCCTTGCTGGGATCAGCTGCTGTTTGTCTTCCAAGGAGAATGCTGCTTCTCTCTTTGCTGCTTTTGCTCAGAGCTGAAGGGACAGTTGCCAAAACGTTTGGCTTATAACTCCTGATGACCAGCTTGTGGGAGTGCAGGTTTTTGCAAAGGAAGGTTGGCATGAAGGTTGCTGTTCTCCTATACCAAACACAATAAACTTCTCCTTAATTTACAGTCCAGTAGTCCTGAGTGGGGGTGTTAGCAGCATTCAGTTACTTGGCTCAGAATACACCTTTGTCTGGCTCATGATAGTTGACTGAATGCCACCACTCCACCACATTTTCCTCCTCTAGATATAAACCATTGTTCTGTTATCTCATAACCTCCTTCCCTGCTGAAGCAACAGTGTCTCTGGTGCCCAAGATCCTGGCAGATGTAGTTTTCCAGGGTGCTTGCGTCCTTAGGTTTAAATAGCAGATAGATATGGACTGCGAGAAGATCCAACTAGTCCATACTTCAGGAAATAAAGCCCGACTGCTCATTGGAGGGAAGGATATTAGAGGCCAGGATGAAGTATTTTGGCCACATAATGAGAAGACAGGAAAACTTAGAGAAGACAATGATGCTGGGGAAAATGGAAGGAAAAAGGAAGAGGGGCCGACCAAGTGTAAGATGGATGGATAGCATCCTTGAAGTGACTGGCTTTACCTTGAAGGAGCTGGGGGTGTTGACGGCCGACAGGGAGCTCTGGCGTGGGCTGGTCCATGAGGTCACAAAGAGTTGGAAGCAACTGAACGAATGAACAACAACAATGCTAGGAACCAACATGGGATAATGGTCTGAGAATTCAACTGCGAATGTGGACAACAGGCTTCAAATCCTTCAGTTTACAAGTTAACTGTCAAGTTACTTTCTGTTAGAACTGTGGTTCCCAACCTGTGGTCCTGGATCACAAGAACTAAAATATGGTCCACGGCTTTGCTGTTACTATGCCATTGCAAAGAGAGGGATTGGTCTCAGAAAACCCTCTTATAATGCCGAGGCTTATTAAATATGGTTTTATGTGGGCAAGTAGATGGTGACTACTAGATGGCATATGTTCTATAACAGAAATCCATGAAGAAGCCTGTTGCAACCACTCTTGTGATGGTTGAGGAGTTATAAAGTAAAATCTAGTCCTTCTGGAAAGCATCAAGCAGAGGAATGCTTTCTTAATGCATCCATGAGGAAACCAGTCATAAATAAAGTTCTTCATCTAAGGCTCTTGGGCTGACGTGGTCTATCCAATGAAGTTTTCTGAATCGGCACCTCAAATAACCAAACTCAATCTAAAGTTGGCAAAAAACTGATTCGTAACCCTTTTGGTACTCATTTTGGAGAGTGGTCCCTGGTCAAGTGGTCCTTGGTCAAAAAAATATTGGGAATCACTGTGTTATAAGAAAGGCTTCCCCTGGCCCTGAAACAGCCCACATCCCATAAAAATATGGAGAAAATGTTTCAATGCCCTCAGAGGGGCATTTTGGGATAACACATTTGTACACAATATTTTTATACACATATAAACAGCTCCCATGTTCTCAGTCCATATTTTTTCTAACCTTGCTGAGAAACAACCCCACCCAATCCTCTATATCTGTTGATTACTGAGTCCTGAGTTGCCTTTCGGGCTGAAATGGGCGGGATAGAAATAATGTAAATAAATAAATAAATAGATAAATAACCGTTTCTCAGTCTCATCCAGCGTGACCAGTAGCTAGGCTGGTTGGAACCACTTGTGGTGGTTGGGAGTCATAAAAGTAAAATCCGGTCCTGCTGGAGAGCATCAAGCAGAAGAACGCTTTCCTAATGCATCCATGAGGAAGCCAGTCATAAATAAAGTTCTGCATCCAAGGCTCTTGAGATGGCTTTGATTGTATTTTGCATACCATATTTTAGTTATTTACTAGCCGTCTCCTGCCACGTGTTGCTGTGGCTCAATCTGGTGATCTGGAAAATAAAGTAATGGTTTCTAATATATGTAATTCCTTTATGTTTGTGGGTAAACAGTATTTCTTGCTGTTTTTTTTGTCAGTGTTGATGTGGAGATTGTCTGGTTTGCCTACTCTGGAACATGCAACATATCATTGTCTTTCTTTAGGGGTCCCTTTCAAATCTATGATACTATATCTGTGTGTGTGTGAATCGTATCTATCTAACTATATCTATGGCTGGCTGGCTCTTTGTCAGGAGGGTTTTGATTACGTTTTCTTGCCTCGGTGAAGGGAGTTGGACTGGATGGCCTTAAGTATTTCTGTTGGTCATGGGGGTTCTGTGTGGGTAGTTGGCCCCATTTCTGTTGCTGGTGGGGTTCAGAATGCTCTTTGATTGTAGGTGAACTATAACTTCCAAATGTCAAGGTCTATTTCCCCAAACTCCACTAGTGTTCATATTTGGGCATATGGAATATTCATGCCAAGTTTGGTTCAAATCCATCATTGTTTGAGTCCAAAGTGCTCTCTGGATGTAGGTGAACTACAACTCCCAAACTTAAGGGCAGTGCCCACCAAACCCTTCTAGTGTTTTCCATTGGCCATGGGAGTCTTGTGTGCCAAGTTTGGTTCAATTCCATCATTGGTGGTGTTCAGAATGCTCTTTGATTGTAGGTTAAATATAAATCCCAGCAACTACAACTCCCAAATGACAAAATAAATTCTTTTTGAGTGAAGGACATACATTGGGTTGTTAGGTGTATTGTGTCCAAATTTGGTGTTAATTCGTTCAGTGGTTTTTGAGTTATGGTAATCCCACAAATGGGGTGGATCACAGAACACATATACGGCGAACATTCAATGCCATTATCACTGGCAACACAGACAACTGTACATAGATAGAGGTATATATAGGCTTTCCCATTGTTGGCATTTTGGAGGCTTGAGCTCAGTTCCAGCCATGAGGGGCTGCTGTTGCTCCATCTTCCTTGCCGAAGAACCTTGTTCGTAAACTTCCTCCTTGATCAAATCTCCAGCAGTTTTCTGGCATTTCCTTATGGGTGCCTTAAATACCTCCCTGCTTTAAAGCGGTACCTATTTATCTACACACATTTGCTTTCAAACTGCTAGGTAGGCAGAAACTGGGCTAAAGGTGAGGAGCTGACCCCGACCCAGGCATCAAGCTGTCAACTTTTCAATTCGCAAGATTTACTGCAGCTGGCAGTTAACCTGCTGTGCTAAAGCCCGGCCCTATATGTCTTACAGGTTTGAGCATTCAGCTAATATGGACAATGCATCGTTTTTCTCATCCTTCAGGCACTGGATCAAGATTGTTTTCCCCTCCAGAAGTTTTTTTTTGGGGGGGGGGGGGTCTTTCTCTCTGGTGTGTGTTAGTGCTGCTATCAGTCTTTTATTTGTGGACTCACTTTCTCAAAGCACTATATCATTTATTTATATAGTGCCATCACTATACATGACACTTTACAAAGAAAGCAACAACAAAGCAGTTCCTTATCCTCAGGCTGACAATCTAGTTAAGACATACCATAAAAGGAAGTAGGAATGGCCTTGTGGTGGGGGAAATTAAACCTACATATACTGCCTCTTCCTTTCTCTTTCAACAGCCAGGGCAGTGGCAGTTAGGGTTGATGGAGGGTCCTTCACTTGCTTCTGGGCCTTGACGGCCTCTTCTCCTCTCTCTTTGAGGCTTAGGCAGTAGCAGTTGGGATGAAGGGGGGACTTTCCATCTACTTCTAAGCCTGATAAGGCTGTCCCTGCATCATCTTCTCTCCCTCCGAAGCCCAGTTGGGATGGAGGGAGGATCTTCATTTGCTTCTGCATGATGGAGTTGTGTCTCCCTCTTCTCTCCCTCCAAGGCCAGGGTAGTGGCAGTTGAGATCAAAGGAGGGCAGTGGCAGTTGGGATGGAGGGGTCACCTTTCATCTGCTTCTGGTCTAGCCATGACCAGAAGCAGATGCCTCTCCATGACAGCTGTTGTGAGGGATTGCATCCCACTTTAACTTCCTTAAAGCTTTACCATCCCTGCCTTATTTGGAGCTGGTGTGAATTGCTAGCTCTCTTTCCATTTTTTTTGGTGAACAAATTTTAAGATATATTTTTGGCAAAAACAGAACTTTGTGAAATTGTTTGTTTATTCATTTGGAAAATTGTATTTTCTTTTTTTAAAAAAATAGTTTTTATTAAAATATTTGAAAATTACAACGAAAGTGGGTGAATATTTAGAAGCAGAGGAGACGACTGAACGAATGAACAAAGGACAGTAGGAAAAGATAGAGAGCACCACCACCCCCGTAAGATTAAAAAAAAGAAAAAAAAGAAAACCCCTCAAGAATCCAAAAATTGAAAATCCAAAATAAAGATTAAAAAAACAAGATAAAAAAGAAAAAAAGAAAAAGTAAAAATTAAAATTAAAAAAAAAGTTGACTTCCATCTCAACATCAGGTATTATGTCTCCAAAAATTAACAATATTTCCGTTACTTCCACATTAAAATGTTCCTCTTATTTACTTCTTTCTTTCTCATAATTGTCATAGAGGGTCCAATTTGTCCTCTTTATCGGATTCCCGGTATTTTTTTTCCAAAAAAAATTTAGTTCATCCATCTCTCTTATTTCTCTAATTTTCCCTAACCATTCTTCAATGGTAGTGATACTGTCCTGTTTCCATAGTTTTGCCAAAGATATTCTCGCTGCCGTCGTAATATAAGTAAATAATTTGTCTTCATTTTCATCTAATTGTAATTCTAAATCTGTGAAACCTAATAGATAATATTCTGTTTCTTCTTGAATACTCTCTTCAGGATTTTTTGTGTTTCTTCATGTACCATTGACCAATATTTCACTATTTCTTTACATATCCACCACATATGATAAAAGATACCTGTCTGGTGACAACCTTTCCAACATTTATCAGAAGAATTTTTATTTATAAGAGACAATTTATTAGGAGTAGTGTACCATCTGTGGAACATTTTTATCCGATTTTCCTTTAGACCTGTTGCATAGACATATTTTAACTTTCCATTTTTGACCCTTTCCCTAAGAACATAGACAATGGCTTCATACCAAGTCAGACTATTGATCTTGGTTCAATAATATGTACATCAATCTTCCTCAACCTGCCAGTCTCCATAGATGTGGACCCACAATAATCTCCAACACAGTTGGCCATGCTTTCTGGACATGATGGATGTTGTAGTTACACACCTCTGTAGGCCACTGTTTTGGGTGTTTGGTTACCTTACACCAGTGGTTCTCAACCTTCGGGTCCCCAGATGTTTTGGCCTTCAACTCCCAGAAAGCCTAACAGCTAGTAAACTGGCTGAGATTTCTGGGAGTTGTAGGTCAAAACAGCTGAGGACCCATGGGTGAGAACCACTGCTCTACACTGTATATCAGTAGATCTCCAATCTTTCCCAGTCCTATCTGGAGATTTAAACTAGTATGTTGTGCTTGCAAAAGCGTGTTGCCCATAGACATTGACTCACAATACTCTGCAATACAGTTGGCCATGTTTTTTGGACATGATGGATGTTGTAGTCACATACCCCCGTAGGCCACTGTGTTGGGAGCTTGGTTTACTTTACACTGAATATCAGTGGATCTCCAGTCTTCCTCAGTCCTATCTGGAGATACTGAAGATTGAAACTAGTATGTTGTGCTTGCAAAAACATGTTCCACATAGACATGGACTCACAATAATCTCCAACACAGTTGGCCATGCTTTCTGGACATGATGGATGTTGTAGTCTCACAGTTCAGTAGCCATTGTGTTGGGAATTTGGTCTACTCTGCACTGAATATCAGTGGATCTCCAGTCTTTCCCAATCCTATCTGGAGATACTGAAGATTGAAACTAGTATATTGTGCTAGCAAAAACACGTTCCCCATAGATATGGACTCACAATAATCTCCAACACAGTTGGCCATACTTTCTGGACATGATGGATGTTGTAGTCTCACAGTTCTGTAGCCATTGTGTTGGGAGTTTGGTCTACTCTGCACTGAATATCAGTGGATCTCCAGTCTTTCCCAATCCTATCTGGAGATACTGAAGATTGAAACTAGTATGTTGTGCTTTCAAAAGCATGTGTTAGTGTGTTAAGGCCCTTTCTATGAACTTTGAATGCTCCAGATGTCATTGTTATCATCATAATCTTTATTTTTATCCCATCTTTCCTCTAAGATTGGGATTCAAGTTGGCTTGCAGATTAAACTGAACACGTTATCATTGAAAACATGCACAAAAAAGGAGCAGAATTACACAGGATTGCTTGCAAAAACCTTGGACGTGCTTTTCAATAAACTGTAGTTAATGTTGCATCAGGTATCCACCCTTTGGGGAAAACATTTGGCCTTTATGGACTGTAGATGAAAGTTTGGATGTTTTACGCATCTGGATGTGTTTGTAACCCTGTGTAATGTTCATTAGCCACCTGGGATCGTGTCAGTTAACAACCAGACAAGTTTGCTGTGGATGTTTCCCTTCTCAAAACCCATTAAAAGAAGAGTGAAACATGCTCTTCCCAGAATATTTTTTCTTGCAGAGTAGAGAAGAATTGCACCTAAGCCAGAACCATCTGCCTGAAGTCTTGGCCAAAAGTGATTTGGCTTGATTGCCTTGCAGTGAAGAATCACTCTTGCTAAGGATCATGCCATGCCGAGCACATTCAGGGGACAGATTAATCACTTGGCTATGTATGGAAAAGGAGAAAAATCCCCGGCAGATTAGGACATTTTTGCTCTATCTTTCCTCTCCTCCCAGTGTGAGAAGTCTTCTTTCCGATCCTTCAGCCAGAAAGATCCTTATTTCTTCCTTTCTCAGCCCTCGAGAGAGGCAAAGGGAAAACCTAAGGCCTCTGTCCAACTTTAGGTTAGCTCTCCCTTTACATCGCAAGGCAGTGACGACCAGCTGCAGTACATGTGTATGTATGGAGGGGTTCGTTGCTCAAGGTCCTCTCCTCTTCACAGTGGGGCCAAGGTTGTTTATTAATGCAGCCTGCAAGTCAGGCTTGTGTAGGAGTGAGTCTGAACTCAGGTTGGCCCTTCCACATTTGCTCCCTTCCAAATAAAAATCTGGGGAAGAGCAGCTGCTTCTTCCTCCTTAAAGCCATGAAGTGACCACACCATGGGGGAAGACAAACCCGCCCAGGACATGAGAAGTCAGCATGAGGAACTGGGAGAGCACTTTGTGCACTGCTGAGCGTCTTAGGCGTGGGGCAGGAAGAAGCAGATGGGGCTGAGGCAATTCCTGGGCTTGGCTGGGTCTCCTTCAGCACATGAATTGCTGGAAAAGCAGAAATCACACTCTTTTGGGTCACCTATAATGCATCTTCCCGTACAAACATCACAAAGTCCTCCTGCCTTCCTCCATCTATATCAGTGATGGGTAACCTTTTGAGCTTGGTGTGTCAAAATTTGCCCAAAAACGGAGCATATCTTGGGTAGTGTGTCACTTTGAGAGAAAAATCCATATTTATTTATTTATCGTGTCATCAGCAACCATACCATTATATTACAATTCTAACAGCAAAACAAAAACACAGATTAAAAAGAAAAAGAAAACACAGATTTTGCAAATTTGGTAGTTGGTTAAATGTCCTTTGACCAGTATCTGGCCACTTGGAGTGCCTTTGGTGTTGCCGCAAGAAGGTCCTCCATTGTGCATGTCCAAATTTGGTAGTTGGTTAAATGTCCTTTGACCAGTATCTGGCCACTTGGAGTGCCTTTGGTGTTGCTGCAAGAAGGTCCTCCATTGTGCATGTGGCAGGGCTCAGGGTGCATTGCAGCAGGTGGTCAGTGGTTTGTTCTTCTCCGCACTCGCATGCCAAGGATTCCACTTTGTAGCCCCATTTCTTAAGATTGGCTCTGCATCTCGTGGTGCCAGAGCGCAGTCTGTTCAGCGCCTTCCAAGTCGCCCAGTCTTCTGTGTGCCCAGGGGGGAGTCTCTCATCTGGTATCACCCATGGATTGAGGTGCTGGGTTTGGGCCTGCCACTTTTGGACTCTCGCTTGCTGGGGTGTTCCAGCGAGTATCTCTGTAGATCTAAGAAAACTTTTTTTTCTCGATCCAGAAGCAACCAGAGGAAAAAAAATCCATAATTTCACAATATTTAAAGTTTAAATAACAAAAATGTATAATTGCAATATACAGTATAACTTTAGGCAATTAGGGGATAACTAGCCTAACTGACCACAAGATGGCACAGGTAACTGTCTTTTAGGAAAGGGCAGGGTTAATAAGCAGAAATAGGGGTTCATAAGGATGCACAACAGTAATACTAGTGAAATGGAGTCTGTACTATGCTGCAAGATGGCGTTGTTTATGTAAATTAAGATGGCTGCTGCTATTTCTAATGGTGGGAAATGGCACCCATAGCACAGGCCCTTGCCTCTTCCAGCTTCCCTCTCACTTATGATGGTTAATTAGAAATCCACAACACCCCAGAACAGTAGATTGGATGATGGTTGCTGTGATTATGTGGTTGCTGGTAATGGTGATCACAGGGCCCCCAGAGATGCATCCCCCGCAGCATTGCACTGCTCCCTGCTCCACCGGACGGAAGTGAGGTCAAAGATTCTCTAACAGCCTAACTAGAAGTCCCAGAACTAGATGCTCTGTGCCGGAGTTCTGTTGTATTGGCCTACAGACCTCCGGTACAGAGTGACTACAATACATTACAGTGAATGTTTCATCCTCGGCTACTGCACCTGGCATGCAGCCCCATACTTCTCTGTATGTGGCTGCATGCTGCCTCGTGTCGTTGAAAATGGCTACGCGTGTCAGTGCTGACACACGTGTCACAGGTTCGGCATCAGGGATCTATATAAATAAAAATGTAATGTTCTGGGTTGTTGTAGGTTTTTCCGGGCTATGTGGCCATGTTCTGGAGGCAATTTTTCTCCTGACGTTTCGCCTGCATCTGTGGCAAGCATCCTCAGAGGTAGTGAGGTCTGTTGGAAGTAGGAAAATGGGTTTATATATCTGTGGAATGACCAGGGTGGGACAAAGGACTTTTGTCTGCTGGAGCTAGGTGTGAATGTTTCAACTGACCACCTTGATTAGCATTTAATGGCTTGGAAGTGCCTGGGGGGAATCTTGAAAAATTCACACCTTGCCCTAGTGAAGAGAGTTGGACTGGATGGCCTTAAGTATTTTCTGTTGGTCATGGGGGTTCTGTGTGGGAAGTTTGCCCCATTTGTGGGTTTCAGAATTAATTGTAATGAATCCCAGTAACTACAAATCCCAAATGTCAAGGTCTGTTTCCTCCAAACTCCATCTGTGTTCATATTTGGGCATATGGAATTTTTGTGTCAAGCTTGGTCCAGATCCATCATTGCTCGAGTCCACAGTGCTCTCTGGATGTAGGGGAACTACAACTCCCAAACTCAAGGTCAATGTCCATCAAACCCTTCCAGTGTGTTCTGTTGTTCATGGAAGTCCTGTATGCCATGTTTGGTTGAATTCCATCATTGGTGGAGTTCAGAATGCTCTTTGATTGTAGGTAAACTATAAATCCCAGCAACTACAACTCCCAAATGACAAAATTAATTTTTTTTGAGTGGAGGACATAAATTGGACTGTTAGGTGTCTTGTGTCCAAATTTGGTGTCAATTCCCCCAGTGGTTTTTTGAGTTCTGATGGTAGCACGAACTAACATTACATTTTTATTTATATAGATGTACCAAACATACCAAGTTTGTATGAAAATGTGACTCTATTTCCTGTGCTGGTCAATGACCGAAATAAATGATTTGATTGATTGATTGATTGATTGATTGAATAATAATAATAATAATAATAATAGAGCAAAATAATAGAAATGTAATAATAACAGTAATAATAGAGTAAAATAATAAATGTAATGATAGGGTAAAATCATAAATGTAATAAAACAATAATAGAGTGAAATAATAAATGTAATAATAATAGAGTAAAATAATGTAAATGTAATAATAGCAATAATAATAGAGTAAAATAATAAATGTAATAATAATAATATACTGTAAATGTAATAATAATAATATACTGTAAATGTAATAATAATAAATAAAGTGAACTGATAAATGTAATATAACAACAACAACAATAGAGTAAAATAAGAAATAACTTTGACTCAAGTATAAGCCATGGGGGGCTTTTTCAACCTAAAAAAGGGCTGAAAAACTTGGCTTCTACTCAAGTGTATACAGTAAGTGGGAGCCCCCGGTGGCGCAGTAGGTTAAAGCACTGAGCTGCTGAGTTTGTTGATCGAAAGGTCGCAGGTTCGATTCCGGGGAGCGGCGTGAGCTACCGCTGTCAGCCCTAGCTTCTGCCAACCTAGCAGTTCGAAAACATGCAAATGTGAGTAGATCAGTAGGTACCGCTCCAGTGGGAAGGTAACGGCGCTCCATGCAGTCATGCCGGCCACATGACCTTGGAGGTGTCTACGGACAACGCTGGCTCTTCGGCTTAGAAATGGAGATGAGCACCACACCCCAGAGTCAGACATGACTGGACTTAATGTCAGGGGACTACCTTTACCTTTATACAGTAAGTAGGCAGAGTTTTCCAGAATCCATTCTGGCCTTGTGTGATGGCAAAATGAGAGTAGTGAAATCTAGAATCCGCTGCCAGCATGGCCAGTGGCTGTCCCAGCTGGGGATTCTTGGAGCTGCAATCCCAGAAAATAACATCTCCAAGCTCTGTAGCTGATGGTGTTATTTGTAACCTGTCTCAGCTTTTCTTGAAAAGGTGGGGTGATTATGTCTGGCATTGTATGTATGAAAGCATGGCTGGCTGATATAATGCACTTGATCAGTGTATTTTGTTGTTAGGGGAGACCGGCAGCATTTATGTGGGAAGAAACCAGATTGCTGTTTTATTCAGTGAGGTTTCCTGTTGAGAAATTACCAGATTGGAGTGGAAGGAAGCCATGGACAGGAGAAACAAGCTCAGATACAGATTTTCTATTAACAAATATAAAACACTGTGGCCCAAGTACATCTTTTGGCTTAGATACTTGGGGGAATATCATGAGAATATTTGCATAATGTGATGTGGCGGCAAAAAAAGCCAATGGGATTTTGGCCTGCATCAATAGGAGCATAGTGTCTAGATCTAGGGAAGTAATGCTACCCCTCTATTCCGCTTTGGTTAGACCACACCTGGAATATTGTGTCCAATTCTGGGCACCACAATTCAAGAGAGATATTGACAAGCTGGAATGTGTCCAGAGGAGGTCGACTAAAATGATTAAAGGTCTGGAGAACAAGCCCTATGAGGAGTGGCTTAAGGAGCTGGGCATGTTTAGCCTGAGGAAGAGAAGGCTGAGAGGAGATATGATAGCCATGTATAAATATGTGAGAGGAAGCCACAGGGAGGAGGGAGCAAGCTTGTTTTCTGCTTCCTTGGAGACTAGGACGCGGAACAATGGCTTCAAACTACAAGAGAGGAGATTCCATTTGAACACGAGGAAGAACTTCCTGACTGTGAGAGCCATTCAGCAGTGGAACTCTCTGCCCCGGAGTGTGGTGGAGGCTCCTTCCTTGGAAGCTTTGAAACAGAGGCTGGATGGCCATCTGTCAGGGGTGATTTGAATGCAATATTCCTGCATCTTGGCAGGGGGTTGGACTGGATGGCCCATGAGGTCTCTTCCAACTCTTTGATTCTATGATTCTCTAAACCACAAGCCACTCTAAACACCCTTGCAGAAGCACACAAGAAGCTCAGCCTCTCATTGAACATCGAGGAAACTAAAGTGCTCTTCCAGCCGGCACCAGCCAGTTGCTCTCCAATACCAGAAATACAGCTTATTGGCGTAGCATTAGGAAATGTTGACCATTTCTGCTCCCTTGGCAGCCACCTCTCCACAGAAGTCAACATTCACACTGAAGTACAACACCACCCGAGCTCTGCAAGTGCAGCATTCTTCTGAATGAAGCAGAGAGTGTTTGAGGACTGCGACATCCGACATCCGTAGGGAGACCAAGGTGCTTGTTAATAAAGCTATTGTCCTCCCAACCCTGCTATACACCTGTGAAACGTGGACTGTCTACAGATGTCACACTCAACTCCTGGAACAATTCCATCAGCACTGCCTCTGAAAAATCCTGCAAATCTCGTGGGAAGACAGGTGAACAAATGTCAGCGTGCTAGAAGAATCAAAGACCACCATCATTGAAGCTATGGTCCTCCACCATCAAGTCCACTGGACTGGCCATGTTGTCTGAATGCCCGATTGCTGTCTCCCAAAGCAGTTACTCTACTCCCAACTCAAGAACAGAAAATGGAATGCTGGTGGATAGGAAAAGAGATTGAAAGATGGGCTTAAAGGTGCTTACTTACTTAGGCGATCCCTCGTTGGACGAGTCAGATGGTCTTCCATGATGGGTTTCCTTGTGGATTCGTAGGTGGCTGTGGAGCCCTATTCTTGACCCGCATCTTCTCCCACAGTGAAGGCATTGGTTTCCAGGTGGAAGGCGGTACCGTTTGGGGTTGGCTTAACGCGCCTTCCTCCTGGCACGTTTCTCTCTTTCACCCTCCACTCGTACCTCCTCGAGTTCTGCAGCACTGCTGGTCACAGCTGATCTCCAGCTGGAGCGGTCAAGGGCCAGGGCTTCCCAGTTCTCAGTTTCTATGCCAGAGATTTTAAGGTTGGCTTTGAGGCCATCTTTAAATTTCTTTTCCTGTCCACCAACATTCCCTTTTCTGTTCTTAAGTTCAGAGTAGAGCAACTGCTTTGGGAGACGGTGGTCACGCATCCGGACAACGTGGCCGGCCCAGCAGAGTTGATGGCCGAGGACCATCGCTTCAATGGTGGTCTTTGCTTCTTCCAGCACGCTGACGTTTGTCCGCTTGTCTTCCCAGGAGATTTGCAGGATTGTCTTAAGAGATTTGCTTAAAGGTAACCTTATAAACTGTGGCATAGACACTGAAAACTGGAAGCCTTGGCCCTTGAGCTCTCTTAATTGGAGGTCAGTTGTGACCAGCTGTGTTGCTGAATTTGAAGAGACACAAATGGAGGGAGATAGGGAGAAAAATGTCAAGAGGAAGAAGGAGAGTCAAGCCAACCCTGGCTGGGACTGCCTTCCACCTGGAAACCGATGTCCTCACTGTGCAAGAACACAGTCAAGAATAGGGCTCCACAGTCACCTATGCATCCACCGCCAAGACATAACATTTGGAGGGTCATCATTCTCGGACAATGAGGGATTGCCTAAGTAAGTGAAATTGTGGTATTTGTTCGAACTCAAGGACTGGAATCAAACACATCTGAAGGGCGCGTAGTTGTCTACTTCCTGCTTTACTCTGCAGGTGTTTTGCCTGTCTCTATTTTGGATTTCTTCCAAGGAACTCAAGGTGTCACGAGCATCCCAATGTTATCTACTCAACCACTCACAGAGCAGTTGAGCCAAAGTCAGAAGGTATCCTTGTGAAGAACTGCTCCTTAGGCAGAAAAAAAATGAAATGCAAAGATACAGGATGGGGACGATGTCTGGCTCAACAGGAGTATGTGTGATAAAGATCTTGGAATCCTCATGGGGAGGAAGGTAAACATGAGCCAACAATGTCATGCAGAGACTAAAAAAGCCAATGGGATTTTGGCCATCTAGGGCCTGGCTCCAGGGAAGTCATGCTACCCCTCTATTATGCCTTGGTCAGAACACACCTGGAATCACACTGTGTCCAGTTCTGGACACCGCAATTGAAGGGAGATGTTGACTCTCAGCTGGAATGTTCCAGAGGAGGGGTGACTAAATGGATCAAGGGTCTGGAGAACAAGCCTTATGAGGAGTGGCTGAAAGAGCTGGGCATGTTTAACCTGAAGAAGAGAAGGCATAGAGGACCATGGATAAATATGTGAGAGGAAGTCATAGGGAGTAGGCTTGTTTTCTTCTGCCCTGGAGACTAGGATGCAGAACAATGGCTTCAGACTACAGGAAAGGAGATTCCACCTGAACATTAGGAAGAACTTCCTAACTGTGAGAACATTTCAGCTGTGGAACTTTCTCTCTGCCCCGAAGTATGGTGAAAGCTTCTTCTTTGGAAGCTTTCAAGCAGAGATTGGATGGCCATCTGTTGGGGATGCTTTGAATGCGATTTTCCTGTTTCTTGGCAGAGGGTTGGACTGGATGGCCCACGAGGTCTGTTCCAACTATAGGATTCTATGATCCTGGGGGTATTTTGAGAAGCAGGAGGATGACATGGAGTGTCTGTGCCTACCTTCAAGACAACAATTGAAATCTTGTAGTAGGATGAAAACTACAGTATGCATTCCCTTACTAAGTTGCCGCCATTTTTTCCACATCTATATATATAAAAATGCTCTGTGCGTAATGAGTACCTTAAAAAAAGGAACCAATGAATGAAATCACACCAAATTTGGCAACAAAATGTCTTACAACACAAGGTGTGACCATCACTCAAAAAATTATGATTTTGTCATTTGGGAGTTATAGTTGCTGGGATTTATAGTTCACCTACAATCAAAGAGCATTCTGAACTCCATCAATGATGGAATTGAACCAAACTTGGCACACAGAACTCCCATGACCCAACAGAAAATATTGGAAGGGTTTGCTGGGAATTGACCTTGAGTTTGGGAGTTGTAGTTCACCTACATCCAGAGAGCACTGTGGACTCAGACAGTGATGTATCTGGACCAAACTTGGCAGAAATTCTCAATTTGTCGAAATGTGAACACTGGTGGAGTTTGGAGAAAATCAAACTTGACATTTGGGAGTTGTTGTTGCTGGGATTCACAGTTCACTTACAATCAAAAAGCATTCTGAACGCCACAAACGACAGAATCGGGCACAGTTCCCACACAAACCAACAGAAAATACTTAAGGCCATCCAATCCAACTTCCTTCATCAGGGCAAGAAAACGTAATCAAAGTCCTCCTGACAAAGCGCCATCTACCCATAGATAGATAGATAGATAGATAGATAGATAGATAGATAGATAGAGATATGATTCACACACACAGATATAGTATCCTAGATTTGAAAGGGACCCTTAAAGAAGGACAATGCTATGTTGCATGTTCCAGAGTAGGCAAACCAGACACTCTCCACATCAACACTGACAAAGAAACAGCAAGAAATACTGTTTACCTGCAAGCATAAAGAAATTACATATATTAGAAACCAACACTTTCTCATTACTTTATTTTCCAGATCAACAGACTGGGCCACAGCAACGCGTGGCAGGGGACAGCTAGTAACTAATATATGTGTGGAAAATTGTTGGTTTTAAATTTATTTACTTTTTTATTTAAATTTCGCAGCATAATTCCTCTTTACATTGTATAAATTGGAGATTATCCCTGGTCCATTCAATTCAAACAATTGTCAAATGTCTTTATTTACAGTTCCCTTTCTCAGCTGTCCATGTGATGTGAGGCGGTATGTGCTCTGCCCGCCTAAACATGTTTTCCATTCTGTAGCAATGTTTGCTTTTTCTTTGCATGCATTAACATTCAGCTCTTCCTCAGAACAAAACCATCCCCGCTGCTTCAGAACATCTGTCTCTTTGATATAGCAAATTATCTGTATCACCCAAAAAAACTATCAGTGGTGTGGAAATATTTGAAATGGGCCAAGCGTGATCCGCTCACAAAGTTGCTTCAAGCAGCAGAACTGGGAAGGAATGATTGATACTATAGATCCGTAGACACGTACCAATGTTCCCTCAAAATCTGAGGGACTGGGAATTGTTCTGCATCCTTTTTTTGGCATACAGCGGAGTAAGAGGGGAGGAAAGAGGGAGTCATCCCCATCTCCAATAGTGCAATATTGGGGTCCACTCCCTGGAGCTCTCTACCTCTCCGCCAGTAGCCTCCTGCTTTGGATACCTGAAGGAATCCTTAAATCTCAATCTTGGTTATGGAGCTGTTGCGTGGCTTTGCTGTCGTCTCCTTTGGCGACATCTCCTTGTTCTTCTGCCTGATGGATATTTCACTTGCTAGTTTCCTACTGGCTTCTTCTCCCGCTTTCTCTTGTCCTGACGTTCTCTCCTCCCTTGGGCCCTGAGGAGGAAGGCTTGTTTCTGTGGTCTCCGTGTTCATCCTCTGCAGTGTCTCTAATCCAATGGGCCACAAACTGCTGGCACTCAGAAAATCTCCATTGGTCCTGGGAAGGCGCCTGCTTGCCTGGCTTCTCTTGACATGGGATAGTTTGATGGCCATGACAACAACGACCAAGAGAAGGCACACACAAAGGAAGACAAGTAGTCCAATGATAATGAGGCATATCAGCATTAGTCTCTTATTATTTTCCTCACAGAGTTCAGCTTTGGTTGGGTTCTCACTCAGAGTCACAGATTCTTGACCTGGACCAGTGACTGAGTAGGAAGATGTTGGCACATCTGGTGGAAGCGTTGAGGCCAATGGTGGAGATGTTGATGTCTCTGGGGATGATGACTGCGTTGGCAACATGGTTGTCTGGACTGAGGATGTAGGCAGGAAGGTGGTCACCTGTGTGGTGTATGTAGTTGTTTCCTGGGTAGTAAGGAGATCCTGTGAAATCACAGTAGTACTTGGGTCCGTTGAGCTTGGACTTGTTGGAGTTTGAGTAGTGAGAACAGAAGGACTTGTTGTTAAAGGAGTCTCCATAGCAGCCACTCCTATTTGTAAGCAAAGTGGTAGGATGATCCCACAGAGGAACACCAAATATATGTGAAACTTGGCCATCAGTTTCATGTTTGATTGATGTCACCTAGACATTGGGGAAAAAACGGGAAAATATTAAGTAAATAAATAAGACTGAAAAAGTGGTACAGTTGAATTGCCTTTCGTGTACAGAACCATCTGACTGTACAATATAATTGGGTTGTTGTAGGTTTTTTCGGGCTATATGGACATGTTCTAGAGGCATTCTCTCCTGACGTTTCGCCTGCATCTGTGGCAAGCATCCTCTGAGGATGCTTGCCATAGATGCAGGCGAAACATCAGGAGAGAATGCCTCTAGAACATGCCCATATAGCCCAAAAAAACCTACAACAACCCAGTGATTCCAGCCATGAAAGCCTTTGACAATACAATATAATTATTTGTGTGTTTGATTTTTGTAGTGCCATCCTATTGTCCCTCTAGGTCAGCATTTCTCAACCTGGGAGTTGGGATCCCTGGAGGGTTGCGAAGGGGTTTCTGAGGGGTCACTAAAGACCATCAGAAAAAACATATTTTTGATGGTCTTAGGAACCCCTTTGGCAGAGAAGACTGAAGATCTCTCCGCCTGTCCTTCTCTTCCTTTTTGGAAACAGACGGCAAATCCTCCCACCAAAAGCCCTCCTCTGCTGTGATTGGCCGGCCTTTCAGCTGACCTCTTAGCCAAGGGGACGATGTTTCTGAGACTCCAAGCAGAGAGGGGAGAGCAGGCGTTCTCAGCGCATGGCAGCATGGTGCACATGTGTGGAGCGAGGGAGAGTGTACGAGGCTGGAGAGAGGCTCATTCCAGCGAGTCCCTTCAAGGCATTGGGGTCCTGTGTGGGAAATTTGGCCCAATTCTGTCATTGGTGGGGTTCAGAATGCTTTGATTGTAGATGAACTATAAATCCCAGCAACTACAACTCCCAAATGTCAAGGTCTATTTTCCCCAAACTCCACCACTGTTCACATTTGGACATATTGAGGATTTCTGCCAAGTTTGGTCCAAATTCATCATTGTCTGAGTGGGAGCCCCCGGTGGCGCAGTGGGTTAAACCCTTGTGCCGGCAGGACTGAAGACCGACAGTCGCAGGTTCGAATCCGGGGAGAGGCGAATGAGCTCCCTCTATCAGCTCCAGCTCCTCATGCGGGGACATGAGAGAAGCCTCCCAGAAGGATGATAAAAACATCAAATCGTCCGGGCGTCCCCTGGGCAACGTCCTTGCAGACGGCCAATTCTCTCATACCAGAAGTGACTTGCAGTTTCTCAAGTCGCTCCTGACACGATAATAATAATAATAATAATAATAATAATAATAATAATAATAACAATTGTCTGAATGCACAGTGCTCTCTGGATGTAGGTGACCTACAATGCCACAACTCAAGGTCAGTTCCCACCAAACCCTCCCAGTATTTTCTGTTGGTTATGGAAGTTCTTTGTGCCAAATTCCATCATTGGTGGAGTTCAGAATGCTCTTTGATTGTAGATGAACTATAAATTCCATCAACAACAACTCCCAAATGACAAAATCAATCTCCCTTCAAACTCACCAGTGTTCAAATTTGGGCATATCGGGTATTTGTGCCAAATGTGGTCCAGTGAATGAAAAAAAACATCCTGCATTTCAGATATTTACATTCCGATTCATAACCCCACCAGTATTCAAATTTGGGTGTATTGGGTATTTGTGCCAAATTTGGTCCAGTGAAGGAAAATACATCTGGCATATCAGATATTTACATTCCAATTCATAACCGCACTAGTATTCAAATTTGGGCATATTGGGTATTTGTGCCAAATGTGGTTCAGTGAATGAAAAAACATCCTGCATTTCAGATATTTACATTCAGATTCATAACCCCACTAGTATTCAAATTTGGGTGTATTCGGTATTTGTCCCAAATTTGGTCCAGTGAATGAAAAAACATCCTGCATATCAGATATTTGTATTCCGATTCATAACAGTAGCAAAATGACAGTTATGAAGTAGCAACAAAAACAATGTTATGGTTGAGGGTCACCACAACATGAGGAACTGTATTAAGGTGTCGCCGCATTAGGAAGGTTGAACAACACAGCTATTGTTCTTCTAGGTTTGTAAGCAGATAAACACCATAATTAAAAACTTAAAATTGACACGCCCGGTAAATCAGTTAAGATACATTAATAATTTAACCTAAATTTTAGTCTGAGTCGAAAGAGTTTCGTCTTGTGAATTGAACACAGATTAAAGCATATTCATTTTTCTCCTGCCTTCGAAATTGCAGAAGAAAATTTCTGGGTTTTAGAAAGATATTTATAGCATCTTGTATCCAAAGTGGAATGATAAATGTCATGGCTGTTTTCCCATCTGTGCAGAATCTTGCGTTGTTTCTACAAAAGATTACTGAAGCCAGTTGTTCCCCGAAGAAAGGTTTAAGTGCCATAACCCAAAATAACCCTGTTCTTTGCAGAAATTACTTTAAATTTACTTTAGTTGCATCTTCTGGATTTCTTATCTTTTCCAGCAAGACAAAAAGGGGAAAGTTAGTTGTCTCTATAATTATAAATAAAGAGCCCAATACCATCTCTTCTTATAAAGGGGCTTAAAAGGAACTGTGAGTTTTGAATGCTACAATCTTCAATATGCTTAGTTAAGGTGCATCCCATTGGTCTAGATTTTGAGCCATGCATACTACTAATGCTTCCATGTGACTATGTGTGTATGTGGCTAGGGTGTCCACTTACACAGACAAGCTTCTGCCTCCACAAACAAGTATAGTTCCCAGTACTCAGGAGACACCAATGACCCTCCCCCCAATGACATTGCAGGTTGTAGTGAGCACCGTAAGCCCACCACCCAAGTGAAGGCTTTCATGTGGGGACAATTTCATCCTAGATTTTATGTGTTTCCTCCACCACAGGCATCCCAGTGTTTCTTACTCTCTCCAGTGGAGACCCCTATGAAAGCGCTGAAGTTGTGCAACTGATCTGCTGCTGAATTGGGAAATTAATCTCAACTAAAATTAGATGCTTTGAATGTTACCTGGCATTTCGGGTATACAGTAGAGCAGGGGTCCTCAAACTTTTTAAACAGAGGGCCAGGTCACAGTCCCTCAAACTGTTGGAGGGCCGGATTATAATTTGAAAAAAAAAACATGAATGAATTCCTATGCACACTGCACATATCTTATTTGTAGTGCAAAAACACTTTAAAATAATACAATAATTATCTTGGCCTATGAGCCCACGAGGGCCTTGAGATCATCTGGGGAGGCCCTTCTCTCGATCCCGCCTGCCTCACAGGCACGTTTGGTGGGGACGAGAGAGAGGGCCTTCTCGGTGGTGGCCCCCCGGCTGTGGAACACTCTCCCTGTAGACATCAGACAGGCGCCCTCCCTTATGTCTTTCCGTAAAAGCCTAAAGACATGGCTATTTGAGAAGGCATTTAATTAAGTGCTACAATAATTTGGTAAAGACGACTGGAACGGAATATGGATTATGAGATTGGTTACGATTCTACGATGAGACGGAGCGGATTATTTAGTGTAACTATATAACTGTTGTATTGTGGTTATGTTGTTATTTTGTTATTGCCTTTTGTAAATTGCCTTTTATATGTTGTACACCGCCGTGAGTCGCCCTAGGGCTGAGAACGGCGGTCAACAAATGCAGCAAATAAATAATAAATAAATAAATAATAAATAATTAAAATGAACAATTTTAGCAAATATAAATATATTAGTATTTCAATGGGAAGTATGGGCCTGCTTTTGGCTGATGAGATAGGACTGTTGTTGTTGTTGTTGTTGTTGTGTGCTTTCAAGTCATTTCAGACTTAGGTTGACCCTGAGCGATGGCCGAGTAAATGACCTTGGAGGGCCGTATCTGGCCCCTGGGTCGTAGTTTGAGGACCCCTGCAGTAGAGTCTCGCTTATCCAACATAAATGAGCTGCAGAACTTTGGATCAGCAAAAATGTTGGATAATAAGGATGGATTAAGGAAAAGACTATTAAACGTCAAATTATGTAATGATTTTACAAATTAAGCACTAAAACATGTTTTACAACAAATGGACAGAAAAATCAGTTCAATACACGGTAATGTTATGTAGTAATTACTGTGTTTACGAATTTAGCACCAAAACAGTGCAATGCATTGAAACAGCTGTGGATCCGAGCGGGAGGCAGACTGTGTTGGATAATACAGAATATTATATGAGCAAAGGTGGGATAAGTGAGACCCTGCTGTAGATGCAGTATACGTGTATGTGGACAGTGAAGTCTGAGAGAAATCAAGTTAGTTAACACTAAGTACAGGAAACCTTTGGAAGAGGAGGAGGTGGCACAGCCTTTCAAATGTTTATGCGAGGGTTGAATGAAAAGTAATGCTTCCAACCTTCCTAACTACTGTACTGGTATGCAGCAGTACTGGCTTGTTCAGAAGACTCTCCTCTATAGTTTCATTTTGGCAGGAAGCCTTAGCATTGAACGGTTGTGTTGTTAAAGTGCGAAGTATGGAACCCTGCGCAGATGGTTGGTCAATGCAACTTAAGCAATGTGCAGTCATTGAATTCTTGACAGCAGCAGATGTCACCCCAAAGGAGATTAATCAGAAAAGGCAAGCTGTATATGGCGATTGTGTTGATGTGAGTATTGTGTGTCGTTGGGCGAGTAAGCTTAAAGGTGTTGAGGTGGGAACATCTGACTTGAGTGACAAACAAAGAGGCAGGAAGGATGCCAAAACGGCATTGATACATTCAACAAAGTGTTGATGATTTCTCAAATTTTGCAGTGTACGAAGATGTAACAGAGACCCACATAGTAGGGTTGAAAACTCAGTTTTGAACCTGGTGGCTGAGATAATGAAAGATGAAAGTTGGAACAGACCTCATGGGCCATCCAGTCCAACCCCCTGCCAAGAAGCAGGAAAATTGCATTTAAAGCACCCCTGACAGATGGCCATCCAGCCTCTGTTTAAAAGCTTCCAAAGAAGAAGCCTCCACCACACTCCAGGGCAGAGAGTTCCACTGCTGAACAGCTCTCACAGTCAGGAAGTTCTTCATGTTCAGATGGAATCTCCTCTCTTGTAGTTTGATGCCATTGCTCCATTGCATCCTAGTCTCCAGGGGAGCAGAAAACAAGCTTGCTCCCTCCTCCTTATGACTTCCTCTCACATATTTATACATTTCTCCTCTCAGCTTTCACTTCTTCAGGCTAAATATGCCCAGCTCTTTAAGCCACTCCTCATAGGGCTTATTCTCAAGACCCTTGATCATTTTAGTTGCCCTCCTCTGGATTCCAGCTTGTCAATATCTCTCTTCAATTGTGGTGCCCAGAATTGGACACAATATTCCAGGGGTGGTCTAGTCAAGACAGAATAGAACATGGGGAGCATGACTTCCCTGGATCTAGACACTATACTCCTATTGATGAAAATCCCATTTGCTTTGTCAACATAAATTGATCCTACTTGATCCTCCCAATCCAGAATAAAACTCTTTTTCACAATGGACTTGGTGGCAGCAGCAGGAGCCTTTCCTCCCCAACCTCCAAATACTATTAGTTTTAGACCGCCCTTCAAAGGGTCATTGCTCTTGTATAGAAAGCATCCACAGATGCCCATTATAGTGGCGGAGGCGGGTGCTTCCACTGCTGGCACAAAGCACCCACTGTTCATTGTGGAGCTTTATGGTGGAGATTGAAGATTTCACTTGAAGAGACAAAAGCAGAGGAACTGACCCATTAAGGGCTCTTTCTTCACCTTCACTCACTCTGGCCATAGGGCTGGTTTTGTGCTGGAATTGCCCCAAACCTGATGTTGTTTGTGCCTTTCTCCTCTCTGATATACAAGGATTGAATGAAAAGTAATGCCTCCACCTTCGTTACTTGGGTTTGGATGGGAATATTTTAATAAATCAAACACATAAATCATCCTTAGAATGTGCTCTTTAACTACCACTATTCACTTTTCCACATAATCACCAGACAATTGGATATATTTCTGCCAACGATGAACAAGTTTTCTGAAGCCTTAATGGAAGAAGCCGACACTCTGTTTCCACAACCCATCGTGCACAGATCTTCCGATAGCCAAGCCAAGCAATAATGTGACCCACGCATTCTTGTGAAATGCCGATTATGCTTGAAATTTCTCTCTGAGTGATACAACGATCGCCCTGAATCAATCTGTCAACCTTTTGCTTGTAAAATTCGGTGGTTGCTGTCACAGGACGTCCAACTCTTTGTCACTCAAGTCAGATGTTCCCTCCTCAACACCGTTAATCTTACATTGGCTGCCGTTTACCAACCAAGCCCAATTCAAGGTGCAGGTGCTTACCTACAAAGCCCTAAACGGTTTGGGACCTGCCTACCTGCGTGACCGCATCTCAGTTTATGAACCCACGCGCTCCCTTCGTTCATCCGGAGAGGCCCTGCTCGCGATCCCACCTGCATCGCAGGCGCGTTTGGTGGGGACAAGGGACAGGGCCTTCTCTTTGGTTGCCCCCCGACTCTGGAACACCCTCCCCAAAGACATTAGACTAGCACCCACGTTGGCAGTCTTTAGGAAGAACTTGAAGACCTGGCTATTCCGATGTGCCTTTCCGGAGTAGGTTAACCCCTGGATCCGGATCTATGTCCCAGAAGCACTTTATTAGAGTTTAAGACTCTCTGCACATTGCACTTGCCCAGAAATCCAACATACCACCAGCCACACCCAGCACTTTTTAACTTGTACCCATCACTGGCTCGACCCTGGTTTTATTGTGTAATGGTGTAATGTTTGTTATTGCTTATGTTTTTAATTTGCTTTGAATTGTATTGTTATTGTTTTGTTGTTGTTGTGTTGAGGCCTTGGCCTTTGTAAGCCGCATCAAATCCCTTGGGAGATGCTAGCGGGGTACAAATAAAGTTTAATAATAATAAAAATAATAATTACTCACCCAACGACACACAATACTCACATCAACACAAATCACCATAAACGGCTTGCATTCTCTGATGAATCTCCTTTGGGGTGACACCTTCTGCTGTCAAGAATTCAATGACTGCACGTTGCTTAAGTTGCATTGACCAACCATCTGCGCAGGGTTCCATACTTCACACTTTAACAACACAACCGTTCAATGCTAAGGCTTCCCACCAAAATGGAACTGTAGAGGAGAGTCTACTGAACACGCCAGTACTGCCGCATACCAGTACTGCCATCTGTTGAGGAGTTACGAAGGTGGAGGCATTGCTTTTCATTCAACCCTCATATAAACATTTGAAAGGCTGTGCCACCTCCTCCTCTTCCATAGGTTTCCTGTACTTAGTGTGAACTAATTTCTTGACCATTGGTCTGTGACTGTGGAAACAAGGATCTGAACCCCACTCAACCTTGCACAAGTTACATACTCTCAGCCTCAAGGGAAAGGCAGTGGAAACTCCTCTCAAACAATTTTGCCAAGTAAACCCTATGAGAGCGTCAACAGAGGATGGCCATAAGTCAGTAGAGACTTGACATATAGCAACATTAGAGGATACACTTGTTTCTTTTGGAATCTGCAGTTCAGGGAAAGTCCCAAGGAAAGGTGGAAAGCAAGCCCCAGTAAAAGGGAAATATAGACTTACCTGGTCAGCAGAAAAATTGGTTCTCTGATACTCTTAATAGCCCTGCAATATTTTTGCTGTGGCCACAGCGGCAAACTCTGGAAGCTGGATTTTTTTTGTGCATTGCAAGTGAATGTGTGCATCTGCAACATGATGTTTAGTTCTCCATTTAGAGAACAAAAACCACAAGGATGACACATTTCCTTTCTGGTGCAACTATACCGTGACGTGTAAGAGGAAGGTGGGGAGGAACCACCATTTTGCTCAAATTAGCTCTTTGGGTTGTAGGGATGCCTGAAAGCCTCTCTGCCGTAAAGTGAGGAATCGCCGTTTTCTGCCATTTCTGCATTTACTTTGAGCCCTCCCTCCTTGTTTTTGGCTTATTTTTATTTCCAAATCGATCTTGCTGGGGATCCCTTTCAGGGTTTTTAATCTGGCAGACTTTCTGACCACACGTCCCGTCATGTGCTTCAGTTTTCTGCAATATTCAGGCTGCCATATAAATGTTTCTGGCTTTATTGCTGTTGAATTTGAAATCACCTTATTGAGGCACAGTTGTGATGCCTCTTTTAAGAAGGCAAACCCTGTGGCACCTCCCGAGGCCCAGCTCCCAATGAGGTGCCTGGAGGCGGAGGAGATAGAGATACAACAGTCTTTATTTGCAAATAAACATTTTGTGGTTGACAGCATGAAAGTGAAGTCCCACACAAGACGCACCTCGGTTGCGGCTTTTGTAGGTTCTGCAAGCTCAAAGCAACCCAGTGATTCCGGCCATAAAACCTTTCGACAACACATTTGTAGTATTTGTAGTATTGTCTATATACTCCATTGTAATCATTTGTGAAAATTGCTGGAAGAAACATTAACAACCTCAGATATGCAGATGACACCACTCTGATGGCCGAAAGCGAGGAGGAGCTGAGGAGCCTTCTAATCAAGGTGAAAGAAGAAAGCGCAAAAGCCGGGTTGCAGCTAAACGTCAAAAAAACTAAGATTATGGCAACAAGAATGATTGACAACTGGAAAATAGAGGGAGAAACCGTGGAGGCCGTGACAGACTTTGTATTTCTAGGTGCAAAGATTACTGCAGATGCAGACTGTGGCCAGGAAATCAGAAGACGCTTACTTCTTGGGAGGAGAGCAATGTCCAATCTTGATAAAATAGTGAAGACCTTAGGGAAGGCTGAGCGAAGGAAGATAGATGCTTTTGAACTGTGGTGCTGGAGGAAAGTGCTGAGAGTGCCTTGGACTGCGAGAAGATCCAACCAGTCCATCCTCCAGGAAATAAAGCCCGACTGCTCACTGGAGGGAAAGATACTAGAGACAAAGTTGAAGTACTTTGGTCACATCATGAGGAGACAGGAAAGCCTAGAGAAGACAATTATGCTGGGGAAAGTGGAAGGCAAAAGGAAGAGGGGCCGACCAAGGGCAAGATGGATGGATGGCATCCTTGAAGTGACTGGACTGACCTTGAGGGAGCTGGGGGTGGTGACGGCCGACAGGGAGCTCTGGCGTGGTCTGGTCCATGAGGTCACGAAGAGTCGGAGACGACTGAACGAATGAACAACAACAATCATTTGTGTATTTAGGGCAATAAAACAAATAAGTTCAGAGAGTCTCAGCTGGTCCAGTGCATAGGTGTACCTGTAGACCTTTCTAAGGAATTAAATTTGGTGAATGTGCTTGGCATCATGTACCTCTATTGTGCTAAGCCTCTTAAGACTATTTCCTCCTAAAAAGCTTTTTCCCCTCTTGGAAACAACAACAAAGCTTTTAATTAAGTGCAAAACTGCTTTAAATGAGCTTATTTGGTATCCTGAAAGCATTTCTACGGCTCCCCCTTCATCTGCCGCTATTCATCTGGATGCTCTTGGACACATCCAATTAAGCAGCGGGATGCCATGTCTCAACTCTCAGCAAATGCAGCATCTGAATTATAATCCCATCAGATGGCGGGGTTTGTAATGGAAATGCCAGTGGTGGCTTAATTGGGGCAGCGCCACTCTAATAAATGACCTCGTTTCCCTCTTTTAAGTGCAGGCGTCATTTGAACACTTGGGGAAGGCAAATAAATCGGGATTTGATGAGGAATCCTTGCCGAGATACAGTTGCTGGCTTGGTTCTAATGGGGAAAAAAGTTGAAGTTGGTTTTCTAAAGCGGCTGGTTCAGGTTTAAAGCAATGAGTGCCTGGTTTCCTTCCATTTGTGGTTTATTCTCCCTGGTCTTTGAAATGAATGTGTGTAAAATTGGAAGAAACCCTAAGAGCCATCCAGTTCAACCCCATTCTGCCATGCCAGCATACACAACCCAAACACTCCTGAAAGAAATCCCATCCTGCCTCAGTCTAAAGACCTTCAGAGAAGGAGACTCCACTAGACTCCTGTAGTGAAATTGCTACTCTATGTTAAAGTTTTGGTGTATAGCTCTATGTTTACATATGGCAGATAGGGAAGAATAGGCACAGACAGGATAGCAACAGCAGGGAAAGGATTCATTTGCATATGTGAAGCCGATTGGTCATATGCAGATTAGTGTAGGCCCAGGATTTGAAAAGGCTGCTAGGCCAAAATGACAGTTGGGGAGAGCAGAGCTGAACATTCCAAAGGGGCGGAGCCAAGGTTCTGAAAGAGGCAATTAGAGTGTGGGAGTTTGACAATGACAGTTAGGAATCTGTGTGTGAAGAGGAGAGTTGGTTTTTGAGTGTCTGATAGAAATAAGCAGTTATGAAGATGTGTTAAAGACTTCTGATATAGAGAAGCAGTTAGTTAAATAGAGCTCGAGTTTGAAGGAACATAAAGAAGGCTAGTGTTGCCTTAGTTCAAAATATAATTCAGCCAAGAGTGTGTAAAGCAAGTAACATGTTTGTGAATGTGAAACATTGATAGTTTATTCAGGAAAATTAACCAAGTAAATGATACTGACTGTAAGCCTCAAGATTGCAACAAAACACAAATGTAACCACAAGCGTTGGAGCCAGAAGTTATAAATAAACTGTGTTACTTGGTTATACACAAGAGTGTTTCATTGCCTGTGATATAAAGTGCAAAGGTTTAACAGCACACAGAAAGCCCCAGCTGATTGGATCTTCTGGTGGTCCAAGGCACTCTCAGAACTTCCCTCCAACCCCACAGTTCAAAAGCATCTATCTTCCTTCACTCAGCCTTCCTTATGGTCCAGCTCTCACATCCGTAGGTGACTATGGGAAATACCATTGCTTTAACTATGCAGATCTTCATTGCTATTGTTGTTGTGACACAGCAAGAATCAGAAACTGTTTCTGACGAGTCTGACAAGGATAATGGGACTCAGGTTCACAGTTTGGTTCAAGATGTCCCTACTATAGACAGTGAAGAAGTGCAGTTTCCCACAGCAAGGCATGAGAGTGTTGATACTGAAGATAACAGCCAGGTGCAGATTGACTCCGAGAAGGAGGATAGCTCTTTGCCTGGTTCTCAGCCTGATAATGAGCAAGCAGAAGCTAACGAGCAGATTGACCTTGATGATACGGGAACTTTAGATAGGGCTGCCCGGTTAGAATTCCGTGTTTGAAGGAGTGAAAGGATAGCTAACAAGAGGGAGGCCAGAGGCCTTCATGTTTTGCAAAGGGTATTAAACAGGGGGTTTGAGACCAGATCTTTGTCAAAGCAACTTTCGCGTTTACCTAAGGAGCTTGCCTATGCTAGGCTGGATTATCTTTGTGTTCATGGTTCCAGGACTTTGTCATGTTCTCTTGGGTCTTGCTTTGCTGATGTCTATTGGATTATGCTTCAAGTGCTATGTTATCCTGATCTTTTGAAACATTACCTTTGCTTTTAAGAACTTTCTACTTTTTATTTTTAATAAACCATCAAGACTTTTGGCTGTGTGCAGTTTGATGTTCTTCAGCAAGGTGATTCTACTCTGAGGTGCAACAGTGTGATGTCCCTAATCTTCACTATTTTCTTGAGATTGGTCATTGCTCTCCTCCCAAGAAGGAAACGTCTTCTGATTTCCTGGCTGCAGTCTGCATCTGTAGTAATCTTTGCACCGAGAAATATAAAGTCTGTCACTGCCTCCACGTTTTCTCCCTCTATTTCCCAGTTATCAATCATTCTTGTCGCTATAATTTTGGGTTTTTTGACGTTTAGCTGCAACCAAGCTTTTGCCCTTTTTTTTTCACCTTGGTTAGAAGGCTCCTCAGCTCCTCCTCGCTTTCGGCCATCAGAGTGGTATCATCTGCATATCTAAGGTTGTTAATGTTTCCTTCAGCGATTTTCACCCCAGCCTTGCATTTGTCAAGCCCTGCACA
Source organism: Anolis sagrei (assembly GCF_037176765.1). Classification (NCBI taxonomy): domain Eukaryota; kingdom Metazoa; phylum Chordata; class Lepidosauria; order Squamata; family Anolidae; genus Anolis; species Anolis sagrei. The sequence goes on along the minus strand of NC_090031.1, from coordinate 21,058,209 downwards.
TCGCATGATGTGTTCTGCATACAAGTTCAATATGTTGGGTGAGAGTATACAACCCTGCCATACGCCTTTCCCAATCTTGAACCAGTCTGTTGTTCCATGGTCGCTTCTTACTGTTGCTACTTGGTCCTTATAGAGATTCCTCAGGAGAGAAACAAGGTGATTTGATATGCCCATACCACCAAGAACTTGCCACAATTTATTATGATCCACACAGTCATCATGGAAATAGTGGTAGCTTAACCCCTGGCTTTAAAAGCAGTTCTCTTTAGATGTGTTGGACTATAGCTTCCCCAATTGTCCTATCTTTATGTGGGTGATGTAGATCAGTATATCTAGAGGGCAAAGAACAACAGACGAGCCCATTGCAGTATACTAATCACGACTGCGCCTACATTGGCCAGCGGCATTGGAGCGGAGCTAATTTCTCTGCAGATTTCTGATAGTGGCATTGGCCTTCTTGTTTTTATGCTGTGCAGGAAGCTGATCTGGCTGAGGTGTTTTTAACATCTATTTCCCTTGGTATTTATTCTGTGCCAGCGCTGGGTGGAATTCTAGGCCTCCCCAAGGGCTCTTTCAGTGTGAAAGACTCACATGCGGTGAAAGATATAGTAAAGGGTAGGCAACAGAGAAGCTGATGGGGTCCAGACTCCTCTCACAGGCAATGGTACAACTAAAATCTAACCAAACTACCTCCCAGCTGGGGCAACGAAAAGCAAGTGTGCATTAATGACTCATTTTCCCTCAAAGCTTTAAGAACTTTGCAAGCAGGTTTAGCAGCAGAGGAAAATTCTCAAAGTCACAAATATAGATGTCACCCATTGCACGCTTGTTAATATGTGTCTTTGATGTCAGCAAGGTCTCCAAAAACCACTTGCCTATTGGTAGAGGCCCAAACTCACTCTCTGTTCCTCTTCTAGGTTCAAGACTGGCCAGATCAACGGGGACCTGCTGATATACCACGTCCTGCTAACCCTGAAGCCATACTACGCTAAGCCATACGAGATTGTGGTGGACCTCACGCACGCCGGCCCCAGCAATCGTTTCAAGACGGACTTCCTCTCCAAGTGGTTTGTCGTCTTCCCGGGGTTTGCTTACGAAAATGTCTCGGCCGTGTACATCTACAACTGCAACTCCTGGGTGAGGGAGTACACCAAGTACCACGAGCGGCTCCTGACGGGCCTCAAGGGCAGCAAGCGGCTCATCTTCATCGACTCGCCTGGAAAGCTGGCAGAGCACATTGAGCACGAGCAGCAGAAGCTCCCAGCGGCCACCTTGGCCTTGGAAGAAGACCTGAAGGTTTTCCACAATGCCCTCAAGCTGGCCCACAAGGACACCAAAGTCTCTATTAAAGTACGTTGCGCTTAATAATCTGGTCTGTGCCTTAGAGAAAGTGGACCATATTTATTTATTTATTTGACAGGCAGCATTCTTTCTCTCCTTCAACTTAGATAGCAGGATATAAAACCAATTAAAGAGGCAGACACTAATATTAGACATGAAAGCTGATATTGCAAAGTATAGTCTCAATTCAAAAATATGATGTCTTAACAACTGTAGTTCTCAGGCTGTTTATTTTTCTGTGAAAGCCTAATAAGGATGTGTGTGTGTTTATAGATTTTTTCCCCCCCTGAAATGACTGATGTTGTCAGAGAAGGAAGAAATGAGGTCCTTGCTAATTTGCTGAGCAACATTCTCTTCATTTAAAATATTATCCTAGCTTGAGTACTCGGTGTTGCCCGGGTTATTTTTACAAAGTCAATTTTTTAATTGTACAAAATGCATAAGGTTGTGTGTGAACTACAACTCCCATCATGCCAGATTAACCCCGGGAAACTCCATCAGTACACACACCTAGATAAACTAAATGCCTTCCTGCAGGTTGGTTCTACAGCTGTCCAGGTGACTTCCGCAGAGCGCACAAGAGTGTTGGGACAGACGGTGTTCCTGAACGACATTTACTACGCCTCGGAAATTGAAGAGATTTGCCTTGTTGACGAAAACCAGTTCACCTTAACCATTGCCAACCAAGGCACGCCTCTCACCTTCATGCACCAGGAGTGCGAAGCCATTGTTCAGTCCATCATCCACATACGAACCCGGTGGGAACTGTCCCAGCCCGACTCCATCCCTCAGCATACGAAAATCCGCCCCAAGGATGTGCCTGGAACCCTGCTCAACATCGCGTTGCTCAACCTGGGGAGCTCCGACCCGAGCCTACGGTACGAACCCCTTTATTTCAGCTGAGACTTTCAGGCACTCATTTCCTTTAGGGAATTCTCAATTCTCTCCTGGTTTGAAATAGACTGGCTTCATTTCAGGATGTGTGCATTTATACATTTTAGCAATGATAGTCAACAACCATGGATTTCTCCATCCGAAATCTTTGCCTTATTATGTGAAACCCAGTATAACACGGAACCATGTGCTGTTGAGCACATTGAACCATTTTTAGCACTATATGTTTAGGAAGCATCTTCCACTCAACTTCTTAGTTGTTATAATAATATTTGTGTGTGTGTGTGTGTGTGTGTGTGTCAGGAGCAACTTGAGAAACTGCAAGTCGCTTCTGGTGTGAAAGAATTGGCCGTCTGCAAGGACTTTGCCCAGGGGATGCCCGGATGTTTGATGTTTTACCATCCTTGTGGGAGGCTTCTCTCATGTCCCTGAATGGGGAGCTGGAGCTGACAGAGGGAGCTCAATGTGCTCTCCCCAGATTGGAACCGCTGATCTGTCGGTCAGCATTCCTGCCGAAACAAGGGTTTAACCCGTTGCGCCACCAGAGGCTCCTAACAATGTACTATACTTTATTTGTATTCCACTCTATCTCCCCGAGAGGACTCAGAGCGGATTACAGAATGCATATATGGCAAGCATTTAATGCCGTTATACAGTTAACAACAAAGACAGACAGTACACAAACAAAGGCGAAGGCTTCCCCCTTTTCATAAGACATAAGACAGTCCAAGTACTCATGCTGGTCACATGACCAGGGCGTGGCAATGTAGGCTCCTTGACATGGAAAGGGAAAACATCACCTTCCCCAGAGCCAGAAATGAACACTGCCTCCAAAGCCAGAAATGAAAGGAGAAGCCTTTGCCTTTGTTTGTGTTTGTGTTTGTGTGTCTCATTGCATTGTAACAAGGCATTGAATGTTGGCCAGTATCTGTTTACACTGTAATCCGCTCTGAGTCCCCATGGGAAGAAGGACAGAATATAAATAAAGTATTATTATTATTATTATTATTATTATTATTATTATTAATCTCTGGCATCTGGAAGCTGTGCAACTCCGCCCATGGAAAGGTGCTCTTGTTCTGTTTACACTGTTTACATTGTAATCTGTTTACACTGTAATCCGCTCCGAGTCCCCATGGGAAAAAGGATGGAATATAAATAAAGTATTATTATTATTATTATTATTATTATTATTATTATTAATCTCTGGCATCTCTGGAAGCTGTGCAACTCCGGCCATGGAAAGGTGCTCTTGTTCCATTTTCCATGCCGAGGAGCCTGTTGTCTGAGGATACCTTCTTGATCGAATTGCTGGCATGTCTTCATGGGCGCCTTTTACCTCCCTGCCAAAGCAGTACCTATAGATCTACTCACATTATTGTTTTTGAACTGCTAGGTAGGCCAAAGCTAGGGCTGATGGCAGGAGCTCACCCTGAGCCATGTCTTTGAACTGCAAACCTTCCAGTTGGCAAGGTTTACTGCAGCTGGTGGTTTAACCCGCTGTGCTATTGTGGCCCCACTTATTTTTATTTATTATTTATTTATTTACGAAATTTATATGCCACCCTTCTCACCCCGAAGGGAACTCAGAGTGGCTACAAGTAAAAAGTAAATACAATATATTATATTACCATAGCACAATATCAGTATTATATATTACACTAGCTGTCCCCTGCCACGCGTTGCTGAGGCACAGCCTGGTGATTTGGAACATACAGTAATGAGAAATTGTTGGTTACTAATATATGTAATTTCTTTATGGTTGTGGGTAAACAGTGTTTCTTGCTGTTTCTTTGTCAGGGTTGATGTGGAGATTGTCTGGTTTGCCTACTCTGGAACATGCAACATATTATTGTCCTTCTTTAGGGGTCCCTTTCAAATCTAGGATACTATATCTGTGTGTGAGAGAGAATCATATATATTTATCTCTATCTATGGCTGGATGGCTCTTTGTCTGGAGGGCTTTATGTTTCCTTGCTCTGGTGAAGGGAGTTGGACTGGATGGCCTTAAGGCAGCATTTCTCAACCTGGGGTTTGGGACCCCGGGGGGGGGGGTTGTGAGGGGGTGTCAGAAGGGTCACCAAAGACCACCAGAAAACACAGTATTTTCTGTTGGTCATGAGGGTTCTCTGTGTTAAGTTTGGCCCAATTTCATCAAAATGCTCCTTGATTGTAGGTGAACTACAAATCCCAGTAAGTACAACTCCCAAATGTCAAGGTCTATTTCCCCAAAACTCCATCTGTGTTTATATTTGAGTATTCATGCCAAGTTTGGTCCAGATCCATCATTGTTTGAGTCCACAGTGCTCTCTAGATATAGGTGAACTACAACTCCCACACTTAAGGTCAATGCCCACCAAACCCTTCTAGTGTTTTCTGTTGGTCAGGGGAGTCCTGTGTGCCAAGTTTGGTTCAATTCCATCGTTGGTGGAGTTCAGAATGCTCTTTGATTGTAGGTGAACTATAAATCCCAGCAACTACAACTCCCAGCAACTACAACGTATGACAAAATCATAATTTTTTTGAGTGATGGTCATTCCTTGTGTTGTGAGACGTTTTGTTGCCAAATTTGGTGTGATTTCGTTCATTGGTTCTTTTGTTTTTAAGGTACTCATTATGCATAGAGCATTTTTATATATATAGAAGATTGTACTATAACATTATACTGTAATATTATTAGTAGTATTACATTTACTATAAAGTATATAATTATAATATCATATTATTAGTACTAGTATTATATTGTATTACATTATAATATTATCAATATTATATTATATTATATTATAGTATAGTATATTATCGTATATTATCGTATATTATAGTATATTATAGTATATTATATTATAAGCACAGTGCAGGAGGCAAGATGGAACTGCCTTCACGGCCCCTTACGTCACAGTAGATTACATTATTCAATGTTTAGGCTGTTCTCATTTACTTTTAGAGCTGATCCTTTTAACTATGGATTTAATAGACATGCATGCATGCTTAAATAGATATATGAGACTAATGACATTGGATTTAAAAGATTTCATTTGTCCAGTCTTTCAAAATTCCTTTGGGTGGGGACGTTGAACAAGGGAGCTCTGTACTAATCCATCTGAAAGTGAAAGAAAAGACAAGTCACCTGCCTTCCCATTGCATTAAGAAATAGTTCACTTATTAAATCCAGCTTTTGTGGATCCTGTTTTTAAAAATGCATCCCTTCTTCTCTGTTGCAGGTCTGCGGCCTATAATCTTCTATGTGCCTTAACCTGTACCTTTAACTTAAAGATTGAAGGCCAGTTACTGGAAACTTCGGGTCTGTGCATCCCTGCCAACAACACCCTTTTTATTGTCTCCATCAGTAAGACGCTGGCAGCTAATGAGCCCCACCTCACTCTAGAATTTTTGGAAGAATGCATTTCCGGATTTAGCAAGTCCAGTAAGTCAAGATACTTCATTTCTGCTTTGGCTTGAATGGTCGAAAGGTTTGGATTCTGCTGACAAACAGAAGCAGAAACAGTGTTATTACAGTATTATTGCTGCAATTCTTTCTCCTTCCTGTGGAAGATGTCTTCATTAGCAGTGCAATCTCTATGGGTGCCATTCCCAGACATAACAGCCAAATCTGGTTGCTACTTAGCAGGCGTAGCAGAGGGTTCTTGTGTCAGGCACGTCATGATGCAAACTGATCCGTGAGGGCTGAGCGAAGATTATTACATTTGAGTAATCAACCGTATCACCTTGGTTTCTGGCTGTCAGGGAAACGACTGTCTTGCCAAAAGAAAAAGAATATTATTTATTTATTTACGACATTTAGATGCCGCCCTTCTCACCCCAAAGGGGACTCAGAGCGGCTTACAAGATATATTATATATATATATATATATATACACACACACATACACACACTAGCTGTACCCGCCACGCATTGCTATGGCCAACCTTCCCTCCCTCTTTCTCTCCTTCCTTCCCTCTTTCCTTCCTTTCCTCTTTTTCTTTCCCTATCTCTCATCTTTCTTCCATCTCTACCTGTTTCTCTCCTCCCTTTCTTTGCTCTTTGGTTACATCCTTCCTTCCTTCCTTCCTTCCTTCCTTCCTTCCCTATCATTTGTTCCTTCTCTCCTTCCTTCCCTCTCTTTTTCCTTTCACCTTTTTATTTCCTTCTCTCCTTCCTTACTTCTATATCTTTCTTTCTTTCCTTCTTTCCCTCCCTGCTTCTCTCCTTCCTTCCTTCCCTTTTTACCTCCTTCTCTCGTTACTTCTTGATTGTCCCTTCCATTTAATATTGTATTTACATCTTAGAAAGAAGGAAGGAAGGAGGGACAGGAAGGAAGGAAAAGAAAGAAGGAGGAACAGGAAGGGAGGGAGGAAGGAAGGAGAAAAGAGGGAGGGAAAGAAAGGAGGGAGATGAAGAAAGGAGGGAGGGAAGGAAATGAAGAAAGGGAAAGAAGGAGGAAAGGGAGGGAGGGAGGAAAAGAAAGGAAGGAAGGAAGAAGGAAGGAGGAACAGGAAGGAAGGAAAAAGGAAGGGAGGGAGGGAGGGAAAGAAGGGAAGGTAGGAAAAAAGAAGGAAGGACAGGAAGGGAGGGAGGAAGGAGAAGGAAGGAAGGTGGAAGGAAGGAGGGAAAGAAAGGAGGGGGATGAAGAAAGGAGGGAGGGAAGGAAATGAAGGGGAAATGAGTCGCCTTCGGGCTTGAGATACAGCGGTATATAAGCAAAGTAAATAAATATAAGCAAAGAAGGAAGGAGGGACAGGAAAGAAGGAAAAAGGGAGGGAGGGAAAGAAGGAAAGGAAGGAAAAAATAGAAGGAGGGACAGGAAGGGAGGGAGGAAGAGAAGGAGAAGGAAGGAAGGAGGAAGGAAAGAAGGGGATGAAGAAAGGAGGGAGGGAAGGAAATGAAGGGGAAGGAAATGAAGAAAGGGAAAGAAGGAGGAAAGGGAGGGAGGAAAAGAAGTAAAGGAAAAAGGAAGGAGGGACAGGAAGGAAGGGAAGGAGGGAAAGAAGGAAAGGAAGGAGAAGGAAAGAAGAAAAGGAAAGAAAGGAAAGGGAGGAAAGAAGGGAGAGAAGGAAGGTCCTTCATTCAAGCACCATGGACCTTCCTCGCCGCCTCCTCCTCCCCCTTCCCCCCTCCTCCTCCTTCTCCCCTTCCTTGCGTGGAGCACTCCGTTGCTGCTGCTGGCACTTTCCAACAGGGAAAGGAGGAGGAAACTCCTCTCCTGACACAGGAGGGGAAGAGAAGGGACTGCATGTGGCAAGCCTCCACCTCCACTCCACTCGCTTGTGTGTGTGTGTGTGTGTGGCCGTGCATGTGCGCCTGGCTTTAACGGCCGGCTGTTTCCCCGCGAGGAGGAGGAGGGGGCGTGGCCATGGGTCTCGGTAGACATGCAGTTTCTCCTTTGTGGACATGCAGTTAAGAAGTCCTTTCTGCTTTTTGTTTTCGTTGTTTTTTTGAGTAGAGAACATACATTGGGTTGTTAGGGACATAGTGTCCAAATTTGGTGTCAATTGCCCCAGTGGTTTCTGAGTTCTGTGAATAGCACAAACGAACATTACATTTTTATTTATATAGATATTATTAACATAATAATAATAATAATAATAATAATAATAATAATAACACCGCCACCATCTCCCCAAAGGGGACTCGGAGAGGCTTACAAGATATATATACATACAATATATTATATTATTAACATAATAATAATAATAATAATAATAATCTTTATTTATACCCTGCCACCATCTCCCCAAAGGGGACTCGGAGCAGCATACATGAGGCCAAGCCCAGAGATACATTACAGCAACATGAAATATAAACAACAAAATAACATCACAATAAAATAAATAAACCAATCAAGTAAAACTTCAAATATTCAGGCATTCCCTGGGCAATGTCCTTGCAGATGGCCAATTCTCTCACATCAGAATCTACTTGCAGTTTCTGAAGTCACTCCTGATATACAAAAAATCATCATCATCATCATCATCATCATCATCATCTACCACTTTTTTTCTCTTAAAGGGATTCAAAGTGATAAACAGTGGTAAAAGCATCCCCATCTTTTCCCCAGTGATTATTAGACTTCTTTGATGAGCATATCGAAGCTGTTTCTTTCAAAAGCTCTTTGCGGAGCAGCCCTTATAACATAATAATAGAATTATATTAGCAGCTGTGACGGTATACATAGAAAAGGGAAGCTTGTATAATGCAGGCTCTCATGTGGGTGCTGTGCACACTTTGATGGGCACGCGGAGTCAGCCTTCTTGCAAAATCTCTTTGCAAAGACAGCTTTCAAACACAGGAATGGAATCTATTGGCAGCTCTGACAGGTAGCAAACGTGTACAAGGAAGGCCAAGGTAATGCAAGCTCTCATATGAACATTGTCGAGCTCTGTGCCCAGGAAAAACTTCTTCTCCTTCCGTCCTTCCTTCCTTCCTTTCCTCCCAGACGAAAGAGTTTCCCAAGCTCTCCCTGACAAAGGCAGGGGCATCCACTGATATACCAAAGAGCCTTATTTGTGATTTGTTTGCATGTCTTTGTATTTAAAACCATTACCCTCTGTTTGATCTGGCTCCACGTTCATTCAAAGGGCCCATATTTTCCTGTTCGCTTCCTTCTTTGTTCTGTTTGGAAAGCCCCTTCTGTTTTAAAGGTGACTTGGATTGCAGTATTCCAGGAAACTCCGATCCATGTTGTCTTTTGGCATCCAGAACTATTTACTGTTCTGATTTGGCTCTTTGATTTGATTAGTTCTTTCAAGATTAGCTTTTTGTCGGTGCTTCGGCTTGGTTTGAGAATGATAACCTTGCATATTTTGTATAGACATCAGGTTCTCTCGCAAAGCGAAGCCTTATTTCCCAAACTTCACTTCCTGATTGTTCTTACGCCATTATTTCTATTTTTGTTTCAGGCATTGAGTTGAAACACCTCTGTTTGGAATACATGACTCCCTGGTTGTCAAATCTGGTCCGCTTCTGTAAACACAATGATGATGCCAAACGCCAGCGGGTCACCGCTATCCTTGATAAGCTTATCACGATGACGATAAATGAGAAGCAGATGTACCCTTCCATCCAAGCTAAAATATGGGGGAGCTTGGGACAGGTACTACCTTTTTCAGTTAATATTCTGGTGGGGGGGTGGGGTCGGGGCGGGGGAGGGGGGCATGGGGGCGTGGCATGAACATGAGGGGCGTGGCCGGGGGAAGAAGAAGGAGAGGGAGGAGGTAAAGTTGGGGTATGGGCGTTTAGGGGCGGGGCGGGGGAGGGTGGGGGCGGGGCGTGATCGTGGGGGGTGTTGCCGGGGAAGAAGAAGGAGGGTGCGTTGGAAAGAGGGCGTATGGGAAGGTAGGGGCGGGGCGACGGAGGATGGGGGCGTGGCTTGCGCAGAGGGTGCGTTGGCCGGCCAGCCATGTGCACGCGCCGGGGACTTGCGGCAGGGCCCCTTTGCGCATGCTCAGTTGTTTTGTCTAATTGTGAGTGTGTTTTAATGTTGTTTAGAATTTTGAATCGATTTGTGAATACCTTGTGGGTTGAGGTATGTGCATGGTAAATTTGGTAACTTTTCGTCGGGGGGTTTTCGCGTTTTGCTGTCCCGTTGAACGCCCTTTCTCTTTTTATATATATAGATTAGTAATATTACATGTAATATAAATATATAATTATAATATCATATTATTAATATTATTATTGTATTACATTGTAACATTATAAATATTATATGTATATACAATATATTATATTACATTATATTATATCTCTTGTTTCTGTGGGTGATTTGTGAAGAGCCCCTGTCAAGATTCAGTTGCAGTCTTTGTGTTCATTAATCTGAACATTTTCTTCCCTTTTCCAACAGATTACTGATCTGCTTGATGTGGTGCTGGACAGTTTCATCAAAACCAGCGCCACAGGAGGCTTGGGCTCCATCAAAGCAGAAGTCATGGCCGACACAGCTGTAGCCTTGGCTTCTGGGAACGTGAAACTAGTTTCTAGCAAAGTAAGTAGTTCAGTTTAAAGCCTGTCCATACAAAGTCTGCCCAATTAATATTCTTTTAGTTTTTATCATAGGCTGGCCACATACCTAAACAGACATAATTCCTAAGGAAAGGCCATCTTGTCATCTTTCTCTGCCTTCATATCTGGCTAGAACAGTGGTTTAAATACTGGGCGATTCCTATAGTGATAGCACAGCATTGCTGCTTGTGCACTATTCAGTTTATATTGATGGGTTTTGGCACGAAAGGAAATAATCACAAGACGATCCCTCTTGGATCTGACCAGAGCTCAGCCTGTTCTTTTGCAGCCAGCCATGTTCATGAGCATGATGTAAAATCAGTGTTCTTGCCAAGCTATTATGTACATGAGCTCTGGTTAGAGAGTGACCTCAAGGATGCATACGTATGTATATGATAAACCAGGCATAGGCAAACTTTGGTCCTCCAGATGTTTTGGATTTCAACTCCCACAATTCCTAACAGCCAGTAAGCTGTTAGGAATTGTGGGAGTTGAAGTCCAAAACACCTGGAGGGCCAATGTTTGCCCATGCCTGTGATAAACCTACATACTCATAAGTGAAGCCTTCCAATGTGGATAGTGAACTATTTGGTGAACCTCACCTCTGAACTCAATGGTCCTTGAGCATCGTATTTCTTTCAGTAAGGGATGCTTGGGCTCTCAAAACCCACCCACCTTCTGGAATCTAGAGGCACTAGCCGTCCCCTGCCACGCATTGCTGTGGCCCAGTCTGTGTGTATGTGTTTTATGTGTGTATATATTTTTTTTGTGTGTGTGTGTGTATGTGTGTGGTTTGCAATTGTGTTTTTTTTGTTTTTGTTTTTTTTTTTGGATTTTGTACTTTTCAGTGTTTTGATGAGTGAGGGTGATTTTTTGCGTGTGTTATAATGTATTTTTTATTATTATTTTTTTTGCTTTTTAAGTCTCTCCTGCTGTGTTTTTCAGTGTTTTGTGAGTGATGGTCACTTGTTGGCCTGATAGTGTCTTGTGTCCAAATTTGGTGTCAATTCGTCCAGTGGTTTTTGAGTTATGTTAATCCCACAAATGAGCATTACATTTTTATTTATATCCTAGCCATCCCCTGCCACGCGTTACTGTGGCCCAGTCTGTTTATATGAGTTTTGTGTGTGTATGTTAGTGTATATGTGTATATATGTGATTTTGCACATGTGTTACAAGGTTTTGTTTTTGTTTTTTGCTTTTTAAGTCTTCTGCTGTGTTTTTCAGTGTTTTTATGAGTGATGGTCACTCGTTGGCCTAATAAGTGTTTTGTGTCCAAATTTATTTTTTGGCTTTTTGTGTTTTTCAGTGTTTTTATTAGTGTCACTTGTTGGCCTGATACGTATATTGTTTCCAAATTTGGTGTCAATTCGTCCAGTGGTTTTTGAGTTATGTTAATCCCATAAATGAACATTACATTTTTATTTATATCCTAGCCATCCCCTGCCATTCGTTGCTATGGCCCTGTGTATTTGAGTTTTGTGTGTGTATGTGTGTGATATGTATATTGTGTCCAAATTTGGTGTCAATTCGTCCAGTGGTTTTTGAGTTATGTTAATCCCACAAACAAACATTACATTTTTATTTATATCCTAGCCATCCCCTGCCACGCGTTGCTGTGGCCCAGTCTGTGTATATGAATTTTGTGTTTGTATGTGTGTGTATATGTGTATATACGTGTTTTTTTGCGTGTGTTATAATGTAATTTTTATTTTTATTGCTTTTTAAGTCTCTCCTGCTGTGTTTTTAGTGTTTTATGAGTGATGGTCACTTGTTGGCCTGATAGTGTCTTGTGCCCAAATTTGGTGTCAATTCGTTCAGTCGTTTTTAGGTTATGCTACTCCCACAAACGAACATTACATTTTTGATATAGATATAGACAGGAGGCTGATATAGACAGGAGGCTTGAGTGGGAAGACTTTAGAACTGTCTTTTTAGGACTGTGGAAAGAAGGAAGAAACCACTTGTCTCCAGCATTCTATTGTTGTGAGCTTGATTTTAACTCCAGAGTCTGACAGGTTGATTCCTTTCAGGTCATTGGAAGGATGTGCAAAATCATCGACAAGACCTGTCTGTCTCCCACTCCGACATTAGAGCAGCACCTGATGTGGGATGACATTGCCATCCTTGCCCGCTACATGCTGATGCTCTCCTTCAACAACTCCCTCGATGTTGCCGCCCATCTCCCTTACCTCTTCCATGTAGTCACTCTCTTGGTAGCCACCGGCCCTCTGTCCCTTCGAGCTTCCACTCATGGCTTGGTCATCAACATCATCCATTCTCTGTGCACTTGTTCGCAACTCCACTTTAGCGGTAAGTCCTTCATGTGGTGCTTTTTATAGCCTTGGACATTAATCACTTCTTTTGCTTGGGCCCTGTTTCCTAGCAGCCAACTCAGGACAGTTTCAAGCGGTTGGCAAGGTACGGTGTAAATCTATCTGAACGACCAAGTCTAGGCCTTAGGCTACTCTTGTAAGGGCTCTTCCACATGTAATAATAATAATAATAATAATAATAATAATAATAATAATAATATGTTGTTGTTGTTGTTGTTGTGGTTGTTGTGGTTGTTGTGGTTCATTCGTTCAGTTGTCTCCGACTCTTCGTGACCTCATGGACCAGCCCACGCCAGAGCTCCCTGTCGGCCGTCACCACCCCCAGCTCCTTCAAGGTCAGTCCAGTCACTTCAAGGATGCCATCCATCCATCTTGCCCTTGGTCGGCCCCTCTTCCTTTTGCCTTCCACTTTCCCCAGCATAATTGTCTTCTCTAGGCTTTCCTTTCTTCTCATGATGTGGCCGAAGTACTTCAACTTTATCTCTAGTATCCTTCCCTCCAATGAGCAGTCGGGCTTTATTTCCTGGAGGATGGACTGGTTGAATCTTCTCACAGTCCAAGGCACTCTCAGAACTTTCCTCCAGCACCACAGTTCAAAAGCATCTATCTTCCTTTGCTCAGCCTTCCCTATGGTCCAGCTCTCATATTCGTAGGTTACTACAGGGAATACCATGGCTTTGACTAATAATATAGAGTAAAGTAATGTAATTGTAATCATAACCATACTAATAGAGTACAATAATAAGCCAAGGGGGGCTTTTCCAGCCTCAGTAAAGGGCTGAAAAACTCGGCTTATATTCGAGTATATACGATATTTATTTATTTACAGTATTTATATTCTGCCCTTCTCACTCAAAGGGGACTCAGGGTGGATGACACTACACAAATACAGCAAACATTCAATGCTGTCATACAATGACAGGGCAGACACAGTACATTGATAGAGGTATCTAGGCTATTCCCATCTTTGGTGTTGTGGAGGTTGTGCTTGATTCTGGCCACAAGAGGGTGCTGTCACTCCATCCACCATGCCGAAGAGCCATGTTCACAGACTTCCTCCTTTTGATGGTGTCGCCAGCATTTTTCTGGTATTTCCTTATGGTGCCATTAAAATACCTCCCTGCGTTACGTGCTACCTATTCATCTACTCACAGCTGTTTTCGATCTGCTAGGTGGGCAGTGAGCTGGGCTGAAGGTTGGGCACTCACCCCCGACCCGAGCTTTGAATTGCTAACCTTTCGATTGGCAAGATTTATTGCAGCAGGTGGTTAACTTGCTATGCTAAATCACGGCCTTTTAGTACAGCATTTAAAGGCATAGAATGAGTTCCAAAGAATCAATTCATTCATGGCAGTGGCTTTACAGCATAGTGAAGTGAAATGTAATTTATTGCCTAATGGTGCCATCTTTTAATTGTCGGGTGGCTTTCTGGTTTTGCGGCTAAAGAACAATGCTGTGTAGTAAAGATCAATATCTAGGTGAAAGTGTAAAGCATTTAGTCAGTCATTGAGCTCCTATTACGGTTTTAGATGTCTCTAAACAAGAGGGCAATGCACTTTCTAATAGAAGTACCTCTCTCTTCTGGAAAATGCATATGCTTCCCTTGGAGAAGAAGGCCGCTTCGTTGTCCTTTTTTATTGTTCTGGTGTAACTCCAAGCACTAAACCACAAAGTATCATTCAGAACACAAACTCTTGATAGATTGCAAAGATTTCAAAAGACTTGCCATATATACTTGAATATAAACCGACCCGAAAATAATAATAATAATAATAATAATAATAATAATAATAATAAACCTTTATTTATACCCCGCTAACATCTCCCGAAGGACTCGGTGCGGCTTACAGGAGACCGAGGCCCAGCACATCAATAAAACAATAGTATAACAATACAACAATAAATAAATCCCAAAAACAAGCAATAAACATTAAAACAATAGCAATAAACATTAAACAATAACACCATGACACATTTAAAAACCAAATGTAATGATTAAAAATTTAAAAATGCTGGGCATGACAGGTGAAATGAATAGGTTTTTTGGAGATAGGTGCGGTATGTAGACAATCTTAAATCTCTAGTAAAGTGCATTTGGGACATGATGCTTGGAGTTTCCTATTCTTGGAAGGCACACTGGAACAACCACGTCTTCAAGCTCTTCCTAAAGACTGCCAATGTTGGGGCTTGTCTGATGTCCTTGGGGAGAGAGTTCCAGAGTCGGGGGGCCACCACGGAGAAGGCCCTGTCCCTCGTCCCCCCCAATTGCGCTTGTGACGCAGGTGGGATCGTGAGCAGGGCCTCTCCAAATGATCGGAGAGATAGCATGGGTTCATATACGGAGATGTGGCCACCTAATTTTACCACAAAAAACTGGGAAAACGTATTGACTTGAGTATAAGCCGAGGGTGAGAAATGCAGCAGCTACTGGTCAACTTCAAAATAAAAATTGATACCAATAAAATTACACTAATTGAGGCATCAGTTGGCTAAATGTTTTTGAATATTTACATAAAACTATAATTTAAGCTAATACTGTCCAACTCTGATCAAACCATTATTCTAACCTTCTTCAGTGTAAATGTTCTTATGTATCCTTCCAATAACAATAAAGAGAGTAAAATATAATAATAATAATAATATATAATAATGGAAATGTATTAATAACAGTAATAATAGATTAAAATAGTAAATGTAATTATAATAATAGAGTAAAATAATGGAAATATAATAAGAGTAATAATAGAGTAAAATAATACATGTAATAATAATTATAAATAGAATAAAATAAAAAATGTTACATCTTGTCTCTTGCCTGTGTCATCAGGCAAGATACACCCCCGGAACCATAGAATCAAAGAGTTGGAAGAGACCTCATGGGCCATCCAGTCCAACCCCCTGCCAAGAAGCAGGAATATTGAATTCAAATCACCCCTGACAGGTGGCCATCCAGCCTCTGTTTAAAAGCTTCCAAAGAAGGAGCCTCCACCACACTCCGGGGTAGAGAGTTCCACTGCTGAACGGCTCTCACAGTCAGGAAGTTCTTCCTCATGTTCAGATGGAATCTCCTCTCTTGTAGTTTGAAGCCATTGTTCTGCGTCCTAGTCTCCAAGGAAGCAGAAAACAAGCTTGCTTCCTCCTCCCTGTGGCTTCCTCTCACATATTTATACATGACTATCATATCTCCTCTCAGCCTTCTCTTCTTCAGGCTAAACATGCCCAGCTCCTTAAGCCGCTCCTCATAGGGCTTGTTCTCCAGACCCTTGATCATTTTAGTCACCCTCCTCTGGACACATTCTAGCTTGCCAACTGCTGCTCTAGGCCAGAGTGAAGAGAGTTCGGGGCAAAAGACAGTTCCATCTTGTCTCCTGTGCTTTACTTATAATACAGGGTTAGTCGAAATGCATAGGCCAATAAGCCATTCAATTGAATGGCTTATTGGCCTATGCATTTTGACTAACCCTGTACAATACAATACAATACAATACAATATAATATAATATAATATTTATGATATTATAATGTAATACAATATAATGCTAATAATAATACAATATTGTAATTATATATTTTACATTACATGTAATATTACTAATAATATTACAATATAATGGTGTATTACAATATAGTAATGTACAATACTGATATTGTACTGTGCTAATAATATAATATATTGTATGTATATATCTTGTAAACCGCTCTGAGTCCCCTTCGGGGTAAGAAGGGCAGCATATAAATGCCGTAAATAAATATGAATAAATATATTATTATTATTATTAATAATAATAATAATAATAATAATAATAGAGAAAAATAATACAGTAAAATAATGTACATGTAATAATAACAGTAATAGTAGAGTAAAATTATAAATATAATAATAACAATAAACAGAGTAAAATAATAAATGTAATAATAATAATAAATAGAGAAAAATAATAAATTACAATTATAACTTGTAAGCCGTTCTGATTCTCCTTTGGGGTGAAAATGGCGACATATAAATGTAGTAAATTAAGAAATGTAATAATAATAATAATAATAATAATAATAGAGTAAAATAATGTAAATGTAATAATAATACTAGTAAATAGAGTAAAATAATAAATGTAACAACAATAACAGAGTAAAATAATAAATAACCTTGACTCGAGCGTAAGTCGAGGGGGACTTTTTCTGCCTAATTATCAGGAGATGGATGGGACACAGTGTGGTCCGTGGCACTTTTTGAAACACTGACTTTCAGAACATTTGTCAAAAATCATCAAAAAGGAAGCATGGGAGACAATTTGGTGGCCATTGATTCTATTTACCCGCAAGGAACCATCACATCACTGCCCACCATTCTCACACCTTAACATTGGAAAGAAATGGATTATCTCAAAATGACTCAATATATCATTACAGATGTATGTTACACAATTTATCTTTACTGCTTATCTTCTCTGTATACTTTGTTACTGTTGTTATTGTTCTGAACTGATCTACCAAATTTACATCTCCCATATAATGATAGCTAGAATGGCATGGGTTGAAATTATTATTCTCAGACTGAAAATTCAACATTTGCCAGGGCTGCCCCATGCAGATTAAATGATACAGATAAATGACTTGACTGCTTCAGTCAGGTCTGGTTCGTTACACATAAGGTAGCATGGTGTGAACTTGCACCTCCGATTAGGAAATCATTGATATGCATTCTGACAACAGACGTGTACGCGAAGTGACATTTGCCCCAGTATGTCACAGACAGTCGAAATCTTCACTCATCTTGATTCACAGAAATGAAGAAGTAAAATGGAAGTTCCTTTTTTCCATTCCTAAGACAGGGTTTCAAAAGCAGTCACTCCTGATCTTGGCTGTGCAAAGGTGTTCGTCTTCCCATTATTGCCAAAACAAGAGGAAAAATAATATATATTATCCTGCCCTTCAGTCAACTTTTGGGTGACATGCCCACCCCTTTTAGTTTATCTTCAGTGCCCTGTGAGATACATTAGACTGAGTGTTCCAGTGACATAGGGATTGTTTTGATGAGCTTACTCACCCCAATTTAATCCACATCACAGAAAATGCTCTTCCTGGGCAGAGAGCGGAAGATGTTTTTATTATATTGTATTATAATATATTGTATTATAGCTATTCTAATAATATAATGTAATATAATATTTCTAATAATGTAATATATTATAATTATAATGTAATATAATAGGGAGCCCCCGGTGGCGCAGTGGATTAAAATGTTGAGCTGCCGAGCTTGTTGACTGAAAGGTCACAGGTTCGAATCCGGGGAGCGGCGTGAGCTTCCGCTATTAGCCCCAGCTCCTGCCAACCTAGCAGTTCGAAAACATGCAAATGTGAGTAGATCAATAGGTACCGCTCCAGTGGTAAGGTAAGAGCATTCATGCTGGCCACATGACCTTGGAGGTGTCTACAGACAACGCCAGCTCTTTGGCTTAGAAATGGAGATGAGCACCACACCCCAGAGTCGGACACGACTAGACTTCATGTCAGGGGAAAACCTTTACCTTTACCTATTATAATATAATATATTGTTTATACATATAATATTTATAATATTATAAATACATATAATATTTATAATATTATAATGTAATGCAATATAATACTAATAATAATATATTATAATTATATATTTATATTACATTAGCCATCCCTTGCCACGCGTTGCTGTGGCCCAATCTGGTGATCTGGAAAATAAAGTAATTGGAAAGTGTTGGTTTCTAATATATGTAATTTCTTTATGCTTGTGGTGATGTAGAGATTGTCTGGTTGGCCTACTTTGGAACATGCAACATATAATTCTCCTTTATTAGAGGTCCCTTTCAAATCTATCATACTATGTGTATGCGTGAATCATATCTATCTATCTATCTATCTATCTATCATAGAATCATAGAGTTGGAAGAGACCTCATGGGCCATCCAGTCCAAGCCTCTGCCAAGAAGCAGGAATATTGCATTCAAATCACCCCTGACAGATGGCCATCCAGCCCCTGTTTAAAAGCTTCCAAAGAAGGAGCCTCCACCACACTCCGGGGCAGAGAGTTCCACTGCTGAACGGCTCTCACAGTCAGGAAGTTCTTCCTCATGTTCTATCTATCTATCTATCTATCTATCTATAACTATGGCTGGATGGCTCTTTGTCAGGAGGGCTTTGATTATGTTTTTTTGTCCTGGTGAAGGGAGTTTGACTGGATGGCCTTAAGTATTATCTGTTGGTCATGGGGGTTCTGGTGGGAAGTTTGCCCCAATTCCGTAATTGGTGGGGTTCAGAACTCTCTTTGATTGTAGGTGAACTATAAATCCCCAGTAACTACAACTCCCAAATGTCAAAGTCTATTTCCCCAAACTCTACCTGTGTACATATTTGGGCATATGGAATATTTGTGCCAAGTTTGGTCCAAATCCATCATTGTTTGAGTCCACACTGCTCTGTGGATGTAGGTGAACTACAACTCCCAAACTCAACGTCAATGCTCACCAAACCCTTCTACTGTTTTCTGTTGGTCATGGGAGTCCTGTATGCCCCATTTGGTTCAATTCTATCATGCTATTTGATTGTAGGTGAACTATAAATCCCAGCAACTACAACTCCCAAAAGACAAAATCAATTCTTTTTGAGTGAAGGACATACATTGGGTCGTTAGGTGTATGCTGTCCAGATTTGGTGTCAATTTGTCCAGTGGTTTATGAGTTATGTTAATCCCACAAACGAACATTACATTTTTATTTATATAGATGTGATATTACTAATAATATTACAATATAATGGTATAGTACAATATAGTAATATTTAATACTGATATAGTACTCTGCTAATAATATAATATATTGTATGCTGCTCTGAGTCCCCTTTGGGGTGAGAAGGGCGGCATATAAATGTTATAAATAAATATATAAATTTGTGTTTACAATTTTGGGACTGAAGTTCAATCTCTTTGCTTGTGTTTCCTTTCACAGAAGAGACCAAACAGGTCCTGAGGCTGAGCTTGACGGAGTTCTCACTGCCCAAGTTCTACTTGTTGTTTGGGATCAGTAAAGTGAAATCAGCAGCGGTCATTGCCTTCCGGTCCAGTTACCGGGACCGGTCCTTCTCTCCTGGCTCCTACGAGAGGGAAACGTTTGCACTCACATCCCTGGAAACTGTGACGGAGGCCCTGCTCGAAATTATGGAGGTATGATGTGCCATGAATGCGAGTGATGCGATTTCATTGGCAGGTTATTGAGCTAAACATTGACAGCCTATTCTATTTCTGTACTTTTTTCTTTTTGTCTTTACTGTTGATATGGTCAATGGACTAATCATTAAACTTCGTAATTGGCAGCCTATTGCAGTGTTTCTCAACCTGGGGGTCGGGACCCCTCTGGGGGTCGTGAGGGAGTGTCAGAGGGGTTGCCAAAGACCATCAGAAAACATAGAATTTTGTTGGTCATGTGAGTTCTGTGTGGGAAGTTTGGCCCAATTCTATCCTTGGTGGAGAACAGAATACTCTGATTGTAGGTGAATTATAAATCCCAACAACTACAACTCTCAAATGTCAAGGTCTATATTCCCCAAACTCCACCAGTATTCACATTTGGGCATATTGAGTATTTGTGTCATGTTTGGTCCAGATCCATCATTGTTGGAGTGCACAGTGCTTTCTAGATGTAGGTGAACTACAACTCCAAAACTCAAGGTCAATCCCCATCAAACCCTTCCCATATTTTCTGTTGGTCATGGGAGGTCTGTGTTCCAAATTTGGTTCAATTCCGTTGTTGGTGGATTTCAGAATGCTCTTAGATTGGAGGTGAACCATAAATCCCAGCAACTACAACTCCCAAATGACAAAATCAATCCTCTCCACAACCCCAGCAGTATTCAAATTTGGTTGTATTATTGGATATTTGTGCCTAGTTTGGTCCAGTGAATGCAAACATACCCTGCATATCAGATGTTTACATTACGATTCATAAAAGAACACAATTACAGTTGTGAAGTAGCAACAAAAATAATGTGATGGTTGGGGGTCACCACAACATAAGGAACTGTATTAAGGGGTCGCAGCATTAGGAAGGTTGAGAAACACTGGCCTATTGATTTGTATTTGTGGATATTTTAGTTCTTGTGGGCAGTATTACCATAACAAGAAAGACAAATGAAAATACCAGGACAATAGCAGTGAATAGTAGCCATTTGCCTTGACTGCATCTGAGAAGAATAAAGAGAGAGAGTGGATCATACCACTTCAGCAAAGGATCAGGCGCCATGGTGGTACTATGGGTTAAACTGTTGTGCCGGCTGGACTGCTGACCTGAAGGTTGGTGTTTAAAATCTTTAAGACGGAGTGAGCTCCAGCTTCTCATGCAGGGACATGAGAGAAGCTGTGCTGGTACAGCTGTACCAGAAGCTCCCACTTTATTTGCTTTGTATTAAGTGTTTGCTTGCAGCCCAAGGCTTGGGATTCTGCAGAAGGGTGGCTTCCTGTTAAAGTTTGCAGTTATAGGGCAGGCCCCCTGTCCATCATCGTTAAGTTTGGTTCCGCCCTCTGTTCAGGACAATTGAGAAAGGAAGGGAGCCATTTTCAGTCATTCTCAGCAAGGGAAGTCAATGTACTGGACGTGTACAGACTTCTCCTGTACAAAGGCTTCAACCCTTAAGACCTCCTGGGGGAGAACAGTCTTAAGAACATCTAAAGATTCCCAAAGGTTCCAGGGAAACAGCCTTACAGCCCTGAGGAATTTGGGAGGGAATAATAGCTTTGAACATCTAAGAACTCCAGCTGAAGTGACTACAGGCCTACTGGTAGGTCCACTCGGTGCTTTGAGACGCAGATCAACCCGGTAGTGGAGCCCACATCAGTTAGGTTTAGGATCACAGTCAGCCTGGGAGAAGTTTGGAAAGGGATTTTCCTTTAGAGTAAAGTAACAGTTAGAAGCCACCAGTTGCACAGAGCCTGGAAGCATTTGTTTAACCTTTTGAAGATAAAAGAAGTTTCTATTGATTGTTTTACCAATAAAAGACTTTGTTATATTTTACAAGCCCTCTAAAGACTGTTTATGGTGGAAATCCTTAAGAATTTCTCTTCGGGCCCCCTGGCTTCCCGCTGGGCTAAAGTTGCACGTCCTGTTTTAAAAGCAATTCGTTTCAAGCCCAGCACGCAACAGAACAGAAGCCTCTCAGTGGATGGTGACACATCCGTGCGTGCCTTGGGCAACGTCCCTGCAGACGGCCAAATTTCTCACACCAGAAATGACTTGCAGTTTCTCAAGTCACTTTTGACACAAAAAAAGAGCAAAGAATCACCTTTGCTAATGCTTCCCTTTTGAATTTTTGAATTCTTTTAAAAAGAGCTTCCCATTAAAATTCCAAAGCAACACAGAGGATGGGAATAGAGAGGTTCAAGCCCAGCCTGCTCTCTGATTCCTGGCATTATCATTTTGTCATTTTGGATTTGTATTTGCTGGGATTTATAGTTCACCTACAATCAAAGAGCATTCTGAACTCCACCAGCGATGGAATTGAACCAAACTTGGCACACAGAACTTCCACGAGTCCCCTTTCGGGGGGAGAAGGGCGGGGTATAAATATAGGAAAAAATTGTACCTCTTGAAGATTTTGTGTGTCGAGGTGACACTGTGGAGCCTTCAAAAATATGGACTCCTCCTGACAATGATGCAGCCCATCATCTCATGTCAGGACTCAACCATTCCATTCTTTTATATCCAAAGACCAGTGATGCGTAAGAGGCAAGGAAGAGGGGACTGCACATTATTTTTCACATCAGTATCTCAGAAATGCTGCCGCAGCTGAACATAAAAGCCAGAGTACAATGTATTCATAGGAAGGCAGCTGTCACGATCCATTAGTGCAGTGTTTCTCAACCTTCGTAATGCCACGACCCCTTAATACAGTTCCTCATGTTGTGGTGACCCCCAACTATAACATTATTTTGGTTGCTACTTCATAACTGTACTTTTACTCCTGTAATGAATCGTAATGTCAATATCAGATATGCAGATGTATTTTCATTCACTGGACCAAATTTGGCACAAATACCCGATATGCTCAAATTTGAATGTTGGGGGGGGGTTGATTTTGTCATTTTGGATTTGTAGTTTCTGAGATTTATAGTTCACCTACAATCAAAGAGCATTCTGAACTCCACCAATTTATTTATTATCATTTATTTCCTATACTTTTACCCCGTCCTTCTCACCCATGAGGAGGGACTCAGGGCAGCCTCACAAAAGCATAATCGGATGCCAGCATCATAAAAAAATCGGCAATACATAAAAAAATATTTAAAACAGTAATTAAACAGTTAATTAAAACATGTCTGTTAAAATCAGAATCCAGAATCCAGTCCAGGGAAAGTCATTGTCTTAAATCTTCTTTCAGTTACTGTTATTACTGGTCAAATGTGTGGTCCCATAGCCAGGTCTTAAGACAGGAGGGAGGTGGCCAATCTTATGTCCCTGAGGAGGGAGTTCCACAGACAGGGGGCCACTGCTGAGAAGGCCCTGCCCTCGTCCCCACTTGTCGTGTTTGTGGTGGTGGGATCAAGAACAGGGCCTCTCTGGATGATCTTAAATTTCATGATGGTTCATAACAGGAGATACATTCGGACAGGTAGACTGGGCCAGAACCAATGATGGAATTGAACCAAACTTGGCACACAGGACTCCCACAACCAGCAGAAAATCCTGGATGGGTTTGTTGGGCATTGATTGTGAGTTTGGGATTTGTAGTTCACCTACTCCAGAGAGCACTAATGGATCTGGACCAAACTTGGCACGGATACTCAATATGCCCAAATGTGAATACTGGTGAAGTTTGGAGAAAATAGACTTTGCCATTTGGGAGTTGTAGGAATCAAAGAGCATTCAGAACACTCCACCAAGAGGCAATTGGACCAAACTTCCCACACAGAACCCCCATGACCAACAGAAAATACTGTGTTTTCTGATGATCTTTGGTGACCCCTTCTGACACCCTCTTGTGACACCCAGGTTGAGAAACGCTGTGTTAGTGGAACAGGAAAATGCCAGTCGCTATCTATATATATAAAAATGCTCTGTGCATAATGAGTATCTTAAAAACAAAAAAACTACAGGGCCAAATGACCCCAAATTTGGCAACAAAACTCCTCACAACCCAAGGAGTGACTATCACTGAAAAAAACCCCACAAAAACAGAGACAAAGGAAGAAGAGAAAGGGGGAGGGAAGGAAGGAAGGACAGAGAGAAGGAAGGATGAAACCAAAGAGTGAAAGAAGGAATGAAAGAAAGAGGTAGAGAAGGAAGAAAGGAGAGAAAGGGGAAGAAAAGGGGGGGGGGGGAGGAATAGGTAGGTCCCTCTTTTTCATAATAGTCCAGATATCTACCTCTACTTCAAAAATTCTTACTATAGGCCACAGCAACGCGTGGCAGGGAACAGCTAGTTGCTTTATAGAATCATGAAGGGAACAACACCTTAATTTGTGTTGACATTAAGCACTTAGATATTCCTTTTGGTTTTTTCATAGGCATGCATGAGAGATATTCCGACCTGCAAGTGGCTCGACCAGTGGACAGAACTTGCTCAAAAGTAGGTTGTGCCAGGTGGCATGTCAGTGTTACGGTTGGGATAAGATGACTTTGGTAGTTTCCTTCCAGCCAGTGTTGTTTCAATCGACCACTTTCTTCCTCAACAGGTTTGCATTCCAGTATAATCCCTCCCTCCAACCGCGAGCCCTGGTTGTCTTTGGGTGTATCAGCAAGCGAGTGTCTCACGGTCAGATCAAGCAAATCATCCGGATTCTTAGCAAGGTGCATACCTTTTTTGTCATTCCTTCGTTATTCTGTAATTTTTGAATTTTGTTACTGGCAATGGCGAGCAGTTACACATTTCCATGTCTCTTCTGATAGATTTCTGAAGTCCCATTCACCTGCCAAGTTCTGTATAGAGAAGGCTTTCAGTCTCGGGCCCACTTCGCATCCTTGGTAGCAATTTTATGTTTTGTTTTGTTATACTTTCAAACAAACTTGAGCTGGAAAAGCTCCCAGAGTATCTTATATATGATCTTTAGGGAAAAGAAATGACCTTTTGAAATGATAACTTTTTGGAAAACCATAATCTCCAAAGCCTTTTGAAAGCGTGATTAATTCTCCAAAAGGACCCGGACTCTGTGATTTTAATTGTTGTTTTAATGTAATGTTTTAATTGGGTGGTTTTAATGTTTTGTTTATCCATTGATGTATGTATACATGCGGCATTGAATTGTTGCCTTTGTAAGGCCGCCTTGAGTCCCCTTTGGGGTTGAGAAAGGCAGGATACAAGTATGGTAAATACTAGAGACAAAGTTGAAGTACTTTGGCCACATCATGAGGAGACAGCAAAGCCTAGAGAAGACAATGATGCTGGGGAAAGTGGAAAGTAAAAGGAAGAGGGGCCGTCCAAGGGCAAGATGGATGGATGCCATCCTTGAAGTGACTCGACTGACCTTGAAGGAGCTGGGGGTGGTGACTGCTGACAGGGAGCTCTAGCGTGGGCTGGTCCATGAGGTCACGAAGAGTCGGAGACGACTGAACGAATGAACAACAACAAATAAATTTGCATTCATACCACTTGGAATGATAATAATAATCATCATCATCATCATCTTTATTTAATACCCCGCCACCATCTCCCCAATGGGGACTCGGGGCGGCTTACATGAGGCCAAGCCCAACAGCATATTACAATAAAGTAAAACCAAAACACAATAACAACACAGTAAAATACTATTGATTCTATGAAATACATACAACATATGAGTACAAAAAGACAGAGTGAGCTCCCGTCTGTGAGCTCCAGCTTCCCATGCAAGAACATGATAGAAGCCTCGCACAGGGTGGTAACACATCCGTGCATCCCCTGGACAATGTCATTGCAGTTGGCCAATTCTCTCACACTAGAAGCAACTTGCAGTTTCTCAAGTTGCTCCTCACACAATTTGTAAAAACCTAGGAAACAGGATAGGCCTTCAGCAGAGCCTTTGTTGTAATTGTGTGTCTTCAGGTTTATGGCAACATTATGCTGCATCTGCCATGGGGTTTTCAAAAGGAGTGAAAGTGGGGAAGGCCTTGCTCAAGAGCCAGTTAATTTGAGGACAGGTTGAGCATCCCTTATCCAGAATTTTGAAGTAATCTAAAATCCAAAATTGTCCAAAAGGTTGGGTGATACATTGACATCCTTGCTTTCCAATGGTTCAGTGGACACAAGCTTTGTTTCACATACAAAATATTTGTATAACATTCTCTTCAGGCTCTGTAAGGTAAAGGTAAAGGTTTTCCCCTGACATGAAGTCCAGTTATGTCCAACTCTGGTGTAGTGCGCATCTCCATTTCTAAGCCGAAGAGCTGGCGTTGTCCGTAGACACCTCCAAAGTCATGTGGCCAGCATGACTGCATGGAGAAGATCGACTCTGTATATAATGTCCATTAATTAAATGTTTCCTTGGAAGCTTTTAAACTAAGGCTTGATGGCCATCTTTTGGGGGTACTTTGTGCTTTTTCCAGAAAGGCAGAAGGTTGGACTTGATGGTTCATATGGCCTCTTCCAACTCTGTTATTCTATGATTCTGTGTTTAGACTAGGGGCCGCGGTGGCGCAGCGGGTTAAACCAAAGCTGCAGAATTTGCTGACCGGAAAGTTGGCGGTTCAAATCCGTGGACGGGCTGAGCTCCTTTTGTTAGCCCCAGTTTTTGCGAACCTAGCAGTTCAAAAACATGCCAATGTGAGTAGATGAATAGGTACTGCTTCGGCAGGAAGGTGACGGCGCTCCATGTAGTCATGCCAGCCACATGATCTAGGAGGCATCTATGGACAATGCCAGCTCTTTGCCTTAGAAATGGAGATGAGCACCAACCCCCAGAGTTGGATTAGACTAGACTTAATGTCTAAGGGAAACCCTTTCCTGTATCTTTTATGGTCCCATCTCCAAAATGTCTCATTATGTGCATATACGCAAATCTGGAAAATCTGGGGGGGAAAATGGGAAAAAATCCAAAACACTTCTGGTCCCATTTTGGACAAGGGAGATGCAATCCGTCCTGGTGAACCATAGCCAATTCAGGGCTGCTCTTCTCACCCCTGTGATGTTTTTCCTTCTGGTTTTGGTGCCACCATGTGGCTTGTTTGGGCAAATGTTGCATGGCATGTGTTTGTGTCTGTGGCCAATTATTTCCCTCTACAACATTTAGAAGCAGAGCTTGCTGTGGATTGCATTTGAGATAAAGGTTGCTGCCACCAACAAGTCTTTCCCCCAATATATCAAGTAGAAGGGAACCAGGAAGTCCCTCTTCCAAACTACCCTGCAGCGTCATAACAAGTGCAGAGATATGAGGCTTCCACATTCTGGAACCCTGAAAATGTCACGGTGTCCAGGCCTAAGTAAGCGGATGCAGTGTAAACGATGAGGAAAATTAGAAGGAAGTCTGTGTCACATTTCCCCAGGATGCTGGACAGCTAACACATTGCATAACAACTCACAGTGTGATCATGTGCAAAATTTACATGCGAGTAATATTTGTCAACTGAGTAAAACAGACATATTGTTGTCATCTCACGGTCAGGAATCCTAGAAGGAATACACAGACACTGGGTGAACTTGATGTCATGCGCATGATGAGAAGATTTAGATGGAAATCTATATCTTAGGTCACCAGGATGTTGGATAGCTAACATATTGCATAACTACCCACAGTGCAATCATGTGCAGACTTACATGAGCGTATTATGTGTTGAAGCCAGTGTTACTTCTGTACTAACATATAAAATAATTGACGTTTAATATGACGAATCTGATATATGTAAATTATAGATGCATTTGGTTTTATGTCTTCTTTTCCCAGTTTGGAAGTGGGGAAAAGGACCACATTTTCCTCTTCCAAGCTGAATGCTCTTTTCTCTTTATCGACAACAGGGTCTTGAGAGCTGCTTGAAAGGCCCCGATAACTACAACAGCCAAGTCCTCATTGAAGCCACAGTGATAGCACTCACCAAACTCCAGCCGCTCCTCAATAAGGTGAATGTTGTATGTCAGCCTGTGATTGTGTCTGATGTTAATGTCGATATTTATGCTGGGAATGATGTTTATGTTGATGTTCATGGTTGGAATGGGAAACTTCCTGAGAGTGGGCCTGGGAATGAGGGTTTTCTTGGGCCTAAGTTCAGAAGAGAGTCCTGACCTGTCCCAAGAAGATTCACAAGGCCACATTCTTGTGAGAGGCCCTTTGCCGCTTTTCTCAGAACAACTGTCTGATCATGATTTGTCAGGTGCAGAAGTTAATGAGGGAGATGATAATAACCGCTTGGACAGAATGCAAAGTTTTAGTAAATAGAGGCAAAGTCTTCAGAGGCTGAGAGGATCAGTGCAGCAACAACAAAAGAGAGATAACAAACCTTTATCTGGTGGGAAGATAAACAAAAATGCTTTCCTTTCAGAGAAAAATTTATAATGATTCATGGGAGAGAGTTGCCTCAGTTGGGTCAACGTTGTTATTTTATCATGGTCATGGTTTCAAGTGCTCTGAGTTTCTTGTACCAAGTTTTTGCCAAGATCAAGATTTGTCTATGAGATTTTCCTGCTCTCTTGTTTCATGGATTTTTATATACTCATTTTTATATGCCTAATTTCATGGATATTTATATACTCAGGTTTCTTGCTTTCCTTTGAATCTTATGAACTATTATTTATATTTGATCTTTATTGGTTTAGCTATTTTTTACTGTTGATCTGCAATATAATATAATCTAATATATAATATTATAATATTATATTATAATATAACAATAATATAATATAATATAATAATATAATATAATATAATATAATATAATATAATATAATATAATATAATATAATATAATATAATCTGCAATAAACTGCTTGATGATTTTACCAAGCTGGTGTGGTTTTTTTTTTTATCGTGTCATCAGCAACCATACCATTGTATTACATTTCTAACAGAACAAAACAAACACACAGATTAAAAAAACACAGATTTTCCAAACTTGGTAGTTGGTTAAATGTCCTTTGACCAGTATCTGGCCACTTGGAGTGCCTCTGGTGTTGCCGCAAGAAGGTCCTCCATGGTGCATGTGGTCCTCAGGTCCTCAGGGTGCATTGCAGCAGGTGGTCAGTGGTTTGTTCTTCTCCGCACTCGCATGCCGTGGATTCCACTTTGTAGCCCCATTTCTTAAGGTTGGCTCTGCATCTTGTGGTGCCAGAGCGCAGTCTGTTCAGCTCCTTCCAAGTCGCCCAGTCTTCTGTGTGCCCAGGGGGGAGTCTCTCATCTGGTATCACCCATGGATTGAGGTGCTGGGTTTGGGCCTGCCACTTTTGGACTCTCGCTTGCTGAGGTGTTCCAGCGAGTGTCTCTGTAGATCTAAGAAAACTATGTCTGGATTTAAGTCGTTGACGTGCTGGCTGATACCCAAACAGGGGATGAGCTGGAGATGTCTCTGCCTTGGTCCTTTCACTATTGGCTGCTACTTCCCGGCGGATGTCAGGTGGTGCAATACCGGCTAAGCAGTGTAATTTCTCCAGTGGTGTGGGGCGCAGACACCCTGTGATAACGTGGCATGTCTCATTAAGAGCCACATCCACTGTTTTAGTGTGGTGAGATGTGTTCCACACTGGGCATACGTACTCAGCAGCAGAGTAGCATAGTGCAAGGGCAGATGTCTTCACTGTATCTGGTTGTGATCCCCAGGTTGTGCCAGTCAGCTTTTGTATGATGTTGTTTCTAGCGCCCACGTTTTGCTTGATGTTCAGGCAGTGCTTCTTATAAGTCAGAGCATGGTCCAGAGTGACTCCCAGGTATTTGGGTGTGCTGCAATGCTCCAGTGGGATTCCTTCCCAGGTAATCCTCAGAGCTCGGGATGCTTGTCTGTTCTTAAGGTGAAAGGCACATGTCTGTGTTTTAGATGGTGTGGTGTTTAAGGTAAACTCCCGTGGTTCCTTGCATCTTGCCTTGTAGTGCCTTGTAGGTAAGGAGAAGTTGACTGCGCAAGACGAAATGCTTTATTTGTGTCCTCAGAACGAAGAGGCCCAGTAGCTGCAGTTCTTCTTCTCCCCTTTCTCTCTAAGCATCTTTCTATCTTTGTCATGGAGTTTTGCATTCAGGTTTAAGCTTTCTGTTGTTTCTCCTTCCCCCCAGGACTCGCCTATGCACAAGGCCCTCTTCTGGGTCGCTATGGCTGTTTTGCAGCTGGATGAAGTCAATCTGTATTCGGCAGGCACGGCTCTCCTTGAACAGAATCTCCATACACTAGACAACCTTCGAGTATTCAACGACAAAGTAAGCAAGATGGGAAAACTGTTGCAGCATGCTTATCTCTCAGTCAGAAGGAGGTGGTTTTTCAGTATGGCACCTTCAATCCTTACACTTTGTAGAAAACTGAAAGGTAATCTCCCCAATTAGATAGATGTCTCTATATTGAATCAATGGAAGGTAAAGGCTGGCTGTATTAAGCACCAAAGCCCTGCCAAAGCCTTAAGCGTATCCCTCAATGTTTTTAATCTTCTCCCTGCCAAATCCCAGAATCTGTATTTTGGCTTTCATAACAGAGCCCTGAAGAAGTCTTCATGGAGATCAGACGGCCACTGGAATGGCACTGCAAGCAGATGGACCACTTTGTGGGACTCAATTTCAACTCTAACTTCAACTTTGCACTTGTGGGGCATCTGCTGAAAGGTAGAGGAATCAGACATGCCTCTATGTTGGGGGTGATTTTTGTTTTGCTCATTTAATACTGTTCTCGGAGTAGATGGAAGCAATAGTACAGTTGGCATCAGGGTTTGTGCCAGTGCCTTGAGTTCTGTATCCTGTGTAAGTGAGTAGTTGATCAAAGTTTGGAAACTGTCTGTAGGCCAATAAAGCCTTGCCTGCCAGAGCTTGTGAGAGCGTGATGTTGTTCTCCAGAAGTTTTTGTTGATTGTTCACCGTGTTTTGAGTGGTCTCAAGTGGGACCTATAAGTAACCATATATTTCATATATTTATTTATTTCATATATTTATATCTCGCCCTTCTCCCCACAAGGGGGACTCAGCGCGGCCTCACATGAGCATCAGAGGATGCTAACAACATAAATACCATTAAAACTACAACTCACAATAAAATCATTTTAAAACATTGTACATCATCAATAAAATTTAACAATAAATTAATAGATTAACATGCCAGTAAAACCAAGCCGAGAGAATCCATGTCGCAAAAATCCAAATTTCCTTTTTCTGTTGCCGCTGGCCTCTAAGTGAATGCCTGGCCCCAGTACCAGATCTTCAGTTGTTTCCTAAAGGACAGGAGGGAGGTGGCCAACCTGATATCCTTAGGGAGAGAGTTCCACAGATGGGGGGCCACTGCCGAGAAGGCCCTGTCTCTTGTCCCCACCAACCTCATTTGCAAGAGTGGTGGGATCGAGAGCAGGGCCTCTCTTGATGATCTTAAGCTTCGTGATGGTTCATAGCAGGAGATACCTTCGGACAGGTAATCTGGGCCAGAACCGTTCAGGACTTTAAAGGTTAAAACCAGCACTTTGAATTGTGCCCAGAAGCTAATCGGCAGCAAGTGGAGCTGGCGCAACAGAGGAGTGCTATGCTCCCTGTACGCAGCTCAAGTTAACAACCTGGCCGCCGACCGCTGGACTAATTGGAGCTTCCAAGAAGTTTTCAAAGGCAGCCCCACGTAGAGAGCATTGCAGTAGTCTATTCAGGATGTAACCCGAATAGGGTTATCATTTTGTGTTTTTGGTCTGTCTTGTAGTAAATGATTTGCGGGTATTAATCTTGCCTTGTTAGACACAAAATGACTAATGATACACTACTATTCATAACAAAGTTCTTAATCCTGATCCTATTGCTTTTTTAGTTTCATGGAGACGTTACGTTGTGGAGCATTCAAAATAGTAATCCCTGTCGCAGGAGATAGTCATTCCCATTCTTGGCATCTGATTGTCCAGCAAAACCAAGCTCCAGATAAAGCTTTGGCCACTTTTTGCCGTGCTCTGACTAATCCACAACTGACTGTACTCCTGTTGTACCCCAGCCAGAGTTCACCTTGCCCTTAGCACCAACCAGGAATCCAAAAGGAATCGTAAAACAGTATGTTTGTAAAAGTACATATAAAAAGGGGGAAATCACTAAAAGAAGTAAGAAAAGCAAAATACAACAGGTAATTATAAAAAGTAGTCAATAAGTAAAAAGCCCAACCCAACTGGTAAGAAGTAAACATTTCAGAGGCAATAATCCATAGGTACATAAAAACAAGAGTCGTGACATGAGCATAGATCCAGAAAACAAGAATCAAAACATGAACATGAATCCAGAACCAAAACCAAAACTCCCAAGACGTTAGACTAGAACCATGAACGGGAGCAGGACTCGATATCCTCACAGCTTTGCAGTGTTGCCTGATCTGAATTCCCAAAGTGACACTCTCTACTTTAAAGGACTGCAAAACATCAAGTCATTTCTTTGACTTGGCTTTCCAGCTTGTGAAATTGTCTCTGCACTTCCTTCTCACGAAGCCTCCTTGATTTCCTGAGCTTGATGTTTTTCTCCCTAAGATCGAGCCTGATATCTCTGTCTAAGACAGCTGTTCCCTCAGATAAATAATAATAATAATAATAGTAGTAATAATAATAATAATAATAATAATAATAATAATAATACTTTATTTATATACTGCTCCATCTCCCTGAGGGGACTCAGAGGGGACTCCCAGGTAACATCACAAAACATACAAAGTAAAAAACAACATAACCATAGAATTAACAAAACAAAATATAAGCATAAAAATCCTCGCCATGACATTTAAAAGAATCCTGCCTGTCCAAGGCAATTAAATTTTTTTTAAAAGGCCGGGCCAAGATTTGTGCAAGCCCAAAAATTCTAGGGGGCCCGGTAATTAAGTGCAATGCTATGGCAGGCAACAACAATATTAGGTACGGGTCAGTGGCTGTTCATTCCGGGGCCGATTAGAGGAAATGATCTGGGTAATTGGTAGGAAGAATAAGGCCGTATTCGACAATGTATAGGGCTGAGTTAGAACTGGTCATTTTCAAAGGCTTGTTGAAATCACCAGGTCTTCAAGCTCTTATGAAAGGAGGGGAGGGATGGGGCCTGTCTTATTTCCTTTGGAAGAGCATTCCAGAGGCGGGGGGCCACCACTGAGAAGGCCCTCTCTCTCATCCCCACCAACCGTACTTGAGACGGTAGTGGGACTGAGAGGAGGGCTTCCCCTTTTCTTTCATTTCCTATCCTTTCCTTTCAGATAACGCTCTGCTTAATGTAATGTTTATTTCTGTAGGCTACCGGCACCCCTCTGCAACCATTGCAGCACGGACCATAAGGATCCTGCACACGCTCCTCTCTCTGGTTAACAAACACAGGAACTGTGACAAGTTTGAGGTGAATACCCAGAGTGTGGCTTACCTTGCAGGTAAAAAAACCCAATCTCTTTGGCTTGTATCCAATCCAGGCTTCTTTGTGTGTAAAATGCTTCTCTCAAAAATGTGAATTGCAAAAAGAGAGATCTGGTGCACTGCGGAGCTTCCATGGCTGAGCAAGGGGAAGACTAGGGGTCAATGTGGAGTATCCCCTGGCCTAATTTGATATAGTTATATGGATAAAACTAGGTGTACCCACCACGCATTGGTGTGACCAGTCTTCTCTCCTTCTTTCCCTACTTCCTTCGCTCCCTCTTTCCTTCCTTCATTCCCTTTTCATCTTTCGTTCTCTCCTTCCTTCCTTCTCTATCTCTTTCCTTCCCTCCCCCTTTTTTCTTTTCATTCCTCTTTCTGTCCTTTCTTCCTTCTCTACCTCTTTCCTTCCTTCGGTCTTCACTTCCTTCTTTCCTTCCCTCCCTCTTTCTCTCCTTCTTTCCCACCTTCCTTCACTCCCTCTTTCCTTCTCTCCCTTTTTTCCTTCTCTCCTTCCTTCCTTCCTTCTCTACCTCTCTCCTTCCTCCCGCCTTTTTCTTTTCCTTCCGCTTTCTCTCCTTTCTTTCTTCTCTACATCTTTCCTTCCTTTGATGTTTGCTTCCTTCCTTCCTTCTTTCCTTCCCTCCCTCTTTCTCTCCTTCTTTCCCTCCTTCCTTCGCTCCCTCTTTCCTTCTTTCCCTTTTTTCTTCCCTTCTCTCCTTCCTTCCTTCTCTACTTCTTTCCTTCCTCCCCCTTTTTCTTTTCCTTCCGCTTTCTCTCCTTTCTTCCTTCTCTACCTCTTTCCTTCCTTTGGTGTTCGCTTCCTTCCTTCCTTCTTTCCTTCCATCCCTCTTTCTCTCCTTCTTTCCCTCCTTCCTTCGCTCTCTCTTTCCATCTTTCCCTTTTTTTTCTTTCCTTCTCTCCTTCCTTCCTTCTCTACTTCTTTCCTTCCTCCCCCCTTTTTCTTTTCCATCCTCTTTCTCTCCTTTCTTTCTTCTCTACCTCTTTCCTTCCTTCGGTCTTCGCTTCCATGCTTCCTTCATTTTTTCCCTTCCTCTTTCTTTTTTCTTTCTTTCTCACTTTACTTCCCATTCTCTTCCCTTTTTTTGCATCGTCATTTAGTTTTTTGTCATTTAGCTTTTGGGAGGGGGGAGTATGAGTAATGGTCACTCATTGGTCTGTTAGGGGTATAGTGTCCAAATTTCGTGTCAATTCATCCAGTGGTTTTGGAGTTATGTTGATCCCACAAATGAACATTACATTTTTATTTATATAGATGAGGGCATAAATAATGTAAACATGATAGAATGGAAGACGAGTTCATCTCTGGCGACTCCTTTTGGGATTTGCTTCCCTCTTTTTAAAAAAAGTCATTTGGTTGCATTGTTTTCCCTTTGCTGTTCAAGAAACAATCTAAACCTACTCATTAAATATTTTTTTACTTTGTATTATTGGGAGGTTTAGGAATATAAAGAGTAGTCTCGGGAGTATGTTCATCTTTATAATGGCAATCCTTCCAAGGAGTGATATATTGAGGTTGGTCCAGTTTTTCATATCTTTTCTGATCTTGATCCAGGCTGGTTCGTAGTTATTTTTAAAAAGTTGAGAATTCTTAGCTGAGATGTGTATCCCTAGATATTTGATTTTTGGCACTATTTGCATTCCTGTAGACTTTGAGAGGTTCTCTTGATTTTCTTTGATCATATTTTTGGTCAGTATTTTAGTTTTTTCCTTATTTATCTTAAAGCCCGCTAGACTACTGTATGTTTCTATCGTCAATATCCATTTCTGGGCTTGATCTCTTGGGTTTTCCACGACACATATCAAGTCATCGGCGAAAACTCTAAACTTGTTGGCCTGCTTACCTACACTCAATGGAGGCAGATTTTTATTTTCTCTCAACTTTCTCAGCAAAATTTCTAGGGACTTGATAAATATGAGGGGAGAGAGGGGGCAGCCTTGTCGTGTGCCTTTTCTTATTGTTATTGGACTTGAGGGATATCCGTTGATCCACAGCGTGGCTTTTTGTTTGCTATAGATTGCCTCAATTGCATTGATGAACCCAAGGCCAAAGTCCATCTCTCTGAAGAGTGATTTAAAGAATTCCCATCTCATATTATCGAATGCCTTCTCGGCGTCCACCGCTATGAAGGCTACCTCTATTTCATGATGTTGATCGTAGTACTCCAATAAGTCTATAATATTCCTCGTATTCTCCCTCATCTGCCTTCCGGGGAGAAAGCCTGTTTGTTCTTCTCCTATCCATTTGTCGAGGAACAATTTCAATCTTTCTCTTAGTATTGCTGTTAAGATCTTATAGTCCTGGTTGAGAAGGGAGATAGGTCTGTAATTTTTCGTCTCAGTCGCTTCAGTGTTCTCTTTGTGGATTATTTATTTATTTGCTATACTTGTATACCGCCGTTTCTCAGCCTAGCCGGCGACTCAACGCGGTTTACAACAACTTATAACAAACAACAGTATACAGTTTAAAAGCATAAAAACACGATCCACAATACATATATCAATAAACAATCCAATTCATCTCTTGACTAAAATCGTGATCCAGTTTCGTCATCCAAATTGCCAGTCCTTCAATCATTACACTTATTGCACTGAGTTAACCGAACGCCTGCTCAAACATCCAGGTTTTTAGTCTTTTCCGGAAAACCATCAATGAGGGGGCTGATCTTACCTCCATGGGGAGGGCGTTCCATAGCCGCGGGGCCACCACAGAAAAGGCCCTGTCTCTCGTCCCCGCCAACCGCACCTGTGAAGCAGGCAGGATAGAGAGCAAGGCCCCCCCAGAAGATCTTAGGATCCTGGTGGGCTGATAGGCCGAGATACGTTCGGATAGGTAAGTTGGGCCAGAACCGTTTAGGGCTTTAAAGGTCAGCGCCAGCACTTTGAATTGAGCCCGGTAGCAGATCGGCAGCCAGTGGAGCTGGTGCAGCAGAGGAGTTGTATGCTCCCTGCGCTCCGCTCCAGTTAGTATCATGGCTGCCGAGCGTTGGACTAATTGGAGCTTCCGGGCCGTCTTCAAAGGCAACCCCACGTAGAGAGTGGGGATTACTGTGATGTTCACGGATTTCCACGTTTCTGGTATCTCCTTTTCCTTCATTGCCTCATTCATAATTTTCTTAAGGTAAGGTGCAATTTCGTCACACATGGTTTTATAGAACGTCGCCGTGAAGCCATCAGGTCCCGGGGCTTTTGATGGTTTTAATTTTTTAATCGCCTTCTTTATTTCTTCTTCTGTGATTTTCTTATTCAGCAGCTCTCTCTGTGCGTCAGAAATTTTCTCTAGTTTCAGCTCTCCCAAATGACAAAATCAATCCCCTCTAACCTCACCAGTATTGAAATGTGGGCGTATTGGGTATTTGTGCCAAATTTGGTCCAGTGAATGACAATGACAATACATCCTGCATATCAGATATTTACATAACGGTTCATAACAGTATCAAAATGAAGTAGCAACCAAAATAATGTTATGGTTGAGGGTCACCACAACATGAGGAAGTGTATTAAGGGTTTGCGGCATTAGGAAGTTTGAGAAACACTGTCTTACGGCAATGCCACATTTCCCACCCCTTCCAGCACTAAGTCAAGTGTTTACATTTTCATACCATTTGAAACCTATCTCAGATAGGTTCATCTCAGCCTTGGAGTTCTCACCTATGTATTTTTAAACCTTTCTTTGGTGCCTTCGGGACTAGAAACACTTTTTCCCCAAAGGCAGCATATGAATCTCATAGCGTCCAGCCTCTGTGATATCACTGTAGACTTACAACGTAAATACATGAAGTCCTGCCTGCAAGACACTGTTGTGATGTGTTGACACACTTTTTTGCTCCTTTTTGTCTATGCAGCCTTACTGACGGTATCTGAGGAGGTTCGGAGTCGATGCAGCCTCAAGCATAGGAAATCCCTCCTGCTGACAGATATTTCAATGGAGAATGTTCCCATGGAGACATACCCCATACATCACAGTGACACCAGCTGTAGGTCAGTCTGTGTTTTAATATTTTGCCCGTTTTATGTAATCTTTACGTAGAATCCTGTATCTAGCTGGGAAAAAGCTGGCATATACATAGGGGAAATCTGTAATAGAAAGAGGTCATAAGAAGTGACAAGGGTTGCTTATGTTTCTCCTTTCTTCCAGGACACTAAGAGAAAACCAGCCCTGGTCTTCCCCCAAAAGCTCTGACCGACACCTGGCTGCCAATTACCCGACTGTGGGGCAGATCAGTCCGCGCACAAGGAAGTCCATGAGCCTGGACATGGGGCAGCCTTCTCAAGCCAACACTAAAAAGCTATTAGGTGAGCGCACAATATCACCTACCTCTTCCTCACCAGAGGAGGGCGACTAAAATGATCAAGGGTCTGGAGAACAAGCCCTATGAGGAGCGGCTTAAAGAGCTGGGAATGTTTAGCCTGAAGAAGAGACTGCTGAGAGGAGATATGATAGCCATGTATAAATATGTGAGAGGAAGCCACAGGGAGGAGGAGGGAGCAAGCTTGTTTTCTGCGTCCTTGGAGACTAGGACGCGAAACAACGGCTTCAAACTACAAGAAAGGAGATTCCATCTGAATATGAGGAAGAACTTCCTGACTGTGAGAGCCGTTCAGAAGTGGAACTCTCTGCCCCGGAGTGTGGTGGAGGCTTTGGAAGCTTTTAAAGAGAGGCTGGATGGCCATCTGTCGGGGGTGCTTTGAATGCAATATTCCTGCTTCTTGGCAGGGGGTTGGACTGGATGGCCCATGAGGTCTCTTCCAACTCTAGGATTCTATGATTCTATTATTAAGACAAGGCCAGGGCTAATGTTCTTATTAATTTTGGGTCTGCACCTCTGCATTCTTTTGCCTCCTCCATCTACTTTTCCTGCCCTGAAACCTTGCCCTAGGGATTCCCAGATTGTTTTAGGTGAGGTTCGGCATATCTCTGTCTTACTGCTTCCCAATCTCAGGTCCTGATTTTGTTTTAACAGGTACAAGAAAGAGTTTTGATCACTTGATATCTGACACGAAAGCACCTAAAAGACAAGAAATGGAATCGGGTATCACCACGCCTCCCAAAATGAGGAGAGTAGCAGAAAATGATTACGAAATGGGTAATAATTCAAGCTTATTGATCTTGTTACTGAGCCCCTTTGGGGAGATAGGGCAACCTATACATTTTTTATCATGTCAGAAGCAATTTGAAAAACTTCAAGTTACTTCTGATGTGAGAGAATTGGCCATCTGCAGAGACGTTCTCCAGGGTATGTCTGGATGTCTTACCATCGTGTGGGAGGCTTCTCTCATGTCCCTATATAGGAAGCTGGAGCTGACAGATGGGAGCTCACCCCACATCGCAGATTCAAACCACTGACCTTCACATCAGCAGTTCAGCCAGCACAAGGGTTTAACTCAATGCATATTATTATTATTATTATTATTATTATTATTATTATTATTATTATTCTGTCACAAAAACACAGTATGACACAACAAATATGCTGGATTTCGTATCACAAAATCACAAGTCGAACACTTCCCAAGCGTCTAGGACTGTGTGATGTATTATTATTATTATTATTGTTATTGTTATTATTATTATTTTACTAACACAAAAATACAGTATGACACAGCAAATGAGATCTGTATGCTGTATTTCGTATCACAAAATCACAAGTCGAGCGCTTCCCAAGCGTCTAGGACTGTGTGATGTATTATTATTATTATTATTTTACTGACACAAAAATACAGTATGACACAGCAAACAAGATCTGTATGTTGCATTTCGTATCACAAAATCACAAGTCAAACACTTCCCAAGCGTTTAGGACTGTGTGATTTATTATTATTATTATTATTATTATTATTATTATTATTTTGATTATTTTACTGACACAAAAACACAGTATGACATAGCAAATGAGACCTATATGCTGGATTTCATATCACAAAATCAGAAGTTGAACACTTTCCAAAAATCTAGGACTGTGTGATGTATTATTATTACTATTATTATTATTATTATTATTATTATTATTATTTTACTGACACAAAAATACAGTATGACACAGCAAACGAGATCTGTATGCTGGATTTCGTATCACAAAATCACAAGTCTAATGCTTCCCAAGCGTCTAGGACTGTGTGATGTATTATTATTACTATTATTATTATTATTATTTTACTGACACAAAAACACAGTATGACACAGCAAATGAGATCTATATGCTGGATTTCGTATCACAAAATCACTAGTCGAACACTTCCCAAGCGTCTAGGACTGTGTGATGTATTATTATTATTATTATTATTATTATTATTATTTTACTAACACAAAAACACAGTATGACACAGCAAATGAGATCTGTATGCTGGATTTCGTATCACAAAATCACAAGTCAAGCGCTTCCCAAGCATTTAGGACTGTGTGATTTATTATTATTATTATTATTATTATTATTATTATTATTATTTTACTGACACCAAAACACAGTATGACACACCAAATGAGATCTATATGCTGGATTTAGTATCACAAAATCACAAGTCGAACACTTCCCAAGCGTCTAGGACTGTGTGATGTATTTTCGAATGATACGTGCAGATCCAAGTCAGGTGGCCTTTTGCAGTTGACAGATTGTGATTTTGTCAATGTTTATTGTTTCCAAATGCCGGCTGAGGTCTTTTGGCACTGCACCCAGTGTGCCAATGACTACTGGGACCACCTGGACTGGTTTATGCCAGAGCCTTTGCAGTTCGATGTTGAGGTCTTGATAATGGCTGAGTTTTTCCTGTTGTTTTTCCTCAATGCGACTGTCATCTGGTATGGTGACATCAATAATCCAGATTTTTTTCTTTTCCACAATTGTGATGCCTGGTGTATTTTGTTCCAAAACTTTTGTCAGTCTGGATTCGAAAGTCCCGCAGTATTTTTGTGTGTTCATTTTCCACAACCTTTGCAGGTCGATTTTTCATTACCTTATGGAAAGGTAAGGTAATGCTTTACTGCTGGTAGGTGGTACTTGTGACATAAGTTCCAGTGAATCATTTGGGCCACAGAGTTGTGCCTCTGTTTGTAGTCTGTCTGTGTGATTTTCTTGCAACAGCTGAGGATATGATCTATGGTTTCATCAGCTTCCTTACACAGTCTGTATTTTGGGTCATCAGCTGATTTTTCAATCCTGGAAAATTATTATTATTAAAATTAATATAAAATTATATTATTATTATTATTATTATTATTATTATTATTATTATTATATTTGAAGTCAACATCAAACATAATGAAAGGGATTGATCAATGAGCCTTAATATCCACAGTTGAGTTTGAACCCAACCCTTTCTGGGTACCTGTTTTGCAATCTCTGGAACTTTTTTTTTCTTTTGGTTGCATAACAAATAAACCTGCTGTTCCTCCTTGCCCTCTTTCTTCAGTATTATCTGTCCATCCCTCCTTCCTCCCTGCAGATACGCAACGGATATCACCCCAGCAGCACCCGCACCTCCGGAAAGTCTCGGTATCCGAGTCCAATGTCCTCCTTGACGAAGAAGTCCTGACGGATCCCAAAATCCAAGCCCTGCTGCTCACCGTCCTTGTAGGTGTCCCTTTTCTCTTGTGCAAAACGGAAAGTAACATGTTTAGTGTGATGTGAGGGGGTAAGAGAGGAGATACCTTTCGTTTAATATCTAAATGAGTTTAGATATTGATGAAAGATGAATACAAAATAGAGGAAAACATTCAAAAGTAAAAAGTCACAGTAAAAATCAGCAACAAGAAATGTCCATAAACAAGATCATAAAACCCACAGCAAAACTGCTGAATCCTGGAACCTGTTAGCAATCCACTAACCGTACTTGGAACAACTAGAAAACCTCCAAGGAACAAGGCCACTTGAATCAGGAGACCTGCAAAAACTTGCACATGAATCTGGAACAATGCCTGGTGTGAAGCTGCATTCAGGCCAGGCATACTTAAGGCCAAGAAATCTATTGCGAGGCACGCCTGACGTTTTTGTTTGCATTTCTCTCAATCTGGCTGACCTACGTAAACTTTGTGCTTCTCCCCGGCTCTGCCAAATCTGCCCCCGCCTATCCTCATTAGGCAGACCAGGTGTCAGATTCTCTGGAGAACTAAGGCTGAGAGGAAAAGGGAGTGAAACTTCTCCGCTCAGCTTGGAATGCATGTTCTCATGGGAATTTTGACTTTCGCTTTCCAAGGCTGTAGGATTTTCACTACTCAAACCATCATCAAGAGCGACTAAAATGATCAAAGGTCTGGAGAACAAGCCCTACGAGGAGCGGCTTAGGGAACTGGGCATGTTTAGCCTGAAGAAGAGAAGGCTGAGAGGAGATATGATAGCCATGTATAAATATGTGAGAGGAAGCCACAGGGAGGAGGGAGCAAGCTTGTTTTCTGCTTCCTTGGAGACTAGGACGCGGAACAATGGCTTCAAACTACAAGAGAGGAGATTCCATCTGAACATTAGGAAGAACTTCCTGACTGTGAGAGCTGTTCAGCAGTGGAACTCTCTGCCCCGGAGTGTGGTGGAGGCTCCTTCTTTGGAAGCTTTTAAGCAGAGGCTGGATGGCCATTTGTCAGGGGTGATTTGAATGCAATATTCCTGCTTCTTGGCAGGGGGTTGGACTGGATGGCCCATGAGGTCTCTTCCAACTCTTTGATTCTATGATTCTATGATCATCTAAATTGGCCTCAGAATTCACATTGACATCTACATTGGCATCAGGGAATACAATCAGAGAATCAGGTTCAGGTTCACACACAGGCTGAATCCCAACAGTATGAGGGTTGAATGAAAAGTAATGCCTCCAACTTGGTAACTCCTCATTTCCTGTCGTAGTCACTGTGAATCGTACATTTGATATCTCTGCGCTT
Source organism: Anolis sagrei (assembly GCF_037176765.1). Taxonomy (NCBI): domain Eukaryota; kingdom Metazoa; phylum Chordata; class Lepidosauria; order Squamata; family Anolidae; genus Anolis; species Anolis sagrei. Next base: position 21,016,301 of record NC_090031.1, on the reverse strand, counting down.
GCGCAATACAACTTACGGATTCACAGGTGACTACTCAGGAAACTACAGTTACAGGTAAGCAACTTATAAATAGATGGCAGTACTGGTATGCGGCCGGTACTGGCTTGTTCAGTAGACTTTCCTCTACAGTTCCATTTGGATGGGAAACCTTAGCATTGAACGGTTGTGTTGTTAAAGTGCGAAGTATGGAACCCTGCGCAGATGGTCGATCAATGCAACTTAAGCAACATGCAGTCATTGAATTCTTGACAGCAGAAAGTGTCACCTCAACATCTTTAAACTTACTTGCCCAATGATGCATAGTACTCACATCAACACAATCACCATAAACAGGTTGCATTCTCTGATGAATCTCTTTTCGGGTGATATAGGAAATTGATGATTGACAATTGAATCGAACAATGCTTGACAATAAGGAGACACCAATGATGTTGTTTTTTATTGCCATTGTGGTTTATGTAATTGTAATGTTTTTAAATTTTAATGTGATACTATGTATACTGTTTTGTTGGAAACCGCCTTGAGTCGCCGATAGGCTGAGAAAGGCGGTATACAAATACAGTAAATAAATAAAATAAATAAATTCTGTTGTCAAGAAGTCAATGACTGAAAGTTGCTTAAGTCGCATTGACTGACCGTCTGTGCAGGGTTCCACACTTCTCACTTTAACAACACAACCGTTTGATGCTAAGGCTTCCCGCCAAAATGCAACTGTAGAGGAGAGTCTACTGAACAAGCCAGTAGCTGCCGCACACCAGTACTGCCATCTGTTGAGGAGTTACAAAAGTGGACGCTTTACTTTTCATTCAACCCTCGTATGTATGCAGTACTACAGGAAGGAGCAGGGAATGTACTTGAGACCAGGGATGAGAATGGTTGGACTACAATACCCATCAGTCCTTTTAGTATTGAAGAAGGCTGAGAGCTCAGGTTCAACAACATTTTGAGGCCTGCTTGAATTCCTACCCTTAACTTCGATGTATGGGTGAAAGTATCAAAGAGCTGTTTTTCCGTCTTGCTACGTGGGAGTGATCCCTTGAAGTAGAGGGAACAGTATCATTATGATCTTGCCAAGAGAATGCTGCAATGCCTTCAAAGCACGTTCCCATTGTGTTGTCTTTGCTTGAAGGTATCTATTTTAGGCTAACCCTAGAATAACATAGAACTGCTCCAGTAAAAAGAAAGAAAGATCTGTGCCATGTTTTATAGTACCTTAACAAACAGGAGACTAACTGCAGCAGATACTTCCACCCAGTTCATCTGCCTCAGTGGTTGCCAAGCTCTTTTTGACAGGGGACCACCTGAACAGATACCACTTTGAACAGCGACCACTCTTACCAGGGACCACTCTCCAACATTACTGCCAAAAGGGTTACAAATCTGTTTTTGATCAACTTTAGATTCAGTTTGGTTATTTGGGGTTGTGATTCAGGGGTGATTTGAATGCAATATTCCTGCTTCTTGGCAGGGGGTTGGACTGGATGGCCCATGAGGTCTCTTCCAACTCTTTGATTCTATGATTCTATGATTCAGAAAATTGCATTGGATAGACCACATCAGCTCTAGTTTCCGATACAGAACATATGCCATCCAGTAGTTGCCATCTGTTCACCCACAGAAAACCATATATACCGTATATACTCAAGTATAACCTGACCCGAATATAAGCCGAGACACCAAATTTTACCACAAAAAACTAGGAAAACGTATTGACTCACGTATAAGCTGAGGGTGGGAAATGCATCAGCTACTGGTAAATTTCAAAATAAAAATAAATACCAATAAAATTACATTAATTGAGGCATCTGTTGCTAAATGTTTTTGGATATTTACATACAGCTGTAATTTAAGATAAAATTGCCCAACTCCGATTAAACCATTATTCTAATGTAAATGTGCTTGCATATCTTTAAATGAAAATAAATAGAGGAAAATAATGGAAATGTAATAACAATAGAGGAAAATAATAAATGTAATTATAACAATAATAAATAGAGTGAAATAATATATGTAATAATACAACAATAATAAAGTAAAATGATCAATGTAATAATCATAATCATAATACATTTATTATGTATTTCGAACAGGGTAAAATAATAAATAACTGATTTGAGTATAGTGGGTTGTTGTAGGTTTTTTCGGGCTATATGGCATGGTCTAGAGGCATTTCATGATCTAGAGGCAATGCCTCTAGACCATGACCAAATAGGCCGAAAAAACCTACAAAAACCCAGTGATTTTGGCCATGAAAGCCTTCGACAATACATTGATTTGAGTATAAGTCGAGGGGGACTTTTTTAGCTTAAAAAAGGGCTGAAAAACTAGGCCTATACTCGAGCAGATACAGTAATGATCTTGAGCTGATGTAGTAGTAGCAATATTTTATGGGTAGTCAGCCTCTCCCCTGCTGACATCCTCATTGCCTCGGTACTATAAGAGGGTTTTGTGAGACCAATTGCTCTTGTTGTCTCGTGGTTTCGAGGGAACGGTGTAATGTTGAGCCTGCGGACCATATTTTCAATCTAACGGACCACTGATGGCCCGTGGACCACAGGTTGGGAACCACTGATCAATTAGAACCCCAGTAAATCTTTTACTTTCTAACTGGGATGTCACACTGCAGAATTGTAACACTATTGTTCCACTTCCATCTCATGGAATCCAGGGTTTTTCTCCTGAGTTGCCCTTCAAAAACAGCCTTAATACAATGTTGAAAGTAAAAAAAAAACTTTACTTCAGCAAACACAAAGGATAAGCCAATGCAGTTGAAAAATTCAAAAGAAAGCAAGGAAGTCTTAATGCAGACACAAATTAAAGTCTATTACAAAGTCCCAAAAGAAACAGCAGTCTTCCATCGGACAACGGACAATGACCACTAAGTCCTTAGCAGCAGACACAAAACAGGTTCAGTTGGAGTGAAAACATCAGCATCAGAGTAGTTGTTACCAGCGAAAGCTGCTCCTGCTTTTGATTTATAGCCCTGAATTCCCCATGCAGGAAGTGCTAGGGCATCTCCCAATTAGTTCAGCGTTTCTAGCAGCTATTCTAGCTGAACGCCGCCTGTGCTCTGTCTCTTTTCCTCTCTCTAAAAATGTGGGCATCATCTCATCATCTGATTCTTCTTCTCCCTCCAATTCCTGAGAACTTCCCTGCTCCCCTTCCTTTTCCAAAGATGAGGAATCGCTAACAGTTTTGTAGTTCAGAGAGGGAGCATTTAACAATTCTCTGCCAGGGGATGCTTGTTCCTTGCAGGGTTACAAACCCCAGGATTCAGTAGAATGGAGCCATGACAGTTGAAGTGGAATCTTAGCACTATAATTTCATGGTGTGAATGAACATTGAGTTGCCATCAGATATCTATGTTTTCTGGAAGTGAGTACAATGAAAATGACTGACTGGTGTCTGTTGAACTGAGATGGATAGAAAGCGAGCTATGTGAGCTGATCACATACTTGTGTTTCTTTTCATGCTTATTTTTGGCAGCAAAGGGGAGGGGGGTTTAAAACACAGTTTCTCACCACTGATGGTCGTCCTTTCATTTTTCCTCACCCGCTTTTGTTTTGGAAACAGGCAACTCTGGTGAAATATACTTTAGACGAGTTTGACCAGCGGATCCTGTACGAATATTTGGCAGAAGCAAGTGTTGTGTTTCCAAAGGTTTTTCCTGTTGTGTAAGTGTCAGTTCTTTCATAACCAGGTTTCTTGCTTCAAAACATCCTTCTGTAGGATCCAGAGTTTGTCTGCTGTGGTGATTTAGAAGCACACTCAAAATGCACACCCAGCCATACACTTTTGTCCTTTTTCTTTCTTCTCCTCTCCCTTTCTTGCCTTTCTTTCTATCTTTCTTTCCTTGTTCCCTTCCTCCCTTCCATGGGTCACCTCCCTTTCCTAGGAACACCACAAAGGGTCACTTCACCTAGCAACAGACTTTGTGATACAAACATACATACTTTGATATATATTGATTTCTTTCCATCATGATAGCCATGTATAAATTTGTGAGAGGAAGTCATAGGGAGGAGGGACTAAGCTTCCTTTCTGCTGCCTTGGAGACTAGGACACAATGGAATATACCTTGTGAAGTCTGACTTGACCATGGTGGTCCACACCTTAGTTACCTCTAGACTGGGTTACTGTAATGCACTGTACGTGGGGCTACCCTTGAAGACGGCCCGGAAACTACAACTTGTCCAACGTTCAGCAGCCAGATTAATAACTGGGGTTAGTTATGGGGAACGATCCACTCCCATGTTTAAGGAGCTCCACTGTATGTTGTTTGTTTTCTGGTCCCAATTCAAGGTACAGGTTATCATCTACAAAGCCCTAAACGGTTTGGAGTCCGCCTACTTTTGTGACCGTATCTCTCCCTGTGTACCAACCCTTCGATTTTTGGGGGAGGCCCTCCTTTTGCCCCTACCAATCTCACAAGCTCGTCTTGGCACAAAGGAGAGAGCCTTCTCCTCTGTGGCCCCTCAACTCTGGAACATTACCTGGAGAGATCAAAAAAGCCCCTTCACTAGAAACGTTCAAAAAGGACCTTAAAACCTGGCTCTTTCGCTGCGCCTTTGGCAAGTAGGTGTGCAACATGATACTGTTGCTCCCCTCAATGCTTCTGCCATTGGAGTACACGCCCTCCAAATGGGAAGTTTAGTTTCACAACTCTGTTTTTCTGAGCTCCCTGCAAATAACCTCCTCCTACTTTTATCTCATTACTCTTAATTGTTTTATCCTGTACATATGGCCCGTCCACTATTATCATGACTGTGTCCATTGGAATGTGGGTTTTTTTCTATGTAATTTTGATGATGTTGTTTGTTGTTTATGTTTTTGGTTTTATTCTGCTGTAATATGTTTTTCTGGCTTGGACCCATGTAAGCCGCTCCGAGTCCCCACTGGGGAGATAGTGGTGGGGTATAAATAAAGTTTATATTATTATTATTATTATTATTATTATTATTATTATTATTATTATTATTAACAATGGCTTCAAACTAAAAGAAAGGAGATTCCATCTGAACATGAGGAAGAACTTCCTAACTGTGAGAGCTGTTTAGCAGTGGAACTCTCTGCCCCGGAGTGTGGTGGAGGCTCCTTCTTTGGAGACTTTGAAACAGAGGCTGGATGGCCATCTGTTGGGGGTGCTTTGAGTGAGATTTTCCTGCTTCTTGGCAGGGGGTTTGACTGGATGTTCCACGAGGTTTCTTCCAACTCTATGATTCTATGGTTTTCCCCCAAATCAGGATTCAGGAAAACAAATTAAAAATGCATTTTGTTAAACAAAACTAAAATTAAAAATTACAATGATTAAACAATCACAAATATAAAAACACATATTTATTATTTACAGTATTTATACTCGGCTCTTCTCACCCCAAAGGGGACTCAGAGCGACTTATAGAATAAACACATATGGCAAACATTAAATGCCGATTATATGCTTAACAAGGACAGACAACACAGAGATAAAGGCAGTTATTCCCATCTTATTTCTGGCATCTCGGAGGCTGTGCTCGACTCCGGCCACAGGGTCAGGGTGCTGTCATTCCATCTATGTCGAGGAGCTTTCCTCCAATCAAAGTCCTTTAAGGGTGCCTTTATTACCTCCCTATTTTATCTACACGCATATCTTCTTTCGACCTGCTAGGTGGGCAGGTGAGCTGGGGCTAACACCGGGTGCTCACCCAACCCGGGCTCAAACTGCTGACCTTTCAATCAGCAGGATTTTTCTGCAGCACAGCAGTTTAGCCTGGCCCCACATACACACTAGCACATTAATTTACAAGTTTCCAACATATAATATGGTGGAATGGACTTTATATCATCAAACACCTGTCAAGAAATACCTTGATTTGTTTGCAGAAGAAACAAATTATGAGTTGGCCAGGGGCAGAGAATGGCCCATTAAGTTCTCCCCAGAAATGTGATTCCCCGGCCAAGGAGAACGGCCACCCAAATCAATTTGTATGTACTCCACATACTGACTCTGGATATTTCCATAATTGCTTTGTTGACTACATAATCTTTACACGCTATTGACTCCCTGCAGTAAAAAAAACAAACCCAGGCAATGTTCTACTAACCGAGCTTTGTTTCCTTCTCTAGGCACAATTTATTGGACTTCAAAATAAATAACCTGTTATCGCAGTGTCAGGATCCGAATTTATTGAACCCGATTCATGGCATTGTTCAGAGCGTGGTTTACCATGAAGAATCGCCGCCCCAGTACCAGACATCTTACCTGCAAAGTATGTACCTTATAGCTCCAGGGAAGGAGCTGGTAACAGTGCGATAAAAATACGAGGCTTGAATGAAAAATAATGCCTCCACCTTCGTTACTAGGGTTTGGATGGGAATATTTTAATAATACAAACGCAGAAATAATCCTTAGAATTATTTGGAAGCTTTTAAACAGAGGCTGGATGGCCATCTGGTGCTTTGAATGCAATGTTCTTGCTTCTTGGCAGAATGAGGTTGGACTGGATGGCCCATGAGGTCTCTTCCAACTCTAGGATTCTGTGATTCTATTTATGTATTTACTCTTTAATGAAAAGTAATGCTAATGCCTCCACCTTCATAACTCCTCAACAGATGGCAGTACTGGTATGTGGCAGGTACTGGCTTGCTTAGTAGACTCTCCTCTACAGTTCCATTTTGGCGGGAAGCCTTAGCATTGAACGGTTGTGTCATTTCACTATTCATTTTCCACAAAACCACCAGACAATTGGATACATTTCTGCCAACGATTAACAAGTTTTCTGAAGCCGTCATGGAAGAAGTTGACACTCTGTTTCCGCAACCAGCGTCTCACAGTTCTCTCATTCTGGGTACCCATTGTGCACAGATTTTCCGATAGCCAAGCAAAGCAATAATGTGACCCCACACGTTCTTGTGAAATGCCGATTATGCTTGAAATTTTGCTCTGAGTGGTACGACGATCGTCCTGAATCTATCTGTCAACCTGAACCAATCTGTCAACCTTTTGCTTGTGAAACTCGGTGGTTGCTGTCACAGGATGTCCAACTCTTTGTTTGTCACGCAAGTCAGATGTTCCCACCTCAACATCTTTAAACTTACTCGCCCAACAAAACACAATACTCATATCAACACAATCACCCTAAACAGCTTGCATTCTCTGATGAATCTCCTTTGGGGTGACACCTTCTGCGGTCAAGAATTCAATGACTGCACATTGCTTAAGTTGCATTTTTTTCTTTTTTTTCTTTTTTTAAAATATTTTTATTAATTTCTTCATACAGATAACAAAACAATACAATATGAACCTTAGCCATCTAAAAGAAAAACTGTTTACAATCTTTATGGCTAGGATACAGGTTCCAATTGTGCTTCCCTTTACCGTATATCATGATTAATAACCCTTTTAAACCCCCCATCCCTCCCACCCCCATCTGGGTTTACATCAGTACATTGATTTAATTATTTGGAAGGCCTGATTTAAAGAGAGAGAAAATGAATATTCAGTCAAGACAAGATTGGTTTAGGAAATGGTCTTGTTTAATCGACAAAGCGGAAGGAAAAGATAGGTACAGACCTTTAAATCAGGCATTGCTTAAGTCGCATTGACCGACTGTCTGCACAGGGTTCCATACTTCGCACTTCAACAACACAACTATTAAATGCTAAGGCTTTCTGCCAAAATGGAACTGTAGAGAAGAGTCTACTGAACAAGCCAGTACCTGCCGCATACTTTTTTTTTTTTGTCATGTCAGGATCGACTTGAGAAATTGCTAGTTGCTTCTGGTGTGAGAGAATTGGCCGTCTGCAAGGACGTTGCCCAAGGGACGGCCAGATGTTTTGATGTTTTATCATCCTTGTGGGAGGCTTCTCTCATGTCCCCGCATGAGGAGCTGGAGCTGATAGAGGGAGCTCATCCGCGCTCTCCCCGCATTTGAACCTGCGACCTGTCAGTCTTCAGTCCTGCCGGCAAAAGGGTTTAACCCACTGCGCCACCGGGGGCTCCGCTGCATACCAGTACTGCCATCTGTTGAGTTACGAAGGTGGAGGCATTACTTTTCATTCAACCCTCGTAGATTTAAATACAATTTAAATAGCCTTTAAAACTCACCTCCCCCCATAACATGGCAGGATTTCACAGGAAACCTTACAACTCTCAGGGGAAAGTTATTTGTACTCAGAAGTCAGTAGCGCAGTGGGTTAAACCCCTGTGCCGGCAGGACTGAAGACCGACAGGTCGCAGGTTCGAATCCGGGGAGAGGCGGATGAGCTCCCTCTATCAGCTCCAGCTCCTCATGCGGGGACATGAGAGAAGCCTCCCACAAGGATGATAAAACCATCAAAATCATCCGGGCATCCCCTGGGCAACGTCCTCGCAGACAGCCAATTCTCTCACACCAGAAGCGACTTGCAGTTTCTCAAGCCGCTCCTGACACGATAAAAAAAGAAAAAAGTCCATACAAACATACACACTGCAGAATGGTATGATTCCCACTCCTCTTGTAAGAGACTCACACACTTTTCCAGTGGATTGCTGCATTCATGGAGTGACAAACATGAATTGAGGTTGCATTGGAGTCTGTGAGTCAGCATTTGCAAAACCATCTTGGCACACTTCTTTGAATATTACCAGTACTTCCTTAACTAAGTTAATTCTTCTCTTCTTGTCCTTGCGGTTTTGTTGGCTGCAGGTTTTGGATTCAACGGTTTATGGAGGTTTGCGGGACCATTTTCTAAGGTGAGGGGTTTGGGTCTCTCTTGGGTTGGACCTTCTGTTTTTCAATAACACCCGAATAAAGTGAGGGAGTCGGTTTCATTACATAATGAAGTACGCTACAACCACAGGAGCTGATCTCGTTTTTTTTCCAGCAAACACAAATCCCGGACTATGCTGAGCTCATCGTGAAGTTCCTGGATGCCTTGATCGATACCTATTTGCCGGGCATCGATGAGGAAACCAGCGAGGAATCCCTCCTGACCCCGACGTCTCCCTATCCCCCCGCGGTGCAGAGTCAGCTCAGCATCACCGCGAATTTAAATCTCTCTAATTCCATGACCTCACTTGCAACTTCCCAGCATTCCCCAGGTCAGTTTGTTGCACTTGTTGCCGTTCTCTCTCTCTCTCTCTCTCTTTTTTGGACATTGGACTTTCAGTTTGATAGATATCTTCCTCGTGTAGTGTCCATTTTTCCCAAGATGTTCATTGAATCTGTATTGAAGACTACTGAATGAATATTTATATTCCATCCTTCTCAGAGCAGATCACAAAACACATATACGGCAAACATTCAATAATCTATATAAATAAAAATATAATGTTCATTTGTGGGATTAACATAACCCAAAAACCACTGGGCGAATTACAATTATTATTACACTGTTCTACAAATTTTCAGTTTTTCTCAGTTGCGGAAACGAAATGTGCCGCTTCTTAATAAATTTAACATGCTGAATTCAAATATAATAATTAAATGTGTTAATTGGCCCTGGTTTTTATGCAACAGCTATTTCAATTTTTTCCACAATAGGTAATTCGTTAATATTATGATAATGCACCTAACCTTACTGCATGTATATAAACCGTGAATATTTACTAAATTTTAGTCAAATTATATTGCCAATAGTTTATACATGATAAATATTTATTTAATTAGTCTATCGTTTATGTTTGTGCAACAAGAAACTATATTAGTAGGCCTAATGCAGTTGAAAAGTCTGAAAGTTTAAATGTCGCTTTAATCGTGACTTTAGTTTATATCCTGTTTGCTTCTCTTGACTTTTCTTTTGTATTCAAGGAAAGGATTGTCTCTGACAATGCTCCAGCAGTAGTCTGACAGCATTGACGGAGTCCATTTGCCTTGATATCTTTTTTCCATAGTGCTCTATTTACACACGTCCGAGGAGGCATTATTACAGTAAAAAGAACAATGTAAAAGAATGTTTAACGATACTGTCTCAGTCTTCAACTGACTGACCCTCACCGTTCAAAAGTCTGGCCTTATATAGGGCTTTCTGGCTTTTGCACACAGCACTAATACTGCGTCATCAAACTTTCTAGAATATTCTAGAATCTTCCATAGTGTAAGTCGCAACATGCATTTTTTTAACCATACGTGATCACGTGATTGCTTATATCATAAAAACTAGAGCCAATATACATTTTTAAATGTCATTTTCGTTTTCAGCACCCCAAAATCATAAAAGAACAACTATTTTCAGGCCCGCAACTTTTTCTCTGTTGAACAGTGTTATTATTATTATTATTATTATTATTATTATTATCATTATTATTACTGGGTGCAGTGCCTAAAGACCTTGGCCTGCACTTAAGCACAATCGGCGCTGACAAAATTACCATCTGGCAGCTGCAAAAGGCCACCTTACTGGGATCTGCATGCATTATTCGCTGATGCATCACACAGTCCTAGGCACTTAGGAAGTGTCCAACGTGTGGTCCAATTCAACAGCCAGCAGAGTGTCTGCTGTGGACTCATCTTGTTGTGTTTCTAATAATAATAATAATAATAATAATAATAATAATAATAATAATAATAAGGTGGTCCCAGTGGTGATCGGCATACTGGGTGCAGTGCCTAAAGACCTTGGCCTGCACTTAAGCACAATCGGAACGGACAAAATTACTATCTGCCAGTTGCAGAAGGCCACCTTACTGGGATCTGCACGCATTATTCACCAATACATCACACAGTCCTAGACACTTGGGAAGTGTCCGACGTGTGATTCAATACGACAGCCAGCAGAGTGGTCTTGTTTGCTGTGGGCTCGTCTTGTTGTGTTTCAAATAATAATAATAATAATAATAATAATAATAATAATAATAATAATCTTTATTTATTTTCCAACCTATCTCCCTGGAGGGACACACAACATATGAATCCTCTTGTTTCCACCAGCCCTCACAACCTCTGAGGATCTTCTTGTGTTTCTAATAATAATAATAATAATAATAATAATTATTATTATTATTATTATTATATATTTATAACACGCTCTCTTTCCCTGGATGGACTCATAATGTTAGTATGATGCCTCCTCCACAAGTTTGTCTCAATTTGTGGTGGGATGTTAGTACTGACTAATTAATTTTGGCCTCCATCCTTTATTATTTTCACATTTGTAATGTAAAGACTATAATGAGTTGGTCCATCTTTGAGATGTGTATTAGCCTATACAAATCGACGTCATGTATGTCGAGGGCACATTCGGGGGCCAAAATTATAGGTTTTGATATGTTTGCTGACATTTTTGGACTTACACATAGGTATATAGCAGGCATGGGCAAACTTCGGCCCTCCAGGTGTTTTGGACTTCAACTCCCACAACTCCCACAGTTGTGGGAGTTGAAGTCCAAAACACCTGGAGGGCCAAAGTTTGCCTGTGCCTGGTTTATTTATTTATTTTGTCGTGTCAGGAGCGACTTGAGAAACTGCAAGTCGCTTCTGATGTGAGAGAATTGGCCGTCTGCAAGGACGTTGCCCAGGGGACGCCTGGATGATTTGATGTTTTTATCATCCTTGTGGGTGGCTTCTCTCATGTCCCCGCATGAGGAGCTGGAGCTGATAGAGGGAGCTCATCTGCTTCTCCCCGGATTCGAACCTGCGACCTGTCGGTCTTCAGTCCTGCTGGCACATGGGTTTAACCCACTGGTTTATCATATACATACATATGCATCCTTAAGGTCACTCTCTAACCAGAGCTCACGTACACAATAGCTTGACAAGAACACTGATTTTAGATCATGCTCGTGAACATGGCTGGCTGCAAAAGAACAGGCTGAGCTCTGGTCAGGGCCGAAGTTTGCCCATGCCCACTCCCTTCTGAAATTGATGCTTTCCCTTAAATGTGAGAAGAAAAGCCAGTCCTTGCAGGAATCCTCGGGAATCGTTTGCCTTCTCACCGCCCTTCTTTTGCCTTCTGTTCAAGGGATCGATAAGGAGAACGTGGAGCTCTCTCCCACCACGACGCACTCCAACAGCGGGAGGACGCGCCACGGCTCTGCCAGCCAAGTCCAGAAGCAGCGCAGCACCGGCAGCTTCAAGCGCCACAGCATCAAAAAGATTGTGTGAAGCTCTTTCCGCCCCTTTTCCATGTTATTTTATTTTTTCAAGACTGACAGATGCACTCTTGCCCCGCCCCGCCCCTTAACCACGCCACGTGGTCCTGCCGCACTTAAAAATCTTTGAACTCCTCCCATCCGCCGCGGTGCCAGACGATCAATTCTTGAAACTTATTGTGTATTTTTTTTACTTTGGGACTTTTTTTTGTTTTAATGCAGCTGCCTTCTTTTTGTTTTGTGTTATTCTTAAACAGACAAACCATCCCTATTGTTTTTTTATTTTATTTTAAGTTGTCCTGACACGAAAATAAAGAGTCATCTGATGAAGAGAACCACTTTTAAACCACCCGTTCAAAGCGGGGAATCGCCAACGATGGCAGTGACGGTGTCCTGATGGCGGAAATCGCCTCCAACAGACACTTTTTTGGACACCTTGGTCTTGGGTTGCTGCCATTTTCTTTTGAGCGTGCTGCTCTTTTGTTTAATAGCTTGTTTTGTATCTGTTTTTAAAATTGTTAATATTCAATCCTCTTTGCACATTAGTGGTTTTGTTGGCCAAGGGACAGGCGCGGTGTCCTGGGTTTCGTCCGAGATCCTTTGAGCTGTGGATTTCTTTCTAAACAAGAGATAAGAACCTTCACTCGTTTTTCTCCATCCATCTCTTTTCTGCTCTAAAAAGCAGATTTAGATAAACTTCTCAAAACTTTTTTCCTGACCCATGAATGCTTTCTCCTCCCCCCCGCCCCAAAAAAAATTATCATCTCAATCAAGAGCTCAAGATAAATGCACACTGTATTGTCGAAGGCTTACATGGCCGGAATCACTAGGTTCTTGTGGGTTTTTTCGGGCTATAGGGCCATGTTCTAGAGGCATTTCTCCTGACGTTTCGCCTGCATCTATGGCAAGCATCCTCAGAGGTAGTGAGCTCACTACTTCTGAGGATGCTTGCCATAGATGCAGGCGAAACGTCAGGAGAAATGCCTCTAGAACATGGCCCTATAGCTCGAAAAAACCCACAAGAACCTAAATGCACACTGTTTGGGACTCTGCCCAAAATTCCCATGTGTTGATTTGTAGACAAAACAGGGTTCCTGCGCAGGAAAAAAGATTTTCCGTACAGAAAAGAAAACTATTTCTACGCAGTGATTTTTTCCCGTGTACATAAGAAGCCGTTTCCTGCGTAGAGAAGTCTGTTTTCTGTACAAACAACCAGGAGTGGATTTTGCGCAGAATACATCAAGCTTCAAAAACTCCATTCGTTTTTGGAATAGTTTTCTTTCAAAACATTGCTAAACAGGCTTCCAAAATCTTCCATGTCTGCCCATAAAATTGCTAAAATAACTATGGTAGTTTCTCCTTTTGAGAAGAAACATACTCAAGAATTACATCTCTGTGTTGTCAGAGGCTTCATGTCAAAAATCACTGGGTTGCTGTGAGTTTTCCAGGCTGTATGGCCATGTTCCAGAAGCAGTCTCTCCTGATGTTTCACCCACATCTATGGCAGACCTCCTCAGAGGTTGAGAGGTCTTTTGTAAACTAGGGTTTCCAAAAGGGTTACAAATCAGTTTTTGGTGAACTTTAGATTTGGGTGCTGATTCAGAAAATTGCATTGGATAGGCCACATCAGCTCTAGTTTCTGATACAGAACACATGCCATCCAATAGTTGCAAAAAACACAAGTCCACTACAAGTCGTAGTGCATAATCACAGAGGTAAAAGTTTTTTGCAGCTTATATATAATTACCTCTGTGATTTATGTACTACGGCTTGCAGTGGATTTGTGTTTTTTGTGATTTTGGGAATCCATTGTCTTTTGTGTGCCATCCAGTAGTTGCCATCTGCTTGCCCACATTTTTTATTGTGTCAGGAGCAACCAGACAGTTGTATTACATTTTTAACAAAACAAACAAACAAACCGACAAAACACAAAGTTTGCATGCTTGGTATTTGGTTAAATGTCCTTTGACCAGTATCTGGCCTTTTGGAGTGCCTCTGGTATTGCCGCAAGAAGGCCCTCCATTGTGCATGTGGCAGGGCTCAGGTTGCATTGCAGTAGGTGGTCAGTGGTTTGCTCTTCTCCAAACTCGCATGTCATGGATTCCACTTTGTGGCCCCATTTCTTAAGGTTGGCTCTGCATCTTTGTGGTGCCAGAGCGCAGTCTGTTCAGCGCCTTCCAAGTCGCCCAGTTTCTTTGTGCCCAGGGGGGGAGTCTCTCATTTGGTATCAGCCATTGATTGAGGTTCTCAGTTTGAGCCTGCCACTTTTGGACTCTCGCTTGCTGGGGTGTTCCAGCGAGTGTCTCTCGCTTGCCCACAGAAAACCATATTTAATAAGCATCAGCATTATAAGAGGGTTTTGCGAGACCAGTTGCTCTCGTTGCAACGGTGAGGCCACGGACCATATTTTAATTCTTGAGGTCCATGGACCATAGGTTGGGAACCACTGTTCTAACAGAAAGGAAGTTGACGCTAACTTGTAGACTGAAGGATTTGAAGCTTGTTGTCCAGAATCGCAGTTGAATTCTCAAACCATTATCCCATGTTGGTTCCTAGCATACATACGAGGGTTGAATGAAAAATAACTCCTCAACAGATGGCAGTACTGGTATGCGGCAGGTACTGGCTTGTTCAGTAGACTCTCCTCAACAGTTCCATTTTGGCAGGAAGCCTTCGCATTGAACAGTTGTGTTGTTAAAAAGTATGGAACCCTGTGCAGATGGTTGGTCAATGCAACTTTAGCAACATGCAGTCATTGAGTTCTTGACTGCAGAAGGTGTCACCCCAAAGGAGATTCATCAGAGAATGCAAACTGTTTATGGTGATTGTGTTGATGTGAGCACTGTCCATCGTTGGGCAAGTAAGTTTAAAGATGTTGAGGTGACATCTTCTGCTGTCAAGAATTCGATGACTGCACGTTGCTTAAGTTGCAGTGACCAACTGTCTGCGCAGGGTTCCATACTTCGCACTTTAACAACACAACCGTTCAATGCTAAGGCTTCACAGCAAAATGGAACTGTAGAGGAGAGTCTACTGAACACGCCAGTACCTGCCGCATACCAGTACTGCCACCTGTTGAGGAGTTACGAAGGTGGAGGCATTACTTTTCATTCAACCCTCGTATCTGCTATTTCATAGAATCAAAGAGTTGGAAGAGACCTCATGGGCCATCCAGTCCAACCCCCTGCCAAGAAGCAGGAATATTGCATTCAAATCACCCCTGACAAATGGCCATCCAGCCTCTGCTTAAAAGCTTCCAAAGAAGGAGCCTCCACCACACTCCGGGGCAGAGAGTTCCACTGCTGAACGGCTCTCACAGTCAGGAAGTTCTTAAGAACCCAAGCATCTTTGGACTTAAGAACCCAAGCATCTACATCTCCCAGGATCTTGGGCACCAGGGACACTGTTGCTTCAGCAGGGAATGAATTTATGAGAAAACGGAAGAATGGTTTATATCCAGAGGAGGAAACATGGCCAGACATCCCAGAAAATTCACAGCAACCCAATTACATCTCTATTATATTGCTTTAGACAGCCCAAAACTGTGCAGTTGTCTAAATTTTGAAATTTTTAATTAAAGAAAAGCATGTTTGTCAGGAAATTAGTACTGTTGACAACAGCATTTCCATATGTATTGACAATAACTGATTAATTAGAACAAAAGTCACCTTAATGTATTGTTGAAGGCTTTCATGGCCGGAATCACTGGGTTGTTGTAGGTTTTTCCGGGCTGTATGGCCATGTTCTGGAGGCAATTTTTCTCCTGACGTTTCGCCTGCATCTATGGCAAGCATCCTCAGAGGTAATGAGGTCTGTTGGAAGTAGGAAAAATGGGTTTATATATCTGTGGAATGACCACGGTGAGACAAAGGACTTTTGTCTGCTGGGGCTAGCTGTGAATGTTTCAGCTGATCACCTTGATTTGCATTCAATGGCTTGGAAGTGCCTGGGGGGAACCTTTTGTTGAGAGTGATTTCATGTGCCTGTTTGTTTCCCCTCTGTAATTTTGCTGTTGTAATTTTAGAGTTTTTTTAATACTGGTAGCCAGATTTTGTTCATTTTCATGGTTTCTTCCTTTCTGTTGAAATTGTCCACATGCTTGTGGATTTCAATGGCTTCTCTGTGTAGTCTGACATGGTGGTTGTGAGAGTGGTCCAGCATTTCTGTGTTCTCAAATAATATGCTGTGTCCAGGTTGGTTCATCAGGTGCTCTGCTATGGCTGATTTCTCTGGTTGGAGTAGTTTGTCCCACCCTGGTCATTCCACAGATATATAAACCCATTTTTCCTACTTCCAACAGACCTCACTACCTCTGAGGATGCTTGCCATAGATGCAGGCGAAACGTCAGGAGAAAAATTGCCTCCAGAACATGGCCATACAGCCCGGAAAATCCTACAACAACACAAAGTCACCTTAGTTTTAAAAAAAAGACAAAACGGAATCAGATTCTCCATCTGAATTTTTAAACGATGGTACAAAAAGGGGGTTACAGATTTAATGTTGTCAGCAATTGTTACTAAAGTTCAGTTAACACGTAATTCGTTTTGTATATATCTAAGGAACAATTGCTCTTATTGTGTTGATACAGAGGAGAACAGTGTTAAGTAGGTTTCGCTCCTGGCGGAGGAAGGAATTAGCAAGGAGGACAGACCAAGACGAAATGGATGGCGAGGCAGAGAGCGAGAAACAGGGAAGTAGCTACAAATTTTGCAGTTCCTTTTTGCCCGTAACTAAAATATGTGTTGCAGTGCAACCCCAATATCTGTGGGAGATATATTTCTGCACTTTGCATTGATATGGTAAGCTGTGGATAAGAGCCAATCGTGTTACAGTAGAGTCTCGCTTATCCGACATAAACGGGCTGGCAGAAAGTTGGATAAACAAAAATGTCGGATAATACGGAGTCAACTATTGTTATCCGTCTGACACGGTGTTAGACACCTAGAATACTAACAACAGGAACTCAAAGGGTTAAAGCAAGGCAATGCCTCGGGGCTAGACGGGCCCAGCAGGAAGTGCCTGGATGCGGAAGAGGAGGAGCGTGGAAATCACAGATGGAAGGATGGAGGACGCTTCCGCTTCCAGTCCTGCCTCTTTTCCCCTTTCCTCCCTCCTCCTCCTCATAGAATCATAGAGTTGGAAGAGACCTCATGGGCAGGGCCGTAGCCAGAAAAAATTTTTGGGAGGGGTTGAAATTTTCGGGGGGGGGGGTTGAAATTTTCACCGGGGGGGGGGGGTTGAAACCTGCCTCCTAGCTCACGCTGAAGCAAAGAGCATAGCAGGGAGCAGAGCAGCCTTCAATAGCCTGCAGCTCCGCCTCTGTCAACCACCTCCACCAAGTCTGGCCTCCTTAATGAGAGCATTCAACACCCCCCCCCCCAACTTGGTTGCTTCACTACATCGGCTATTGCTGCAACTAATGACAGTGTGAATAAATTGTCAATATTTGCCTGAGATAGTGCTTGCTGTTCTGGAGGGACTCTTAATTTTTTGCATCTCATAGACTTAGGATGGGGATTTGGTTAACCAGTTAAAATTCATGAGAAAACCAGTTTTTTTTAAAAAAAATCTGAAACATTTCAGGGGGGGTTGAACCCCTACCCCCCCCCCCCTCGCTACAGGCCTGCTCATGGGCCATCCAGTCCAACCCCATTCTGCCAAGAAGCAGGAAAATTGCATTCAAAGCACTCCCTACAGATGGCCATCCAGTCTCTGTTTCAAAGCTTCCAAAGAAGGAGCCTCCACCACACTCCGGAGCAGAGAGTTCCTCTGCTGAACAGCTCTCACAGTCAGGAAGTTCTTCCTCATGTTCAGGTGGAATCTCCTTTCTTGTATTTGAAGCCATTGCGTCCTAGTCTCCAGGGCAGCAGAAAACAAGCTTGCTCCCTCCTCCCTATGACTTCCGCTCACATATTGATCCATGGCTATCATGTCTCCTCTCAGCCTTCTCTTCTGAAGGCTAAACATGCCCAGCTCTTTAAGGTGCTCCTCATAGGGCTTGTTCTCCAGACCCTTGATCATTTGAGTCGCCCTCCTCTGGACACATTCCAGCTTGTCAGCATCTCCCTTCAATTGTGGTGCCCAGAATTGGACACAGTATTCCAGGTGTGGCTTGACTTATTTATTTATCGTGTCATCCGCAACCAGAACACTGTATTACATTTCTAACAGAACAAAACAAACAAACAGATTTTTTTAAAACAACACAAATTTTGCAAACTTGGTAGCTGATTAAATGTCATTTGACCAGTATCTGGCCACTTGGAGTGCCTCTGGTGTTGCCACAAGAAGGTCCTCCATCGTGCATGTGGCAGGGCTCAGGTTGCATTGCAGCAGGTGGTCAGTGGTTTGCTCTTCTCCACACTCGCATGTCGTGGATTCAACTTTGTAGCCCCATTTGACTAAGGCAGAACAAAGCATGGGAAGCATGACTTCCCTGGATCTAGACCAGGGGTTCTCATACTTTTTAAACAGAGGGCAGGTCACAGTCCCTCAAACTGTTGGAGGGCCGGATTATAATTTGGAAAAAAAAAGGAATGAATTCCAATACATACATATCTTATTTGTAGTGCAAATAACACTTAAAAACAATATAATAATTAAAATGAAGAATAATTTTAACAAATATAAACTTATTAGTATTTCAATTGGAGCTGTGGACCTGCTTTTGGCTGATGAGATAGGATTGTTGTTGTTGTTGTGTGCTTTCAAGTTGTTTCAGACTTATGTTGACCCTGAGCAAGGGCTGGGTAAACGGCCTTGGAGGGCCGTATCCAGCCCTTAGGCCTTAGTTTGAGGACCCCTCATCTAGACACTAGACTCCTATTGATGCAGGCCAAAATCCCATTGGCTTTTTTTGCCGCCGCATCACATTGTTGGCTCATGTTTAACTTGTTGTCCACGAGGACTCCAATGTATTGTCGAAGGCTTTCATGGCCGGAATCACTGGGTTGTTGTAGGTTTTTTCGGGCTATATGGCCATGGTCTAGAGGCATTCTCTCCTGACGTTTTGCCTGCATCTATGGCAAGCATCCAGATGCTTGCCATAGATGCAGGCGAAACGTCAGGAGAGAATGCCTCTAGACCATGGCCATATAGCCCGAAAAAGCCTACAACAACCCAGATTCAAAGATCTTTTTCACACATACTGCTATCTTTATCTTTTTTCACTTATTGAGAATGGAGAGAGAGTTGGGGAGTGCTCCTTTAATAGAAGGGGAAATGCTGGAGGAAAAGGGGGCGTCAGATAAGACGCAATGTCGGATAAGCAAAGGTCGGATAAGCGAGACTCTACTGTATTTTCAGTGGGACAAACTCTAAAGATCCCAAGAAGAGGGCAAAGCTTGTACATGGAGAAATGAATAAGTGATGCTGTGAATAAGTGAAACCATGTGATATTGGTCCCGCGGATACAAGGATTGTACTGACATTGCATTAAGACCGTGACTTAATGAAGTTTGCCATCCTTTTTTGCAGTACAGCTGTACCTTTGTAGCATATTTTTCAGTTGCATTCAATGGGAGAGTAGGGCTATTACCTGGTTCGACCCCATGGTTCAGATGGAGGGAGACGGGGTTTGAAACCAAGGCCAAAGACTTGACGGCGTTTACCTTTAAAACATCAACCAGAGTCGTCGTTTCGTTACTTTTGGGAAACAGGGACTTGAAAACTTTTTAAACTGCAGCTATAATGATCACTATGGTCTATGACCATAATAAAGATTTTCGTTTTATTTTTTAATGATCACTAACTAGTTTTCGGGGAAGGGCTGGAAAGGATCACTGTGAGTAATGTTCTGTGAAGACCATGTTTCCAGGCTCTGCTTTTGCCCATTTGGCCACTTTCAGGTATTGAATGACACCAGGGGAGTCCAAACTGGAAGCACTGGTTTCCTGTCTGTCTTGAAAATATAGTGGCTTCATATGTGAATAAGTCCAATCATTGCCTTGGGCACAGTCATCCCATCTATTGTCGAAGGCTTTCATGGCTGGAATCACTAGGTTCTTGTGGGTTTTTTCGGGCTATAGGGCCATGTTCTAGAGGCATTTCTCCTGACGTTTCGCCTGCATCTATGACAAGCATCCTCAGAGGTAGTGAGACCTCACTACCTCTGAGGATGCTTGCCATAGATGCAGGCGAAACGTCAGGAGAAATGCCTCTAGAACATGGCCCTATAGCCCGAAAAAACCCACAAGAACCTAGTCATCCCATCGTTGTACCTACTGTTGCAGATTTGTGGGAAATTCAAATACAGCCGTCCATCCAGTGAGGCCAAAATGCCTCTGGCTGAGAGGAAGCCGTCTCTTTCCTTCCTCTCTGACCTGTGGCTCTCCTAAAGCAACCACGTCAAGGAGGTCTCTTGGCAAAGTTTGCCATTTGCTTTTTTGTGTGTGCACTTTCAAGCCACCTGATGACTTTATGGAGACCGCACAAATTTTCAGAACATCTTCTTGGGCAAGGAAGTAATTTTGACAGTTCCTTGCTTCGAAATATAGCTTTCGGCCCCTCATATTCCCCCATCCAGGGCTTCCGAGATCAGATCCGGGATATGGTGCCTTTTTGGCCTCTCTACTGAGGCTAAAAAAACTGGTTTATTGTGAGTTTTCAGGGCTGTATGGCTATGTTCCAGAAGTATTCTCTTCTGACGTTTCACCCACATCTATGGCAGGCATCCTCAGAGGTTGAGAGATATGTTTAAAATTAATCAAATGAGGTTTATGTATCTGTGGAAGGCCCAGGGTAAGAGAAAGAACTGTTATCTGTTGGAAGCAGGTGTGCATGTTGCAATTAATCACCTTGATCAGCATTACAAATAATAATAATAATAATAATAATAATAATAATAATAATAATAATAATAAATCACGCAGTCCTAGATGCTTGGGAAGTGTTCAACTTGTGATTTTGTGAAACGAAATCCAGCATATAGATCTCGTTTGCTGTGACATACTGTGCTTTTGTGTCAATAATAATAATAGTAATAATAATAATAATAATAATAATAATAATAATAATAATAGTCCTAGACACTTGGGAAGTGTCCGACATGTGATCCAATACAACAGCCAGCAGAGTGTCTGCTGTGGACTCATCTTGTTGTGTTTCTAATAATAATAATAATAATAATAATAATAATAATAATAATACATAACGCAATCCTAGACGCTTGGGAAGTGTTTGACTTATGATTTTGTGAAACGAAACCCAGCATATAGATCTCGTTTGCTGTGACGTACTGTGCTTTTGTGTCAATAATAATACTACTACTAATAATAATAGTCCTAGACACTTGGGAAGTGTCCGACATGTGATCCAATACAACAGCCAGCAGAGTGTCTGCTGTAGACTCATCTTGTTGTGTTTCTTCTTCTAATAATAATAATAATAATAATAATAATACATCACGCAATCCTAGACGCTTGGGAAGTGTTCGACTTGTGATTTTGTGATACGAAACCCAGCATATAGATCTCGTTTGCTGTGACATACTGTGCTTTTGTGTCAATAATAATAATAATAATAATAGTCCTAGACACTTGGGAAGTGTCCAGTGTGTGATCCAATACAACAGCCAGCAGAGTGTCTGCTGTGGACTCATCTTGTTGTGTTTCTAATAATAATAATAATAATAATAATAATAATAATAATAATAATAATACAGCACACAATCCTAGACGCTTGGGAAGTGTTCGACTTGTGATTTTGTGATAAGAAACCCAGCATATAGATCTCGTTTGCTGTGACGTACTGTGCTTTTGTGTCAATAATAATACTAATAATAATAATAATAGTCTTAGACACTTGGGAAGAGTCCGACATATGATCCAATACAACAGCCAGCAGAGTGTCTGCTGTGCACTCATCTTGTTGTGTTTCTAATAATAATAATAATAATAATAATAATAATACATCATGCAATCCTAGACGCTTGGGAAGTGTTCGACTTGTGATTTTGTGATACGAAACCCAGCATATAGATCTCGTTTGCTGTGACGTACTGTGCTTTTGTGTCAATAATAATAATAATAATCCTAGACACTTGGGAAGTGTCCGACGTGTGATCCAATACAACAGCCAGCAGAGTGTCTGCTGTGGATTCATCTTGTTGTGTTTCTAATAATAATAATAATAATAATAATAATAACAACAACTACTACTACTACTTTATTTTTATACCCCGTCAGCCATCTCCTCTAGTGGACTCAGGGAGACCGACAAGGGACAAGTCTAAAAATTACAATTAAAACACACAAGTAAACCACTTACCAATTAAAAACATCAGATAAAACAATACAACACAATTATACCCAACATAAGAGCAGTATGGCTGAGAAAAGATTCAATGAGTACGAAACATTTTACAGGAGCGCAAGAAAAGTGCAGCTTTTGTACTGACTTCAAGGCCAGGCTGATTCCTGCCTGGGAGAATCCTTTGTTGGGAGGTGTTAGCTGGCCCTGATGGTTTCGTGTCTGGAATTCCCCTCTTTTCTGGGTGTTGTTCTTTATTCATTGTCCTAATTTTTGAGTTTTTTAATACTGGCAGTCAGATTTTGTTCCTTTTCCTGGTTTCTTTCTTTCTGTTGAAGTTGTCCACATGCTTGTGGATTTCAATGGCTTCTCTGTGTCGTCTGACATGGTGGTTGTTAGAATGTTGTTGCAACATACACAGTTGCCTCAAACAGACAAAAAGTTATTTGGGCAATAAATAAAGGCCAGCTAACACCTCCCAACAAAGGATTCTCCCCGGCAGGAATCAGCCAGGCCTTGAAGTCAGTACAAAAGCTGCACTTTTCTTGCGCTCCTGTAAAATGTTTCGTACTAATTGAATCTTTTCTCAGCCATATTGCTCTTATGTTGGTTATAATTGTGTTGTATTGTTTTATCTAATGTTTTTAATTGGTAAGTGGTTTACTTGTGTGTTTTAATTGTAATTTTTAGACCTGTCCCTTGTCGGTCTCCTTGAGTCCACTAGAGGAGATGGCTGACGGGGTATAAAAATAACGTAGTAGTAGTAGTAGTAGTAGTAGTTATTATTATTATTGTTGTTGTTGTTGTTGTTGTTGTTTAATTGTAATTTTTAGGCTTGTCCCTTGTAAGTCGCCCCAAGTCCACTAAGGGAGATGGCTGATGGGGTATAAAAATAAAGTAGTGGTAGTAGTAGTAGTAGTAGTTGTTGTTGTTGTTGTTATTATTATTATTATTATTATTATTATTATTATTATTATTATTAGAAACACAACAAGATGAGTCCACAGCAGACATTCTGCTGGCTGTTGTATTGGATCACACATCGGACACTTCCCAAGTGTCTAGGACTACTACTACTACTACTACTACTATTATTATTATTGACACAAAAGCACAGTACGTCACAACAAACGAGATCTATATGCTGAGTTTCGTATCACAAAATCACAAGTCGAACACTTCCCAAGTGTCTAGGATTGTGTGATGTATTATTATTATTATTATTATTATTATTATTATTATTATTATTTGCAATGCTGATCAAGGTGATTAATTGCAACATTCACACCTGCCTCCAACAGACAAGAGTTCTTTCTCTCACCCTGGGCCTTCCACCGATACATAAACCTCCTTTGCTTAATTTTAAACATATCTCTCAACCTCTGAGGATGCCTGCCATCGATGTGGGTGAAACGTCAGGAGAGAATGCTTCTGGAACATTGCCATACAGCCCGGAAAACTCACAGCAACACAAGAGAATTCCTTTACAAGGCCAAGTGCAACTTAATGTAACTAAAAATAAGGGAACGTTTGCCCATGCCTGATCTATAATGACATTTAGTCGAGAGAACGTGAGTGAGGACAGCTGGTTTGAATCTGTCATAAACATAATGATGGTCGAAAGCATGAAACACTAATTTCAGAGAACTTAAGGAGACTAAAAGCTCCTTGTTTTGAGTAGAGTAGATCCATTGAAAGATACTGTACCTGTCGTTCTGCACTTATGGGCGCCCCTCAACAGACCCACTCTAGCCAGGATTACAATTTGGTTTAGCCCACTGCTATGGAAAATTGGCCCTCCATATCCGTGGATGGCGGATTCTGCACCCAGAGATTCAACCATCCACCTACCTCACCCCTGAAATCCAAAACCTTGTATAAGGGACACAATTTAACGACGCTATTGTATATAATAGGATATGATCATCCATGGGTTTTAGTTTTTTTAGGGCTTAGGCGATGCCTCATAACTCGAGGATGATGGTCCTCCAAGTGTAGTGTCTTGGCGGTGGGTCCATAGGTGGCTGTGGAACCCTATTCTTGACCCGCATGTTCTTCCGCAGTGAGGACATCGGTTTCCAAGTGGAAGGCGGTCCCAGTCAGGGTTGGCTTGGCACGCCTTCTTCTTGGCATGTTTTTCCCTTTCGCCCTCCATTCGTGCCTCTTTGAATTCCGCAGCACTGCTGGTCACAGCTGACCTCCAGTTAGAGCAATCAAGGGCTAGGGCTTCCCAGTTCTCAGTGTCTATGCCACAGTTTTTAAGGTTGGCTTTAAACACATGAATTTTAGTACCCACAGAGGGATACTGGAACCAAGCCCCGACTGATACCAAGGATCCTGCAATGTTTAGAGTCAGTAGGACCTGGAAAAGAGACTCCCATCAGTCTCCGGCTGCATGACTGGAGATGGTTGCACTTATAGAAGGTCTCATGTTGGGAGAGGCAGCCATGAATCTTCTTCTATCCCCTGCCTCACCCCTGAAACCCGAAATCTTGCATAAGTGACACCACTTGACGACACTATTGTATATAATGGGATACGATTGTCCATGGATTTTAGTATCCACAGGGAGATACTGGAACCAAGCCCCATTGGATCCTGCAATATCCAGAGTCAGTAGGACCTGGAAAAGAGACTTCCCATCCAGGGGAACACAACTCCCATCGGTCTTCAGCTCCATGACTGGAGATGGTTGCACTTACAGAAGGTCTTATGTTGGGGAAGGCAGCCATCTTGGATGCTCTTTCCCAAAGTTGCTTCCATGCGCACTATTCAGTACTGTAAAGATTTGGTGCATTGTTCTTTTACTCCTTATTTTATTTTATTTTTTTACATCTTCCCCTGATGTAAAGGTTTAAAGCCGATGCCTTTTCCTTGTGCAAAAATATTCCGGCGAAAGCCGCCATCGGGTTCCACTTTGTGATACACATGCCTTCATTTTCAGTCACCGGGAAACATTTGAAAAACCAACGTGCTTGGGAACTTTAGCGTCTTCTTGAGACTTCCCCGCGCTTTTTGGGGGTTCCCTGCACTCTTGGCATTTATCTCCCCGACATATACGGTTCCTCCCGTCCCTTTTCCCCCTGTATCAAAGCGCGACTTAATTGTTATGCAAGAGACTTGAATTGCAATCGTCACATTTTGCATTGGCCACACACCTTTTTTTTTAAGACACAAGTACATTCATCCTGTAAATAGTTTTGTGTAAAATTTGACAGAAAAAAAGGTATATTTACTACACTGTGTAAATACATGTGACAATATATTGTATTATTTTGCTTTTTTTGTAAAGCAGTTAGTTACTGTACATGTATAACATAATGAAATTTGATTATCTTTAGTGTTCGGTAAGTGTTAATGTACTACTTTGTTTCTTCCCTGCTGTTGCATTCTGTCATTTAAAGGAAGCAATGCTGTGTACTATAAACTTAACAGCCGTGTATTATATTTCCATCCGAGCCTCAACTTGGAAGATATTTTTTCTTCTTCTCCTTGGTCTACGATCCTGTTAATATTTGGAAGCGCTTGTGTCAAGAGAAGGCTGGTGAGCTCTGCAAACTTGCACACTTATGGTTGGATAATGGGGATGTGAGTCTCTATCTATAGCTACTATACATAGAGATGCACACACATAACCTATAGAGATTACGGTTACAAAATATGGTTGTTTACTCCCTCTTTCCCTCATGTATGTACTTCCTTTTTTTGAAGTAAAAAAAAACAAATGTAAATTCAGCCTGGGTTTTTTTATTGTTTGGGTATGCCGAGCTCCCTTTTCTCATTGGTTTTTGCAATGATCTGCTTTGACTTTCCCAATGGGTAATGAGGAGACGTTTGAAAGCCTGCTGTCGCTATACGCTGACCACTCAGAAGTGTGTATGAGAAGGAGGGAATGGAAGAACTAATCATAGAATCATAGAATCAAAGAGTTGGAAGAGACCTCATGGGCCATCCAGTCCAACCCCATTCTGCCAAGAAGCAGGAATATTGCATTCAAATCACCCTTGACAGATGGCCATCCAGCCTCTGTTTGAAAGCTTCCAAAGAAGGAGCCTCCACCACACTCCGGGGCAGAGAGTTCCACTGCTGAACAGCTCTCACAGTCAGGAAGGTCTTCCTCATGTTCAGATGGAATCTCCTCTCTTGTAGTTTGAAGCCATTGTTCCGTGTCCTAGTCTCCAGGGAAGCAGAAAACAAGCTTGCTCCCTCCTCCCTGTGGCTTCCTCTCATATATTTATACATGGCTATCATATTCCCTCTCAGCCTTCTCTTCTTCAGGCTAAACATGCCCAGCTCCTTAAGCCGCTCCTCATAGGGCTTGTTCTCCAGACCCTTGATCATTTTAGTCGTTCTCCTCTGGACACATTCCAGTTTGTCAATATCTCTTGAATTGTTGTGCCCAGAATTGGACACAATATTCCAGGTGTGGTCTAACCAAAGCGGAATAGAGGGGTAGCATTACTTCCCTAGATCCAGACACTCTGCTTCTATTGATGCAGGCCAAAATCCCATTGGCTTTTTTCGCCGCCACATCACATTGTTGGCTCATGTTTAACTTGTTGTCCACGAGGACTCCAAGATCTTTTTCACACGTACTGCTCTCGAGCCAGGCATTGTCCCCCATTTTGTATCTTTGCATTTCGTTTTTTCTGCATTTCGTGGAGTATCTTGCATTTGTCACTGTTGAACTTCATTTTGTTAGTTTTGGCCCATCTCTCTAATCTGTCAAGATCGTTTTGAATCCTGCTTCTGTCCTCTGGAGTATTGGCTATCACTCCCAATTTGGTGTCGTCTGCAAACTTGATGATCATGCCTTCTAGTCCTTCATCTAA
This sequence comes from Anolis sagrei, assembly GCF_037176765.1. Classification (NCBI taxonomy): domain Eukaryota; kingdom Metazoa; phylum Chordata; class Lepidosauria; order Squamata; family Anolidae; genus Anolis; species Anolis sagrei. The sequence continues at coordinate 20,989,171 of NC_090031.1, read as the reverse complement.
GTCATTAATAAAGATGTTGAACAGGACCGGTCCCAGGACGGAACCCTGCGGCACTCCACTTGTCACTTCTTTCCAAGATGAAGAGGAAGGCTTGGGGAGAATCACTCTCTGTGTTCGTCCACTTAACCAATTCCAGATCCACCTCACCGTAGTTTTGCCTAGCCCACATTGGACTAGTTTCCTTGCCAGAAGGTCATGGGGGACCTTGTCAAACTAAAACAGAAGTTTCCCGATATCACATGGTATAACAAAAGACGCAAGGCTAGAGGCTTATTAATATTATGCCTGTGCAGGATGGATCTTCCCAGAGGTTTTCCTTTCCTAAAAAAAAAATCCCACCCCTGTGTTTCCAATATGATAGCGAGACGATGATGGATAGGTGTTATGATGAAGTGAACACTGCTCGTCCCTAAACTTTCTTTTGAATTAAAGCTGCCACCAACCTAAGGTGTGTTAGGATTTTTTTCAAAAACAGGAAAAAACGAAAAAAAATATTAGAGGTGATCTTTTCTCACTCCTGCCAACACTGCTTTTATCCCTGGCTCCCAAACAACTGTTTGTTGAGAGGCTTTTCTGTAGTAACAGGGTGTTAAAATTGCTGGAACTATGACAAAGACTGGAGTGATATACAGTAGAGACTTGGTTGAAAGTCAAATAGAATAAGATTTATTTTTAAAATAGACAACTAACCACTCCTGAGAGGTACAAAAAGCATGACTTGTTACAACAGTACTTCAGCTTGATTGGTTGCTTGAACAGTTCTCTTCACTTTGTTCCAGACAGAGCTAACCAAACAGAACTAACTGTTGGTAACAAAACCCTCACTCTCTTTCAGAGAATAGTGATGAGTCTGACTAGCCTATCTAGGTATTTATTTATCGTGTCATCCGCAACCAGAACATTGTATTACATTCCTAACAGAACAAAACAAACAAACAAACAGGTAAAAAAACACAAACACAAATTTTGCTAACTTGGTAGCTGATTAAATGCACAGCAGGGAGATTGGTCTGTAGCTTTTTGGATCATTACGGTCTTTGCCTGGCTTCAAGATGGCAATGACTCTTGCTTTCCTCCAGATTTTGGGGATCTGACAGGATGCAGTGCAGTTGTTCATCAGCTCAAAACCTTACTTAAAAAATATCCCTCGTAGTTAATAACCCAGGGGCTACCTAGATAGGAACTGGAGCCTATCTTGGTAGCCCCTGGGTTATTAACTACGAGGGGTATTTTTTAAGTAAGGTCCGTTTCAACATAAGTACACAACAAAAGTTTATTTCAAAAAAATAAATTTATTTTCAGAAAGTACATACTTCACTCTATTTTTCGACATAGTTGCCAAGTTTGTTCAAACACTTATCATACCTATGAACCAATTTTAAAATACCCTCTTCACGAATCCTCGTTTCAATTGAAGCCACCAAATCATCTGTAATCAAAGAAGGGCGACCGGAGCGGTCCTCATCATGGACGTTGTCACTGCCATCTTTGAATTGTCGTACCCACTTCCGCACTTTGCTTTCACTCATAACAGTATCACCGTACACTTCACAAATCTGTCGATGAATTTCTGCAGCAGCAGGTTCCTTGCTGACAAAAACCGTATCTCTGAGCGAATCTCACATGCGGCGGGTGAGTTGATAGTCTTAAACATTTTTAAAGCACAGAACCGTAGAGGTTAGCTACAGAACGGAAACTGAGCACAGTTGTTCCCGAGGCATGCCGGTACACGACGCACACGCTCATTGCGGTATGCGTGCAAACTACTAGTGTCTACAACAAAACGGACCTTACTTTAAAAATACCCCTCGTAACTCTACCCTAGAGTTCTTCCTGTTAACTAACCCATCTTGGAGAGCCAATCTCTTGTGCTAACTCTCACAAGAGATCAGACTGCTGTCTGACCTTTTTCCTGTCAGCTCACAGCACTGTCTAACATGGACACTCTTTCTCCCAGCTCTCTCCCTGAAAACCCAGTTTCAAACTCTACACCTTCACACGCCACCTCCCAACTCTCACTGAAGCTACCTTCTTTCCCTCCTCAGACTTGGCTCCTCCCAACTGCTCTGGCCAATCATCATCATCACTTTATTTCTTAATTAGTCGCTCTCCACCAAAGTGCTCCGAGTGACTTACAATTTAAAATAGCTTATAGCAATCCTAGGAGTCTCTAAACTCCTCCCCTCTTCCAACCATCCTCACTCCTCACTCCTCCCTGGCATTCCCTCCTAAAATGAAGGCCTGCCTTACTGTTATCCAGCCTCCCTTTCTGGCCTGCCAGGTAAGATTCACCACACATGGTTACATTACTTACAAATTAAAGAACATTATAATCAAGATAAGAAATTAGGTTTCCACAATATGGAAGAATTCTGGGATAAAATTTTGAAAATGGAAAAGAAGTGTATAATAAAGTTATATGATAAATTGTTAGATTGGTCAACAGAGGGAGAGATGATAAAAACTGTATGCTGAAATGGGCAGAAAATTTTAAAAGACCGATACCATTTTATTTATTATTTATTTATTATTTAAACTTATATGCCACCACTCCCCTGGGGCTCGGAGCGGCTTACAAGAATAGCTAAAATCTAACAAAGTTTAAAAGCAATTTAAAACAATTTAAAAACAACACTATCAAACATCAAAAGCCTGTCGGAACAGGTATGTCTTACATGCCCTGCGGAAAGCTGGTAAGTCCCGCAGGGTACGAACTTCAGGTGGCAGAGTATTCCAGAGTGATGGTGCCACTGCTGTGAAGGCTCTGCGTCTGGTTGCCGTTAGACACAAGGTCTTGACACTGGGAACTTCCAATAGATCTTGGTCCTCAGAATGGAGGGATCTCTGGGGTTGGTAGGGGGTGAGACGATCCCTCAGATACATTGGCCCCAGACCATGCAAGGCCTTAAAGGTGAGTACCATCACTTTGAAAGTGATCCGGTGCTCAATTGGTAACCAATGCAGCTGTAGTAAGATTGGTGTTATGTGGCATCTCATCGGAATTCCCGCAAGAAGCCGAGCAGCTGCATTTTGTACCAACTTGAGCTTCCGAATCACCGACAGAGGGAGGCCAATGTAGAGGGCGTTACAGTAGTCCAGTCTTGAGATGACCGTGGCCTGGATCACCATAGCTAGGTCGTCCCTGGACAGGGAGGGGGCCAGCCATCTAGCCTGCCGCAGGTGAAAGAAGGCGGTTCTGCTCACGGCGGAGACCTGGGCCTCCATCGTCAGCAGAGGGTCCAAAAGGACTCCCAGACTCTTTACCAATGGTGACGGGCGTAACGCCTCGCCATCCAGGGTGGGCAGATGGATGTCCCCACTGCCTGGTCGACCCAGCCATAGGATCTCCGTCTTTGCTGGATTCACCCTCAACCTGCTGGCACACAGCCATCCAGTAATGGCCTCGAGGCACTGATGGAAACAATCGGGTACAGAGTCCAGTTGGCCTTCCATCTTCAGAACCAGCTGAGTGTCATCGGCATACTGGTAACACTCAAGCCCAAAACCTCGAACCAGCTGAGCAAGTGGTCGCATATAGATGTTAAACAACAGAGGGGAGAGAATGGCCCCCTGAGGAACCCCACAAGATAGAGAGAGGGGACCTCTTCGAGACCAGGCCTCCCCTCTCCACTCGTTGTCCACGGTTGTGAAGAAAGGAGGACAGCCAGTTTAAAGCTGTCCCCCTGATTCCAGCAACAGCAAGGCGGTGGGTCAAAAGATTGTGGTCAACTGTGTCAAATGCTGCTGTGAGATCCAATAACACAAGCAGCGCTGACCCGCCCTGGTCAAGCTGGCATCGAAGGTGATCCGGGATGGAGACCAGCACAGTCTCAGCACAGTGGACAAAAAGGCAAGAACAACTTGCAAAAAAGATAGGGCTACAAATTACATCAAAAATTGAAAGTCTTCGGAATCTGGATCACGGCGAAAAATAATCAATTGTTAAAAAATAACTATGAAAAAATCTGGATGGTAATCAAGAAAGACCTGACCAAATGGAAAAATTTAAATTTCTCCCTCTTGGGCCGTACTTCATTGGTTAAAATTAACATCTTGCCTTGGCTACTTTTCCTCTTCCAGAACTTACCAATAATAAGAAATGTAAAAAAAAATTTTTAGAATGGAATAGAGAACTATCGAAATTTGTATGGAATGGTAAAAGAACAAGGATAAAACACACATAATACTGACAGATAAGAAATCAAGAGGAGGCTTTGGCCTCCCTGATCTATGATTATATGCTGAAGCCAGCTCCCTAATAGTTAACCTACTATCAAAGGGTTAACCTACTAGTTAACCTACTATCAAAGGGTTAACCTAACCTAGTTAACCTACTATCATTAGGGAATGGATAAAGCTGAAAGATGAAAAACGGTTGGTGCTGGAAGGCTTCGACCTGCGGTCAGGATGGCATGCTTATACATGGTATGAAAAGGAGCAGAAAGAAAAAGGTTTTGGAAACCATTTTGTAAGATCGGCCCTGTTAAGAATTTGGTAGAAACTTCTACTCGGAAACTCCGTTATGGGTATCTCCGATGGAAGCAAACCAGAGGAGGTTGTTAGGATGGATGAAGTGGCCAACATACAAGGATTTACTAATCACCGGTACTAGCTCTTTAATCTTGCATGAAGATATTAAAAAAGATTATCCAAATATCTCTTGGTTACACTACCTACAAATTAAAGAATACTTTAATAAAGATAAAAAATAGGTTTTAATCTGAAAACGACAAGCTGGGATAAATTCCTTCAGTTAGAGAAAAAGGTCAGTTACCATGATGTCTAATCAATTGTTAGATTGGCACACAGAAACTGAGGTGGTAAAGAACTGCATGATAAGATGGGATGAGAATATCAGAAGACTCATCCACTTAAAGGAATGGGAACAAATTTGGATTAAGAAATCAAAATTTACTTATGCTATGGATGTTAAGGAAAACAAAGTCGATAGGAACTTTAGAAGGGTCTACCCCAGGAGGAGAGGCCCTGCGGCCCCACCAAAGAGGGATCGCTATATTGGTGAGCAAAGAGAAGCCTAATTTTAAGCAATTTATTTTCTCTAAGTTCCCAAAAAAGAATCTAACCAAAGTTGAAGAAAGTGCCACCGAGGTTTATTAGCGATTCAGCCGAAAAGGATGCAAAGCCGCGATCATTTGTCAAGCAGAGCATGTGGTTACAGAAATAAAGGCCATTTTTATAGAAAATACAGAGTTGTGAGTTTCAAAATTCCCACTCCCCCATCTCGCCCAGCTCGAAGGGGATTGGCTGATGCGCAAACAGCTGGGAGGAGGCTTGGCTGTCCCAGAGCCAATCAGGAGGCTCCTGCTGCCTTGATGCTCCAGCGAATCGGAAGGGAGGGAGGCGGGACGAAGGACTACAATGCATTCTTGAGTGGATTATGTTTAATGTCTTGGAGGTTTAACTGGCCTGCCAGAAAAACCACGGCTATTGTCTTGAGATGGGCCTGCGAAAAGCATTGATTACTTAATCCGAGTTTTCCTCTTGTGATCAGATAGGGCACAAAGGGGGAGGCTTTGGTGAATGTCTTTAGTGGAGAGATTTGAAAGAAAAACGGGTTGGGGGAAGAAGGACTTTTCGAAGGTCATCTTTCCCCCATTGTTATATGATTAAAAGTTTGCCAAGCAAAAATTTGACCAAGGCTTAACCCTTATTAACTTAACTCTCTGGGATGGGTCTCGGGGGCACGGTTTTGTCATGGCTCCGGTCCTTCCTGGAGGGAAGAACCCAGATGATGAAGCTGGGAGATGCCTGCTCGGACCCCTGGCCTTTGACCTGTGGGGTCCCGCAAGGCTCTATTCTGTCTCCCATGCTTTTTAACATCTACATGAAACCGCTGGGAGAGGTCATCCGGAGTTTTGGAGTTGGGTGCCATCTCTACGCAGATGACGCACAACTCTACTACTCTTTTCCACCCAATTCCAAGGAGCCCTCTCGGATGCAGGAGAGATGATGAGGTGCATGTATAAATATGTGAGAGGGAGTCATGGGGCGGAGGGAGCGAACTTGTTTCCTGCTGCCCTGGAGACTGGGACACAATGGAACAATGGCTTCAAACTACAAGAAAGGAGATTCCATCTGAACATCCCTGCTCGTGATTCCGCCAGCGTCGCAAGCGCGTTTGGTGGGGACGCAAGACAGGGCCTTTTCTGTGGTGGCCCCCTGACTCTGGAACACCCTCCCAAAAGATCTTATGCAGGCCCCTACATTGGCAGTCTTTAGAAAGAACTTGAAGACCTGGCTGTTCCGATGTGCCTTTCCAGAATAGGAATGTCCAATAACAAGTCCCAGAAGCACTTTATTAGAACTAAGATTGCTGCACACCGCACACTGCACTTACCCTATAATCCTTACATATCACCTTAAGGCTATCCAGTCCAACTCCCTTCACCAGGGCAAGAAAACATAATCAAAGCGCTACTGACTTTAAACAAACACCTTTCAACAAATGCTATCTGTAGGCCTGTGTCTCCCTCTGCTGGCTGTCAAATATGAGCTCCCACCTGATCCTGGAACTTGTCTGATCATAGAATCAAAGAGTTGGAAGAGACCTCATGGGCCATCCAGTCCAACCCCATTCTGCCAAGAAGCAGGACTATTGCATTCAAATCACCCCTGACAGATGGCCATCCAGCCTCTGTTTAAAAGCTTCCAAAGAAGGAGCCTCCACTACACTCCGGGGCAGAGAGTTCCACTGCTGAACAGCTCTCACAGTCAGGAAGTTCTTCCTCGTGTTCAGATGGAATCTCCTCTTTTGTAGTTTGAAGCCATTGTTCCACGTCCTAGTCTCCAAGGAAGCAGAAAACAAGCTTGCTCCCTCCTCCCTGTGGCTTCCTCTCACATATTTATACATGGCTATCATATCTCCTCTCGGCCTTCTCTTCTTCAGGCTAAACATGCCCAGCTCCTTAAGCCGCTCCTCATAGGGCTTGTTCTCCAGACCTTTGATCATTTTAGTCGCCCTCCTCTGGACACATTCCAGCTTGTCAATATCTCTCTTAGAATCATAGAATCACAGAATCAAAGAGTTGGAAGAGACCTCATGGGCCATCCAGTCCAACCCCATTCTGCCAAGAAGCAGGAATATTGCATTCAAATCACCCCTGACAGATAGCCATCCAGCCTCTGTTTAAAAGCTTCCAAAGAAGGAGCCTCCACCACACTCTGGGGCAGAGAGTTCCACTGCTGAACGGCTCTCACAGTCAGGAAGTTCTTCCTCATGTTCAGATGGAATCTCCTCTCTTGTAGTTTGAGGCCATTGCTCCACTGCGTCCTAGTCTCCAGGGAAGCAGAAAACAAGCTTGCTCCCTCCTCCCCGTGACTTCCTCTCACATATTTATACATGGCTATCATGTCTCCTCTCAGCCTTCTCTTCTTCAGGCTAAACATGCCCAGCTCTTTCAGCCACTCCTCATAGGGCTTGTTTTCTAGACCCTTGATCATTTCAGTTGCGATCCTCTGGACACAGAGGCAGCCCTAGGTAATTTTCAATGGTAAGCAAACAGTATTTCGGCGCCCCACCACCACCACCACCAATCACTGATATATATTTTCTGTTTGTCGTGGGAGTTCTGTGTGCCATATTTGGTTCAACTATACATCCCAATAACTACAACTCCCAAATGTCAAGGTCTGTTTTCCCCTAACTCTACTAGTGTTCACATTTGGGTATATTGTCATGGGTCATGGGGGTTCTGTCTGGGAAGTTTGGCCCAATTCTGTCATTGGTGGACTTCAGAATGCTCTTTGATTGTAGGTGAACCATATCATATGTCAAGGTCTATTTTCCCGCAAGAGCGCCTCAAGAGCACCCCTGGGCAAAATCAACTATACTGCAAATGCTTACTTTGCGTAATGGTTGAGCCGCCCCTGCACACAGATATAGTATCCTAGATTTGAAAGGGACCCCTAAACAAGAACAATGATATGTTGCATGTTCCAGAGTAGGCAAACCAGACACTCTCCACATCAACACTGACAAAGAAACAGCAAAAAATACTGTTTACCCACAAGCAGAAAGGAATTACAAAATATTAGAAACCACCACTTTCTCATTACTTTATTTTCCAGATCACCAGACTGGGCCACAGCAATGCCTGACAGGTGACAGCTAGTACAATATAATACTACTAATAATAATATTACAATATAATGGTATACTACAATATAGTAATATATAATACTGATACTGTACTATGCTAATAATATAATATATTTTACTAGCTGTCCCTGCCATGTGTTGCTGTGGCCCAGTCTGGTGATCAGATAATTGTTATATTGCATTACATTATAATATTATAAATATTATATGTACATACAAAATATTATATTATGATTTTGTCATTTGGGAGTTGTAATTGCTGAGATTTATAGTTCACCTATAATCAAAGAGCATTCTGAACTCCACCAGCGATGGAATTGAATCAAATGTGGCACACAGGACTCCCATGACCAACAGAAAACACTGGAAGAGTTTGGTAGGCATTGACCTTCAGTTTTGGAGTTGTAGTTCACCTACATCCAGAGAGCACTGTGGACTCAAACAATGATGGATATGGACCAAACTTGGCAGCAAAACTCAATATGCCCTAATATGAACATTGGTGGAGTTTGGGGAAAATAGACCTTGACATTTGGGAGTTGTAGTTACTGGGATGTATAGTTCACCTACAATCAAAGAGCATTTTGAACTCCACCAATGATGGAATTGAACCAAATGTGACACACAGGACTCCCATGACCAACAGAAAACACTAGAAGGGTTTGGTGGGCATTGACCTTGAGTTTTGGAGTTGTCGTTCACCTACTTATAGAGAGCACTGTGGACTCAAACAATGATGGATGTGGACCAAACTTGGCACGAATACTCAATATGACCAAATATAAACACAGATGGAGTTTGGGGAAAATAGAATCTTGACATTTGGGAGTTGTTGTTGCTCGAATTTATAGTTCACCTACAATCAAAGAGCATTCTGAATGATAGAATTGGCCCAAACTTCCCACACAGAACCCCCATGACCAACAGAAAATACAGTGTTTTCTGACACCCCCTCGTAACCCCCCCCCCAGGGGTCCCGGCCCCGAGGTTGAGAACCACTGGCATACACCTAACAACCCAATGTATGTCCTTCACTCAAAAAAATTAAGTTTATCATTTGGGAGTTGTAGTTGCTGGGATTTATAGTTCATCTACAATCAAAGAGCATTTTGAACTTCACCAATGATGGCATTGGGAGTGGCACACAGGACTCCCATGACCAACAGAAAACACTAGAAGGGTTTGGTGGCCATTGACCTTGAGTTTTGGAGCTGTAGTTCACCTACATATAGAAAGCATTGTGGACTCAAACAATGATGGATCTGGACCAAACTTGGCACGAATACTCAATATGCCCAAATATAAACACAGATGGAGTTTGGGGAAAATAGAATCTTGATATTTGGGAGTTGTAGTTTCTGGGATTTGTAGTTCATCTACAATCCCAGAGCATTCTGAACCCCACCAACGATAGAATTGGGCCAAACCTCCCACAGAGAACCCCCATGACCACCAGAGTGGGCCACAGCAACGCGTGGCAGGGGACGGCTAGTAATAAATAAATAAATAAATAACTGGAAGCCTAGTTTCCTTTCAGTTGGGCTGCTCTTCCAGGCAATGAATCCATGCCCTTAAGGAATCATAGAATCAAAGAATTGGAAGAGACCTCATGGGCCAAGGAGAGCTTCCTTGGGTTGTGCCAGATAGCAACCCACTTTATTTCTTCTGTTGTGATCAGTTTGAACACGCAAGAGGATCTCCTTTGTTTCTCAGCAACCAAAGGGTGCTGACTGAAAACACCCCAAGGCTGTGCGACTCAGGTGAGATGGGGAAAAGCCAAGATAATGTGTTGCAGAAGAGCATTGGCACTGTAATCTATACACATAGTAAAAGTGAAAATATGAATGTGTGTGTGGCTGAGGTGTCCACTTACACAGACAAGCTCCTGTCTCCTCAATCAGCTATAGCTCCTACAACTCATGAGACACCGAAAGCCCTCCCTCCAATAACATTGCAGGTTATAGTGAGCGCCGTGAACATGCCCAAGGGCCACGCCAATGACCTCCACCAACACCATCCTGCCCACCACCCAAGTGAAGGCTTTCATATGGGGACCATTCCATCCTAGGTTTTATGTGTTTCCTCCACCACAGACACCCTACTGTGCAACGCTAGGTACCCAAGCTAGTCTATATAAATAAAAATGTAATGTTCGTTTGTGGGATTAACATAACTCAAAAACCACTGGGTGAATTGCCGCCAAATTTGGCCACAAGACACCTACTAACCCAAGGAGTGACCATCAAATTGATTTTGTCATTTGGGAGTTGTAGCTGCTGGGATTTATAGTCAACCTACAATCAAAGAGCATTCTAAACTCCACCAATGATGGAACTGAACCAAACTTGGCACACAGGACTCCCATGACCAACAGAAAACATTAGAAGAGTTTGGTGGGCATTGACCTTGAGTTTGGAAGTTTTAGTTCACCTCCATCCAGAGAGCACTGTGGACTCAAACAATGATGGATCTGGACCAAACTTGGCACAAATATTCCATATGCCAAAATGTGAACACTGGTGGAGTTTGAGGGAAGTAGACCTTGACATTTGGAAGTTGTAGTTACTGGGATTTATAGTTCACTTACAATCAAAGAGCATTCTGAATCCCACGAACGACAGAATAGGGGCAAACTTCCCACACAAAACCCCCATAAAAAGGTAAAGGTAGTCTCCTGACATTAAGCCCAGTCACAAATTCCAAGATTCCATAGCATTGAGCCATGACAGTTACCAGTAGCGTCAAACGACATTAATTCTACAGTGCAGATGCACCCAAATATTAAGAAACCAGGTGCCCTTTTAATTTATCCAAGGCAGCACAGATTAATATGTACTCATTATGAAGTCAGAGGTGTTGGAAACATTGTGGGTCAGACTGGATGGCCCTTGTGGTCTCTTCCAAATTTAGACCACACCTGGAATATTGTGTCCAATTCTGGGCACCACAATTGAAGAGAGATATTGACAAGCTGGAATGTGTCCAGAGGAGGGCGACTAAAATGATCATGGGTCTGGAGAACAAGCCCTATGAGGAGCGGCTTAAGGAGCTGGGCATGTTTCGCCTTCAGAAGAGAAGGCTGAGAGGAGATATGATAGCCATGTATAAATATGTGAGAGGAAGCCACAGGGAGGAGGGAGCAAGCTTGTTTTCTGCTTCCTTGGAGACTAGGACGCGGAACAATGGCTTCAAACTACAAGAGAGGAGATTCCATCTGAACATGAGGAAGAATTTCCTGACAGTGGGAGCCGTTCAGCAGTGGAACTCTCTGCCCCGGAGTGTAGTAGAGGCTCCTTCTTTGGAGGCTTTTAAAGACAGGCTGGATGGCCATCTGTCAGGGGTGCTTTGAATGCAATATTCCTGCTTCTTGGCAGAATGGGGTTGGACTGGATGGCCCTGGAGGTCTCTTCCAATTCTTTGATTCTATGATTCTATGACTGTGGGAGCCGTTCAGCAGTGGAACTCTCTGCCCTGGAGTGTAGTGGAGGCTCCTTCTTTGGAGCTCTTTAAAGACAGGCTGGATGGCCATCTGTCAGGGGTGCTTTGAATGCAATATTCCTGCTTCTTGGCAGAATGGGGTTGGACTGGATAGTCCATGAGGTCTCTTCCAATTCTGATTCTATGGTCCTGCTTTTAGACACCAAAGCTGTCCATACAAGGCTTGGGGCTGTGGACCTCTTTCCCAATTTCTGAAACCAACACTAACCTTTCTTTTCAAATCCTCTGTCCTGATTTCCCCGCCCTTCAGCAGATGGTTCCCATATCAGGAGATTGGGATTATGCCGGTCATTGGGATCCCCTTTCTCCTACTGATAGCAGCTCGCCGAAAGTGTTTGCTCTTCTGGTTAAAGATAAACGAGAGAAAGCAGCAGCAGGAGTGGTAGAAAGTGATTCCCGTCTGAAACCCTTGAGAGAAGCTGCCAGCCAATGCAGACACTGCCAGGTGAAATGTACTATATTACTATAGTAGTAAGCTTTTAAATATATATGTGTGTGTATAAACATTAACATACAATTGTAAACACAATACAAGAATCGTAGAGTTGGAAGAGACCTCATGGGCCATCCAGTCCAACCCCATTCTGCCAAGAAGCAGGAATATTGCATTCAAATCACCCTTGACAGATGGCCATCCAGCCTCTGTTTCAAAGCTTCCAAAGAAGAAGCCTCCACCACACTCCAGGGCAGAGAGTTCCACTGCTGAACGGCTCTCACAGGAAGTTCTTCCTCATGTTCAGATGGAATCTCCTCTCTTGTAGTTTGAAGCCATTGCTCCATTGCGTCCTAGAAAACAAGCTTGCTCCCTCCTCCCTGTGACTTCTTCTCACATATTTATCCATGGCTATCATATCTGTTCTGTCGCGCGCTGGGCCTGTAAAAAATTTCCTTTAGAACAGGACGTGCAACCTTTGCCCAGCGGGAAGCCCAAAGAGAAGTTCTCAGAGGTTTTCCACCACAAATGATCTTTAGGTGGCTTGTGAAGTACAACAAAGTCTTTTATTAATGAACAATCAAACAGAAACTTCTCTTGTCTTCAGTAAAGTTAAGCAAATTATTCCAAGCTTTTAGGCAACTGGTGGCTTCCCAATCTTGCCCACGAAGGACAGGCAACTGTCTTCAATAACTTCTTCTTTACTTTAAATGGAAAATCCCCTTTTTAACTTCTTCCAGGCTGACTGTAATCTAACCCTTACTGATGTGGGCTCCGCTACCGGGTCGAACTGCTTCTCCAACGCCGAGTGGACCTACCAGTAAAGGCTTAGATGTTCTCCAGGTGGAGTTCCTTGGTCTTTAGGGCTGTTTCCCTGGAAATTATTTGGAGACTCTTAAGACTGTTTCCCCTCGGAAAGTCTTTAGGATTGAAGCTTTTGTACAGGGAAAGCTTGCGCATGTCCTGTACATTAGCTTTCCTTGCTGAGACTAACTAAAAATGGCTCCCTTCCCTTCCCAACTGCCCTGAGCAAGGGGCAGGACCAAAACTTAACAATGATGGACAGGTGACTTGCCCTATGACTGCAACCAAAGGAAGCCACCTATCTGCAGAGTCCCTGAAACCTAGGACTGCAAACAAACATTTAATACAAAGCAAATATAGCTGGAGCTCCTGGTACATGTTCAGATGGAATCTCCTTTCTTGTAGTTTGAAGCCATTGTTCCATTGCGTCCTAGTCTCCAAGGAAGCAGAAAACAAGCTTGCTCCCTCCTCCCTGTGGCTTCCTCTCACATATTTATACATGGCTATCATATCTCCTCTCAGCCTTCTCTTCTGAAGGCGAAACATGCCCAGCTCCCCAAGCCGCTCCTCATAGGGCTTGTTCTCTAGACCCTTGATCATTTTAGTCGCTCTCTTCTGGACACATTCCAGCTTGTCAATATCTCTCTTGAATTGTGGTGCCCAGAATTGGACACAATATTCCAGGTGTGGTCTAACCAAGGCAGAATAGAGCATGGGGAGCATGACTTCCCTGGATCTAGACACTATGCTCCTATTGATGCAGGCCAAAATCCCATTGGCTTTTTTTGCTGCTGCATCACATTGTTGGCTCATGTTTAAGTTGCTGTCCACAAGGAGCGCAATATCTTTTTCACACATACTACTCTCGAGCCACGCATCCACCATTCTGTATCTTTGAATTTCGTTTTTCTGCCTAAGTGGAGTCTCTTGCATTTGTCCCAATTGAACTTCATTTTGTTAGTTTTGGCCAATCATCTTTCTAATCTGTGAAGATCACTTTGAATTCTGCTTCTGTCTTCCGGAGTCTTGGCTCTCCCTCCCAATTTGGTGTCATCTGCAAACTCATGCTCCCCATGCTCTATTCTGCCTTGGTTACACCACACCTGGAATACTGTGTCCAATTCTGAGCACCACAATTGAAGGGAGAGGTTGACCAGCTGGAATGTGTTCAGAGGGCGACTCAAATGATCAAAGGTCTGGAAAACAAGGCCTATGAGGAGCGGCTTAAAGAACTGGGCATGTTTAACCTGCAGAAGAGAAAGCTGAGAGGAGACATGATGAGGTGCATGTATAAATATGTGAGAGGGAGTCATGGGGCGGAGGGAGCGAACTTGTTTCCTGCTGCCCTGGAGACTGGGACACAATGGAACAATGGCTTCAAACTACAAGAAAGGAGATTCCATCTGAACATGAAGAACTTCCTGGCTGTGAGAGCTGTTCAGCAGTGGAACTCTCTGCCGCGGATTGTGGTGGAGGCTCCTTCTTTGGAAGCTTTTAAACAGAGGCTGGATAGCCATCTGTCAGGGGTGATTTGAATGCAGTTTTCCTGCTTCTTGGCAGAATGGGATTGGACTGGATGGCCCACGAGGTCTCTTCCAACTCTAGGATTCTATGAACTCGAAGTTCTGGGAGTTAAAGTCCAAAACACCTGGAGGGCCCAAGTTTGCCCATATCTGGCCTAGACCCAGGGGTGGCTCAACCCAATACGCAAAGTAAACATTTGCAGTATAGTTGATTTTGCTCAGGCGCACTCTTGGGGGGAAATAGACCTTGACATATGTGAGTTGTAGTTACTAGGATGTATAGTTTACTTACAATCAAAGATCATTCTGAACTCCACCAATGATGGAATTGAACCAAATATGGCACACACAACTCCCACAACAGACAGAAAATATATATCAATGATTGGTTTGGGGGGGGGGGGTGCCAAAATACTGTTTGCTTACCATTGAAATGGTAAGCCCCCGGTGGTGCAGTGGGTTAAAGTACTGAGCTGCTGAGCTTGTTGATCAAAAGGTTGCAGGTTCGATTCCGGGAGCGGCGTGAGCTTCTGCTGTCAGCCCTAGCTTCTGCCAACCTAGCAGTTTGAAAACATGCAAATGTGAGTAGATCAATAGGTACCGCTCCGGCGGGAAGGTAACGGTGCTCCATGCAGTCATGCTGGCCACATGACCTTGGAGATTATTTATTTATTTATCGTGTCATCCGCAACCAGAACATTGTATTACATTTCTAGCAGAACAAAACAAACAAACAGATTAAAAAAAACAAATTTTGCAAACTTGGTAGCTGATTAAATGTCCCTTGACCAGTATCTGGCCACTTGGAGTGCTTCTGGAGTTGCCGCAAGAAGGTCCTCCATGGTGCATGTGGCAGGGCTCAGGTTGCATTGCAGCAGGAGGTCAGTGGTTTGCTCTTCTCCGCACTCGCATGTCGTGGATTCCACTTTGTAGCCCCATTTCTTAAGATTGGCTCTGCATCTCGTGGTGCCAGAGCGCAGTCTGTTCAGTGCCTTCCAAGTCGCCCAGTCTTCTGTGTGCCCAAGTGGGAGTCTCTCATCTGGTATCACCCACGGATTGAGGTGCTGGGTTTGGGCCTGCCACTTTTGCTGAGGTGTTCCAGCGAGAGTCTCTGTAGATCTAAGAAAAGTATTTCTTGATTTGAGTCGTTGACATGCTGGCTGATACCAAACAAGGGATGAGCTGGAGATGTCACTGCCTTGGTCCTTTCACTATTGGCTGCTACTTCCCGGCGGATGTCTGGTGGTGCAATACCGGCTAAGCAGTGTAATTTCTCCAGTGGTGTAGGGCGCAGACACCCCGTGATAATGTGGCATGTCTCATTAAGAGCCACATCCATTGTTTTAGTGTGGTGAGACGTTTTCCACACTGGGCATGCGTACTCAGCAGCAGAGTAGCATAGCGCAAGGGCAGATGTCTTCACTGTGTCTGGTTGTGATCCCCAGGTTGTGCCAGTCAGCTTTCGTGTGATATTGTTTCTAGCACCCACTTTTTGCTTGATGTTCAGGCAGTGCTTCTTGTAGGTAAGAGCACGGTCCAGAGTGACTCCCAGGTATTTGGGTGCGCTGCAATGCTCCAGTGGGATTCCTTCCCAGGTCATCCTCAGAGCTCGGGATGCTTGTCCGTTCTTAAGGTGAAAGGCGCATGTCTGTGTTTTAGATGGATTAGGGATCAGCTGGTTTTCCCTGTAATGGGCAGTGCGGCTGGCGGGTACGAGAGACAGGGCCTTTTCTGTGGTGGCCCCACGGCTATGGAACGCCCTGCCCTTGGAGGTAAGATCAGCCCCTTCATTGATGATATTCCGAAGAAGATTGAAGACCTGGGTGTTTAAGCAGGCATTTGGTTAACCCAATGCAACGAATGGTAACTGACTAAAGGACTGGCAACATGGATGACGAACTGGATCACGTTTTTAGTTAAGAGTCGAACTGGATTGGTATTGATGTATGAATTGTGTTTTTATGTTTTTTATGTTTTTTATGCTTTTAACTGTATACTGTTGATTGTTATATTATGTTGTAAACTGCGTTGAGTCGCCGGCTAGGCTGAGAAACGGCGGTATATAAATATAGCAAATAAATAAATAAATAAATAAATAAGAGCACCTAGAGCTTCGGAGAGCTTCTGTTCTGCCATCTCAAAGCTCCCTGCTTGAGCAGTAATGGCACGATCATCAGCAT